>NC_092040.1:82776871-83090870 GCF_003086295.3 Arachis hypogaea
ATGAGTAAACTATGATAGATAGTGCAGAAATTTATTTCTGGGGCCCACTTGGTGTGTGCTGGGGCTGAGACTTAAGCTTCTCACGTGCCTGGGCTGTTTTGGGCGTTCAACGCCAGGTTGTAACCTGTTTCTGGCGTTGAACTCCAACTTGTAACTTGTTTCTGGCGCTAGACGCCAGACTGCAACATGGAACTGGCGTTGAACGCCAGTTTACGTCATGTATCTTCGCGCAAAGTATGGACTATTATATATTGCTGGAAAGCCCTGGATGTCTACTTTCCAACCCAATTAAGAGCGCATCAATTGGACTCTTGTAGCTCCAAATATTCCATTCCGAGTGCAGGGAGGTCAGGATCCAACAACATCAGTTGTCCTTTTTCAGCCTAACTCAGATTTTTGCTCAGCTCCCTCAATTTCAGCCAGAAAATACCTGAAATCACAAAAATAAAAACACACAAACTCATAGTCAAGTCCAGAAATATGATTTTTGCCTAAAAACTAATAATATTCTACTAAAAACTAATTAAAACATGCTAAAATCTACATGAAATTACCCCCAAAAAGCGTATAAAATATCCGCTCATCACAACACCAAACTTAAACTGTTGCTTGTCCCCAAGCAACTAGATGATCAAAATAGGATAAAAAGAATTTAAGGAGTAATAAAATCTCCGAGTTTTAAGTGAAGCTCAGATTCTAATTTAGATGAGCGGGGCTAGTAGCTTTTTGTTTCTGAACAGTTTTGGCATCTCCCTTTATCCTTTGAAATTCAGAATGATTGTCATCCATAGGAACTCAGAATTCAGATAGTATTATTGATTCTCCTAGTGTAGTATGTTGATTCTTGAACACAGTTACTTTATGAGTCTTGGCCGTGGCCCTAAGCACTTTGTTTTCCAGTATTACCACCGGATACATAAATGCCACAGACACATGACTGGGTGAACCTTTTCAGATTGTGACTTAGCTTTGCTAAAGTCCCCAATTAGAGGTGTCCAGAGCTCTTAAGCACACTTTTTTTTGCTTTGGATCACAACTTTAACCACTCAGTCTCAAGCTTTTTACTTGGACCTGCATGCCACAAGCACATGGTTAGGGACAGCTTGATTTAGCCGCTTAGGCCTGGAATTACTTCCTTGGGCCCTCCTATCCACTGATGCTCAAAGCCTTGGATCCTTTTCACCCTTGCCTTTTGGTTTTAAGGGCTATTGGGTTTTTCTTTTTCTTGATCCAATAATTTCTTGTACAAGTTTTTTTTTCACTGTTTTTTCTTGCTTCAAGAATCAAATTCATGACTTTTCAGATCATCAATAATATTTTTCGTGTTCCTCATTCTTTCAGGAGCCAACATTCGTAAAATTCAGGATAAAATATGCACTGTTCAAGCATTCATTCAGAGAACAAAAAGTATTGCCACCACATATAATTAATTATAATTTTTATTATTAAGAACTCGAAAAATATAAAGTACTTCTTTATTCTAAAAATCTACTATTTTATTCATGTCTGATGATGATGAGAAAAATAATTTATAACTTAATTGGAAATAAAACCAGAATAGATATGCTAATTACTACTACTACTACTGTATAACTTCTAAGGTAAATTTCTATAATAACACTATCACAGAGTTAAAGCTAAAATTAGAACTCAACAACCTGTGTTTTGGGAAGTGGATGTTCCTCTGATCTGTGGGGTGCTTGGTCCTTCAAGGATTAATTTCTGGCGCTTCAGCTCCCTTAAATCACGCCCTTGCTCTTCTTGTTCCTTAAGCAGTTTGCAAAGCATGCTACTTTGATTGTTCTGTTCTTCCTTTATTTGGTCCATAGCTTCTTGCAATTTGGAAATAGATGCCTCCAGATGTTCCCAATATTCGAATTGAGGAAGTTCTGGGAAGACTTCTTGTGCTCTCCTCTTGATTGGATCATCCTGCAGCTGTTGTCTTTCCATTGATATTTTAGTGATTGGCCTCTCAACTGAGATATACTCTATTATTCCCATCTTCACTCCGGCATCTCTGCAGAGCATAGAAATTAAGCTTGGATAGGCCAATCTGGCATCCTTGGAATTCTTGTTTGCTATTTTGTATAGTTCACACGAGATCAGTTGATGGACTTCTACTTCTTTTCCCAACATGATGCAGTGAATCATCACTGCTCTTTTAATAGTAACTTCAGAACGGTTGCTGGTGGGCAATATAGAACGCCCAATGAAATCCAGCCAGCCTCTGGCAGCTGGTTTGAGATCTTCTCTTTTGAGTTGATTTGGGATGCCAGTGGTGCTGGTGGTCCACCTGGCTTCAGGGATGCATATATCCTCTAGAATCTTGTCCAGGCCTTTGTTTACCCTCATCATTCTCCTATTGAAGGAGTCTGGGTCATCCTTCAGTTGAGGAAGCTTAAAGATCTCCCTGATTTTGTCAGGATGGGTGTGAATAATCTTTCCTCTGACTAAGGTCCGATGATCATAGAGGGCAGCTCCAATTATTCTTTGCCTGTCTGTCTGCCATAGATTTGCATAGAACTCCTGAACCATATTCCTTCCCACTTTCGTTTCAGGATTAGCTAGGATTTTCCAGTTCCTATTTCGAATTTGTTCTTGGATCTCCGGATATTCATCTTCTTTCAGATCGAACTTGACTTCCGGGATCACTGATCTTAGACTCATTATTTTGTAGTAATGGTCTGAAATATACTGGGTCATCCAAGTAATACCTTACGTGAGTAAGGGTCGATCCCACAGAGATTGTTGGTATGAAGCAAGCTATGATCACCTTGTAAATCTCAGTTAGGCAGATTAAATGGTTTATGATAAGTTAGAAAATAAATAATAAACAGAAAATAAAATAAGATCGAAATACTTATGTAAATCAATAGTGGGAATTTCAGATAGGCGTATGGAGATGCTGTGCTCCTCTTGAATCTCTACTTTCTTATTACATTCATCCAATCCTTCTTACTCCTTTCCATGGCAAGCTGTATGTAGGGCATCACCGTTGTCAATGGCTACATCCCATCCTCTCAGTGAAAATGGTCCTATGCTCTGTCACAGCACGGCTAATCATCTGTCGGTTCTCAATTAGGTTGGAATAGAATCCCTTGATTCTTTTGCGTCTGTCACTAACGCCCAGCCTTCAGGAGTTTGAAGCTCGTCACAGCCATTCAATACCGGAATCCTACTCGGAATACCACAGACAAGGTTAGACTTTCCAGATTCCCGGAATCCTACTCGGAATACCACAGACAAGGTTAGACTTTCTGGATTCCCATGAATGCCGCCATCTATCTAGCTTATACCATGAAGATTCTGTTGGGGAATCTAAGAGATATGCGCCTGGCCTAAGGTAGAATGGAAGTGGTTGTCAGTCACGCGCGTTCATAGGTGAGAATGATGATGAGTGTCACGGATCATCACATTCATCAAGTTGAAGTGCTCGTATATCTTGGAATAAGAATAAAAGAGAATTGAATAGAAAATAATAGTAATTGTATTGAAACTTGAGGTACAGCAGAGCTCCACACCCTTAATATATGGTGTGTAGAAACTCCACCGTTGAAAATACATAAGTGAAAGGTTCAGGCATGGCCGAGAGGCCAGCCCCCATGATCTGAGAACTAATCGTCCCAAGATGAAACGTGGTCCCCCCCAAAAAGACTACTAATACACTAGTAAAAAGTCTTATTTATACTAAACTAGCTACTAGGGTTTACATGAGTAAGTAATTGATGCATAAATCCACTTCTGGGGCCCACTTGGTGTGTGTTTGGGCTGAGCTTGATCTATCCACGAGCTGAGGCTTTTATTGGAGTTGAACGCCGAGTTATAGTGTGTTTCTGGCGTTCAACTGCGGGTCGTGACGTGTTTCTGGCGTTTGACTCCAGACAGCAGCATGTACTTGGCGTTGAGCGCCACTTTACGTCGTCAATTTCCGAATAAAGTATGAACTATTATATATTGCTGGAAAGCTCTAGATGTCTACTTTTCAACGCCGTTAAGAGCGCGCCATTTGTAGTTCTGTAGCTCCAGAAAATCCATTTTGAGTGCAGGGAGGTCAGATTCCAACAGCATTAGCAGTCCTTTTGTCAGCCTTTTTCAGAGTTTTGCTCAAGTCCCTCAATTTCAGCCAGAAATTACTTGAAATTACAGAAAAACACACAAACTCATAGTAAAGTCCAGAAATGTGAATTTAACATAAAAACTAATGAAAACATCCCTAAAGGTAGCTTGAACTTACTAAAAACTATCTAAAAACAATGCCAAAAAGCGTATAAATTATCCGCTCATCACAACACCAAACTTAAATTGTTGCTTGTCCCCAAGCAACTGAAAATCAAATAGGATAAAAAGAAGAGAATATACTATAAATTCCAAAATATCAATGAATATTAATTCTAATTAGATGAGCGGGACTTGTAGCTTTTTGCTTCTGAACAGTTTTGGCATCTCACTTTTTCCTTTGAAGTTTAGAATGATTGGCATCTCTAGGAATTTAGAATTTCAGATAGTGTTATTGATTCTCCTAGTTAAGTATGTTGATTCTTGAACACAGCTACTTTTATGAGTCTTGGCCGTGGCCCTAAGCACTTTGTTTTCCAGTATTATCACCGGATACATAAATGCCACAGACACATGACTGGGTGAACCTTTTCAGATTGTGACTCAGCTTTGCTAGAGTCCCCAGTTAGAGGTGTCCAGAGTTCTTAAGCACACTCTTTTGCTTTGGATCATGACTTTAACCACTCAGTCTCAAGCTTTTCACTTGGACTTGCATGACACAAGCACATGGTTAGGGACAGCTTGATTTAGCCGCTTAGGCCTGGATTTTATTTCCTTGGGCCCTCCTATCCATTGATGCTCAAAGCCTTGGATCCTTTTTACCCTTGCCTTTTGGTTTTAAGGGCTATTGGCTTTTTCTGCTTGCTTTTTCTTTTTCTTTCTATTATTTTTTTTCGCCATTTTTTTTCGCAAGCTTTTTACTTTTCACTGCTTTTTCTTGCTTCAAGAATCAATTTTCATGATTTTTCAGATTGTCAATAACATTTCTCTTTGTTCATCATTCTTTCAAGAGCCAACAGTTTTAACATTCATAAACAACAAGATCAAAAATATGCACTGTTCAAGCATTCATTCAGAAAACAAAAAGTATTGTCACCACATCAATATAATTGAACTAAATTCAAGGATAAATTCGAAATTCATGTACTTCTTGTTCTTTTGATTAAAAACATTTTTCATTTTAGAGAGGTGAAGGATTAATGGAATTATTCATAACTTTAAGACATAGTTACTAAACACTAATGATCATGAAGTAGAGACACAAAACATAAATGAACACAACATAAAAACCGAAAAGCAGAAAGAAATAAGAACAAGGAATGAATCCACCTTAGTGGCGTCTTCCTCTTGAAGGACCAACAATGTCCTTAAGCTCTGCTATGTCCCTTCCTTGCCTTTGTTGCTCCTCCCTCATTGCTCTTTGATCTTCTCTTATTTCATGGAGAATGATGGAGTGCTCATGATGTTCCACCCTTAATTGTTCCACATTGTAGCTCAAATCTTCTAAGGAAGTGTTGAGTTGTTCCCAATAGTTGTTAAGAGGAAAGTGCATCCTTTGAGGCATCTCAGGAATTTCTTGATGATGAGCTTCCTCATGCATCTCTTGAGATCCATGGAGGGTCTCCCTTGCTTGCTTCATCCTCTTTTTGGTGATGGGCTTATCCTCCTCAATGGAGATGTCTCCTTCTATGATAACTCCAGCTGAGTAACATAGATGGCAAATAAGGTGAGGAAAAGCTAGCCTTGCCATGGTGGAGGGCTTTTCGGCTATTTTGTAGATTTCATTGGAGATGACTTCATGAACTTCTACTTCCTCTCTAATCATGATGCTATGAATCATGATGGCCCGATCCACAGTAACTTCAGATCGGTTGCTACATACCATAGATTAAGGGTGTGGAGCTCTGCTGCACCTCAAGTTTCAATACAATTACTATTATTTTCTATTCAATTCTCTTTTATTCTTATTCCAAGATATACGTTGCACTTCAACTTGATGAAGTCCTCACCTTTTCTCATTGACGTCCAAAATATGTTTTCCTTCAAGTAATACCTTATGTGAGTAAGGGTCGATCCCACAGAGATTGTTGGTATGAAACAAGCTATGGTTACCTTGTAAATCTCAGTTAGGCAGATTAAATGGTTTATGATAAGTTCGAAAATAAATAATAAACAGAAAATAAAATAGGATCGAAATACTTATGTAAATCAATAGTGGGAATTTCAAATAGGCATATGGAGATGCTGTGCTCCTCTTGAATCTCTACTTTCTTATTACATTCATCCAATCCTTCTTACTTCTTTCCATGGCAAGGTGTATGTAGGGCATCACCGTTGTCAATGGCTACATCCCATCCTCTCAGTGAAAATGGTCCTATGCTCTGTCACAGCACGGCTAATCATCTGTCGGTTCTCAATCAGGTTGGAATATAATCCCTTGATTCTTTTGCGTCTGTCACTAACGCCCAGCCTTCAGGAGTTTGAAGCTCGTCATAGTCATTCAATACCGGAATCCTACTCGAAATACCACAGACAAGGTTAGACTTTCCAGATTCCCGGAATCCTACTCGGAATACCACAGACAAGGTTAGACTTTCCGGATTCCCATGAATTCCGCCATCTATCTAGCTTATACCATGAAGATTCTGTTGGGGAATCTAAGAGATATACGCCCGGCCTAAGGTAGAACAGAAGTGGTTGTCAGTCACGCGCGTTCATAGGTGAGAATGATGATGAGTGTCACGGATCATCACATTCATCAAGTTGAAGTGCAAGGTATATCTTGGAATAAGAATAAAAGAGAATTGAATAGAAAATAATAGTAATTGCATTGAAACTTGAGGTACAACAGAGCTCCACACCCTTAATATATGGTGTGTAGAAACTCCACCGTTGAAAATACATAAGTGAAAGGTTCAGGCATGGCCGAGAGGCCAGCCCCCATGATCTGAGAACTAATTGTCCCCAGATGAAACGTGGTCCCCCCCAAAAGACTAGACTAGACTAGACGACTAATACACTAGTAAAAAGTCTTATTTATACTAAACTAGCTACTAGGGTTTACATGAGTAAGTAATTGATGCATAAATCCACTTCTGGGGCCCACTTGGTATGTGTTTAGGCTAAGCTTGATCTATCCACGAGCTGAGGCTTTCTTTGGAGTTGAATGCCGAGTTATAGTGTGTTTCTGGCGTTCAACTCCGGGTTGTGACGTGTTTCTGGCGTTTAACTCCAGACAGCAGCATGTACTTGGTGTTGAGCGCCACTTTACGTCGTCAATTCCCGAATAAAGTATGAACTATTATATATTGCTGGAAAGCTCTGGATGTCTACTTTCCAACGCCGTTGAGAGCGCGCCATTTATAGTTCTGTAGCTCCAGAAAATTTATTTTGAGTGCAGGGAGGTCAGATTCCAACAGCATCAGCAGTCCTTTTGTCAGCCTTTTTCAGAGTTTTGCTCAAGTCCCTCAATTTCAGCAAGAAATTACCTGAAATTACAAAAAAACACACAAACTCATAGTAAAGTCCAGAAATGTGAATTTAACATAAAAACTAATGAAAACATCCCTAAAAGTGGCTTGAACTTACTAAAAACTACCTAAAAACAATGCCAAAAAGCGTATAAATTATCCGCTCATCACAGCACCAAACTTAAATTGTTGCTTGTCCCCAAGCAACTGAAAATAAAATAGGATAAAAAGAAGAGAATGTACTATAAATTCCAAAATATCATTGAATATTAATTCTAATTAGATGAGCGGGACTTGTAGCTTTTTGCTTCTGAACAGTTTTGGCATCTCACTTTTTCCTTTGAAGTTTAGAATGGTTGGCATCTCTAGGAACTTAGAATTTCAGATAGTGTTATTGATTCTCATAGTTAAGTATGTTGATTCTTGAACACAGCTACTTTTATGAGTCTTGGCCGTGGCCCTAAGCACTTTGTTTTCCAGTATTACCACCGGATACATAAATGCCACAGACACATGACTGGGTGAACCTTTTCAGATTGTGACTCAGCTTTGCTAGAGTCCCCAGTTAGAGGTGTCCAGAGCTCTTAAGCACACTCTTTTGCTTTGGATCACGACTTTAACCACTCAGTCTCAAGCCTTTCACTTGGACCTGCATGACACAAGCACATGGTTAGGGACAGCTTGATTTAGCCGCTTAGGCCTGGATTTTTTTTCCTTGGACCCTCCTATCCATTGATGCTCAAAGCCTTGGATCCTTTTTACCCTTGCCTTTTGGTTTTAAGGGCTATTGGCTTTTTCTGCTTGCTTTTTCTTTTTCTTTCTATTATTTTTTTTCGCCATTTTTTTTCGCAAGCTTTTTACTTTTCACTGCTTTTTCTTGCTTCAAGAATCAATTTTCATGATTTTTCAGATTGTCAATAACATTTCTCTTTGTTCATCATTCTTTCAAGAGCCAACAGTTTTAACATTCATAAACAACAAGATCAAAAATATGCACTGTTCAAGCATTCATTCAGAAAACAAAAAGTATTGTCACCACATCAATATAATTGAACTAAATTCAAGGATAAATTCGGAATTCATGTACTTCTTGTTCTTTTGATTAAAAACATTTTTCATTTTAGAGAGGTGAAGGATTAATGGAATTATTCATAACTTTAAGACATAGTTACTAAACACTAATGATCATGAAGTAGAGACACAAAACATAAATGAACACAACATAAAAACCGAAAAGCAGAAAGAAATAAGAACAAGGAATGAATCCACCTTAGTGGCGTCTTCTTCTTGAAGGACCAACAATGTCCTTAAGCTCTTCTATGTCCCTTCCTTGCCTTTGTTGCTCCTCCCTCATTGCTCTTTGATCTTCTCTTATTTCATGGAGAATGATGGAGAGCTCATGATGTTCCACCCTTAATTGTTCCACATTGTAGCTCAAATCTTCTAAGAAAGTGTTGAGTTGTTCCCAATAGTTGTTGGGAGGAAAGTGCATCCCTTGAGGCATCTCAGGGATTTCTTGATGATAAGCTTCCTCATGCATCTCTTGAGATCCGTGGAGGGTCTCTCTTGCTTGCTCCATCCTCTTCTTGGTGATGGGCTTATCCTCCTCAATGGAGATGTCTCCTTCTATGATAACTCCAGCTGAGTAACATAGATGGCAAATAAGGTGAGGAAAAGCTAGCCTTGCCATGGTGGAGGGCTTTTCGGCTATTTTGTAGATTTCATTGGAGATGACTTCATGAACTTCTACTTCCTCTCCAATCATGATGCTATGAATCATGATGGCCCGATCCACAGTAACTTCATGAGGTCCAGTCTTCTTAGTTGAACTGGCTTGCCTTTGGACTCTCTTTTCCATTGAGCTCCTTCCACACATATGTCCATTAGGACTTGGTCCAACCTTTGATTAAAGTTGACTCTTCTAGTGTAGGGGCATACATCTCCTTGCATCATGGGCAAGTGGAACGCCAACCTCACATTCTACGGACTAAAATCTAAGTATTTCCCCCGAACCAATGTGAGATAATTCTTTGGACTCGGGTTCATACTTTGATCATGGTTCCTAGTGATCCATGCATTGGCATAGAACTCTTGAACCATTAAGATTCCAACTTGTTGCATGGGGTTGGTTAGGACTTCCCAACCTCTCCTTCGGATCTCATGTCGGATCTCTGGATACTCATTTTTCTTGAGCTTGAAAGGGACCTCAGGGATCACCTTCTTCTTTGCCACAACATCATAGAAGTGGTCTTGATGGCTTTTGGAGATGAATCTTTCCATCTCCCATGACTCGGAGGTGGAAGCTTTTGTCTTCCCTTTTCCTTTTCTAGAGGATTCTCCGGCCTTAGGTGCCATTGATGGTAATGGAAAAACAAAAAGCTTATGCTTTTACCACACCAAACTTAAAATATTGCTCGCCCTCGAGCAAGAGAAGAAAGAAGAGAAGAAGAAGAAGAAGAAAATATGGATGAGAGTGAGGGATGGTGTTTCGGCCAAGGTGTAGAAGAGGGGGTTTGTGTTGTGTGAAAATGAAGTAGAATGGAAGGGTATATATAGGGAAAGGGGAGAGGGTAGCTTCGGCCATATAGGGTGGGTTTGGGTGGGAAAGTGTTTTTGAATTTTGAAGGTAGGTGGGGTTTATGGGGAAGAGTGGATGGATGCGAGTGGTGAAGAGGGTAATTGGGAAGAGAGATTGAAGTTGTTGGGAAGTGTGACATGGGGAAGAGTGTTGTAGGATTAGGAGGTAAGGTGGGAATATGTAAGGTGGGGATCCTGTGGGGTCCACAGATCCTGAGATGATCTTGTGGGGTCCATAGATCCTGAGGTGATCCTGTGGGGTCCACAGATCCTGAGGTGTCAAGGAATTACATCCCTGCACCAAATAGGCATGCAAAATGCCTTTGCATACCATTCTGGCGTTTAAACGCCGAGATGATGCACGTTCTGGGCGTTCAACGCCCATGTGTAGCATGTTTCTGGCGTTGAACGCCAGTTCCATGCTTGTTACTGGCGTTCAGCGCCAGCTTTTCTCAAGGCATATTCCTGGCATTTAAACGCCAGAATGTTGCTTGTTTCTGGCGTTCAGCGCCATATTCATGCTCTGTTCTGGCGTTGAACGCCAGCCAGATGCTCCTTACTGGCGTTGAACGCCAGTTTGTCTTCCTCCAGGGTGTGATTTTTCTTCTGCTGTTTTTGATTCTGTTTTTAATTTTTATATATTTTTTTTTCGTGACTCCACATGATCATGTACCTAATAAAACACAAAAGAACAATAAAATAAAATAAAAATTAGATAAATAATGCCTCCCAACAAGCGCTCTTTTAATGTCATTAGCTTGACAGTAGGCTCTCATGGAGCCTCACAGGTGATTAGGTCAATGTTGTATAGTCCCAACACCAAACTTAGAGTTTGGATATGGGGTCTTAACACCAAACTTAGTGTTTGGTTGTGGCCTCCCAATACCAAACTTACAGTTTGACTGTGGGGGCTCTTCTTGACTCTGAACTGAGAGAAGCTCTTTATGCTCACTCTCTTTTGTCACAAAGGGATGGCCTTGTGCCTTAAACACCAGGTAGTCCCCATTCAATTGAAGGACTAATTCACCTCTGTTGACATCTATCACAGCTCCTGCTGTAGCTAGGAAAGGTCTTCCAAGGATGATGCATTCATCCTCTTCCTTCCCAGTGTCTAATATTATGAAATCAGCAGGGATGTAAAGGCCTTCAACCTTTACTAACACGTCCTCTAATACTCCATAAGCTTGTCTTAATGACTTGTCTGCCAATTGTAATGAGAACAAGGCAGGTTGTACCTCAATGATCCCCAGCTTCTCCATTACAGAGAGTGGCATAAGATTTATCCCTGACCCCAGATCACATAGAGCTTTTTCAAAGGTCATGGTGCCTATGGTACAAGGTATTAAGAACTTGCCAAGATCTTGTCTCTTTTGAGGTAAAATTTTCTGAATCCAGGTGTCTAGTTCACCAATGAGCAAGGGAGGTTCACTTTCCCAAGTCTCATTACCAAACAACTTGGCATTCAGCTTCATGATAGCTCCTAAATATTGAGCAACTTGCTCTCCAGTCACATCTTCATCCTCTTCAGAGGAAGAATAGTCTTCAGAGCTCATGAATGGCAGAAGGGGATTTAATGGAATCTCTATGGTCTCTATATGAGCCTCAGATTCCTTTGGATCCTTAATAGGAAACTCCTTCTTGCTTGAGAGACATCCCAGGAGGTCTTCATCACTAGGATTTTCGTCCTTCTCCTCTCTTATGCATTCGGCCATATTGATCACATCAATGGCCTTGCACTCTCCTTTTGGATTCTCTTCTGTATTGCTTGGGAGAATACTGGGAGGAGTTTCAATGACTTTCTTACTCAGCTGGCCCACTTGTGCCTCCAGATTTCTGATGGAGGATCTTGTTTCACTCATGAAACTGAAAGTGGCTTTTGACAGATCAAAAACTAGATTGGCTAAATTAGAAGTGTTTTGTTCAGAATTCTCTGTCTGTTGCTGAGAAGATGATGGAAAAGGCTTGCTATTGCTCAGCCTATTGCGTCCACCATTGTTAAAGCCTTGTTGAGGCTTTTGTTGATCCTTCCATGAGAAATTTGGATGATTTCTCCATGATGAATTATAGGTGTTTCCATAAGGTTCACCCATTTAATTAACCTTTACCATTGCAGGGTTCTCAGGATCATAAGCTTCTTCAGAAGCTGCCTCTTTAGTACTGTTGGATGCATTTTGCCATCCATTCAGACTTTGAGAGATCATGTTGACTTGCTGAGTCAACACCTTGTTCTGAGCCAATATGGTATTCAGAGCATCAATTCCCTTCCTCTGAGGTGTCCCATTATTCACGGAATTCCTCTCAGAAGTGTACATGAATTGGTTATTTGCAATCATGTCAATGAGTTCCTGAGCTTCTGCAGGTGTTTTCTTTAGGTGGATGGATCCACCTGTAGAATGGTCCAATGACATTTTTGAAAACTTAGATAGACCATAATAGAATATATCTAATACGGTCCATTCTGAAAACATGTCAGATGGACACCTTTTGGTCAACTGCTTGTATCTTTCCCAAGCTTCATAGAGGGATTCACCATCTTTTTGTTTGAAGGTCTGAACATCCACTCTAAGCTTGCTCAGCTTTTGAGGAGGAAAGAAATTATCCAAGAAGGCCGTGACCAGCTTCTCCCAGGAGTCCAGGCTATCCTTAGTTTGTGAATCCAACCATATTCTAGCTCTGTCTCTTACAGCAAAAGGGAAAAGCATGAGCCTGTAGACTTCAGGATCTACTCCATTTGTCTTAACAGTCTCACAGATCTGCAAGAACTCAGTTAAAAACCGATAAGGATCTTCAGATGGAAGTCCATAGAACTTGCAGTTTTGTTGCATTAAGGCAACTAGCTGAGGTTTCAGCTCAAAATTATTGGCTCCAATGGCAGGAATGGAGATGCTTCTTCCATCAAATTTGGACGTTGGTTTTGTGAAGTCACCAAGCATTCTCCTTGCATTATTGTTGTTGGGTTCGACTGCCATCTCCTTCTCTTGTTCTAATATTTCTGAAAGGTTACCTTTAGATTGTTGTAATTTAGCTTCTCTTAGTTTTCTCTTCAGAGTCCTTTCAGGTTCAGGATCAATTTCAATAAGAGTGCCTTTTTCCTTGTTCCTGCTCATATGAAAGAGAAGAAAACAAGAAAAGAAGAGGAATCCTCTATGTCACAGTATAGAGATTCCTTTATGTTAGTAGAAGAAGAAAGGGGAGAAGAGTGAAGAAGAATAGGTTCGGATTTTTAGATGAAGAGAGGTGAAGAGAAGTGTTAGTAAATAAATAATTAAATAGAATAAGAAAAGAGAGGGAGAATTTCGAAAATAATTTTGAAAAAGAGGTTAGTATTTTTGAAAATTAAAGATAAGATAAGATTAAAATTAAAATTTAAAACAAAAAGAGTTTTTTGAAAAAGAGATGAGATATTTTCGAAAATTAGAGAGGAAAAAGTAGTTAGGTGGTTTGAAAAAGATAAGAAACAAACACAAAGTCAAAGAGTTAGTTGAAAAAGATATTAAAATCAAATTTGAAAAGATAAGAAGATAAGAAGTTAGATAAGATATTTTGAAATTAAATTTTTGAAAAAGATAAAATTTTGAAAAAGATATGATAAGATATGTTTGAAAAAGATTTAATTTTTAAATTTAAAATTACTTACTTCACTAACAAGAAACTACAAGATAAGATTCTAGAACTTTAAAGATTGAACCTTTCTTAACAAGAAAGTAACAAATTTCAAATTTTTGAATCAATCACATTAATTGTTAGTGAGTTTTTGAAAATTTGATATAAAGATAAGAAAAAAGATTTTGAAAATAATTTGAAAAAGAATTTAAAAAGATAAGATTTTTAAAATTGAAATGGTGACTTGACTTGTAAGAAACAACTAATTTTAAAAATTTTTGACCAAGTCAACCCAAAATTTCGAAAATTTGGAGGGAAATAAGGAAAAGATATTTTTTTGATTTTTGAAATTTTAATTATGAGAGTGAAAAACAATTAAAATTAAAACGTCATAATTGTGTTTTTCTCTTTTCTTTTTGGATCAAAACAAGGAATGCATGCAAGAACACTATGAATGTCAAGATGAACACCAAGAACACTTTGAAGATCATGATGAACATCAAGAACATATTTTTAAAAAATTTTTGATGCAAAGAAGACATGCAAGACACCAAACTTAGAAATCTTTAATGCATGGACTCTAACAAATGAAAAATGCATATGAAAAACAACAAACAACACAAAACAAGAAAACATCAAGATCAAACAAGAAGACTTGTCAAGAACAACTTAAAGATCATGAAGAACACTATGAATGCATGGAATTTTCGAAAATAATGCATAAATTTTAAAAATATGCAATTGACACCAAACTTAAAAATTGACTCAAGACTCAAACAAGAAACACAAAATATTTTTATTTTTATGATTTTATGATTTTTTGTATTTTTATTATATTTTTCGAAAATAAAATTTGGAAAAACGAAAAAGAAAAGAAAAATTTTGAAAAAGATTTTTGAAAAATTTTTGAAAAGAAAATTACCTAATCTGAGCAACAAGATGAAAGATATAAGATAAAAGATATGATTTATAAAAGATAAATATGATAAGAAAAGGATATAATTTAAAAAGATGATATTTAAAAATAAATCTGAATTTTTAATTTGAAAAAGATTTTAAAAGATAATTAAGTTTTTTAAAAAATTGGAAAAAGAGTTGGATTGGATTGGAAAAAGGTTTATGTTTATGTATGAAGCTATATTATTTTTGAAAAAGGGATTTTAGAAATTAGGGTTCTTAGAAAACTATTTTGATTTGAAGGAGGACATTTTGAAACATGTTTATGCAAGAAATCATGATTTGAAACACAAAAATTTGGAAAATTTGTAAAGAAAAATGAATTTTACCTCCTCCCCACCATCCTGGCGTTAAACGCCCAAATGCTGCATGTTTTGGGCGTTTAACGCCCAATTGCTGCTTCTCCTGGGCATTCAACGCCCAGCTGTTGCTTCTTTCTGGCGTTGAACGCCAGGTAGTCCTTTGTCACTGGGCGTTTTTCTAAACGCCCAGGATGCTGTAATTCTGGCGTTAAACGCCCAGAAGGCTATCCTTACTGCGTTGAACGCCGAGTGGATGCTTCTTTTGGGCGTTCAACGCCCAAAACATTTCTTACTGGCTTTTTCACGCCAGTGAGCTTCCAAATTCTCCTGTAACTCTGTAAATTCAATCAATTGCTTTTTTTTTTTACCTTGAAGATACTTTGACATATACCTGTAAAAATCAATTAATTAACAAAAACAAATAAAATTAAATTTTGTGAATGGCTAGGTTGCCTCCCAGCAAGCGCTTCTTTAATGTCGTTAGTTGGACTATTAGTGAGCTTTAATTAAGTCTCAGTTTTGAGCATTCTTGCTCAAAATTGCTTTCAAGATAATGTTAACTCTCTGTCCATTAACAATGAACTTTTTGTTAGAGTCATTATCCTGAAGCTCTACGTATCCATATGGTGATACACTTGTAATTACATATGGACCTCTCCACCGGGATTTTAATTTCCCGGGGAATAATTTGAGCCTAGAATTAAATAGCAGAACTTTCTGCCCCGGCTCAAAGACTCTGGATGATAATTTCTTATCATGCCATCTTTTTGCTTTTTCTTTGTAAATTTTTGCATTCTCGAAAGCATTGAGTCTAAATTCCTCTAGCTCATTTAACTGAAGCAATCGTTTTTCTCCAGCTAACTTGGCATCAAGGTTCAGGAATCTGGTTACCCAATAGGTCTTATGTTCCAGTTCCACTGGCAAGTGACATGCCTTTTCATACACAAGCTGGTATGGAGAGGTCCCTATAGGGGTCTTGAATGCTGTTCTGTATGCCCACAGAGCATCATCTAAGCTTCTTGCCTAATCCTTTCTACGGTTAATTACAGTCCGTTCCAGGATTCTTTTAAGTTCTCTGTTAGAGACTTCAGCTTGCCGATTTGTCTGCGGATGATATGGAGTGGCTACTGGTGCACGAAATTGCAATAACACCTTTTGCAATCCGCACAACTAACCAGCAAGTGCACTGGGTCGTCCAAGTAATACCTTACGTGAGTAAGGGTCGAATCCCACGGAGATTGTTGGTTTGAAGCAAGCTATATTTATTTTATTATTCTTAGTCAGGATGTCAATCAAAATTATCAGTTGGAATTATAAGATTGGAAAAATAAAAGAGAATAAAATCGTTACTTGTTGTGCAGTAATGGGAAATATGTTGGTGTTTTGGAGATGCTTTGTCCTCTGAATTTCTGCAATGCAATATTCAACTCAATTGTTTGTAAAGCACGTCTACGGCAAGCTGTATGTAGGGTGTCACCATTGTCAGTGGCTACTTCCCATCCTCTCAGTGAAAACGTTCCAGATGCTCTGTCACAGCACGACTAATCAGCTGTCGGTTCTCGATCATGTTGGAATAGGATCCATTGATCCTTTTGCGTTTATCATCACGCCCAACAATCGCGAGTTTGAAGCGCGTCACAGCCATTCAATCCTTGAATCCTACTCGGAATACCACAGACAAGGTTTAGACCTTCCGGATCCTCAAGAGTGGCCGCCATCAATTCTAGCTTATACCGTGGAGATTCTGATTAAGGAATCTAAGAGAAGTTCATTCAGTCTGATGTAGAACGGAGGTGTTTGTCAGGCACACGTTCATGGATTGAAGGAGGTGATGAATGTCACGGATCATCACCTCTTTCATAATTAAGCACGAATAAACATCTTAGATCGGACCATACACACGTTTGAGTGAAATAGAAACAATTGCATTAATTCATCGAGACGCTGCAGAGCTCCTCACCCCCAACAATGGAGTTTAGAGACTCATGCCGTCAAAAGGTATGTAATTCAGATCTGAAAATGTCATGAGGTACAAGATAAGTCTCTAAAAGTTGTTTAAATAGTAAACTAGTAACCTAGGTTTACAGAATATGAGCAAACTAAGATAATTGGTGCAGAAATCCACTTCTGGGGTCCACTTGGTATGTGCTGGGGCTGAGACTAAAGCTATCCACGTGCTGAGGCTTTACTTGGAGTTAAACTCCAAGTTATAACGTGTTTTGGGCGTTCAACTCCGGATCATGACGTGTTTCTGGCGTTTAACTCCAGACAGCAGCATGTACTTGGCGTTCAACGCCAAGTTACGTCGTCTATCTTCGCGCAAGGTATGGACTATTATATATTGCCTGAAAGCCCTGGATGTCTACTTTCCAACGCCGTTGAGAGCGCGCCAATTGGACTCTTGTAGCTTCAAAAACTCCATTTCGAGTGCAGGGAGGTCAGGATCCAACAGCATCAGCAGTCCTTTTTCAGCCTAACTCAGATTTTTGCTCAGCTTCCTCAATTTTAGCCAGAATTTACCTGAAATCACAGAAAAACACACAAACTCATAGTAAAGTCCAGAAATATGATTTTTGCCTAAAAACTAATAATATTATACTAAAAACTAATTAAAACATACTAAAATCTACATGAAATTACCCCCAAAAAGCGTATAAAATATCCGCTCATCACAACACCAAACTTAAACTATTGCTTGTCCTCAAGCAACTAGATAAATAAAATAGGTTTTAACAGAAAGTAAGAAGTAATAATATTTTAGAGTTTTAAATAAAGCTCAAATTCTTATTAGATGAGCGGGGCTTGTAGCTTTTTGTTTCTGAACAGTTTTGGCATCTCCCTTTATCCTTTGAAATTCAGAATGATTGGCATCTATAGGAACTCAGAATTCAGATAGTATTATTGATTCTCCTAGTGCAGTATGTTGATTCTTGAACACAGTTACTTTATGAGTCTTGGCCGTGGCCCTAAGCACTTTGTTTTCCAGTATTACCACCGGATACATAAATGCCACAGACACATGACTGGGTGAACCTTTTCAGATTGTGACTCAGCTTTGCTAAAGTCCCCAGTTAGAGGTGTCCAGAGCTCTTAAGCACACTCTTTTTGCCTTGGATCATGACTTTAACCACTCAGTCTCAAGTTTTTAACTTGGACCTGCATGCCACAAGCACATGGTTAGGGACAGCTTGATTTAGCCGCTTAGGCCTGGAACTATCTCCTTAGGCCCTCCTACCCACTGATGCTCAAAGCCTTGGATCCTTTTCACCCTTGCCTTTTTGTTTTAAGGGCTGTTGGCTCTTATTCCTTTTCTTGATCCAATGATTTCTTGTAAATTTTTTTTGAACTGCTTTTTCTTGCTTCAAGAATCAATTTCATGATTTTTCAGATCATCAATAATATTTTTCGTGTTTCTCATTCTTTCAGGAGCCAATATTCATAAAATTCAAGATAAAAATTATGCACTGTTCAAGCATTCATTCAGAGAACAAAAAGTATTGCCACCACATGTAATTAATTATAATTTTTATTATAAGAACTCGAAAAATATAAATTACTTCTTTATTCTAAAAATCTACTACTTTATTCATGTCTGATGATGATGAGAAAAATAAATTATAACTTAATTGGAAATAAAACCAGAATAGATATGCTAATTACTACTACTACTATATATCTTCTAAGGTAAATTTCTATAATAACACTATCACAGAATTAAAGCTAAAATTAGAACTCAACAACCTGTATTTTGAGAAGTAGATGTTCCTCCGATCTGTGGGATGCTTGGTCCTTCGATGATTAATTTCTGGCGCTTCAACTCCCTTAAATCACGCCCTTGCTCTTCTTGTTCCTTAAGCAGTTTGCAGAGCATGCTGCTTTGATTGTTCTGTTCTTCCTTTATTTGGTTCATAGCTTCTTGTAGTTTGGAAATAGATGCTTCAATATGTTCCCAATATTCGAATTGAAGAAGTTCTGGGAGGACTTCCTGTGCTCTCCTCTTGATTGGATCATCCTGCAGCTGTTGTCTGTCCATTGATATTCTAGTGATTGGCCTTTCAACTGAGATATACTCTGTTATTCCCATCTTCACTCTGACATCTCTGCAGAGCATAGAAATTAAGCTTGGATAGGCCAATCTGGCATCCTTGGAATTCCTGTTTGCTATTTTGTATAGTTCACACGAGATCAGTTGATGGACTTCTACTTCTTTTCCCAACATGATGCAGTGAATCATTACTGCTCTTTTAATGGTAACTTCAGAACGGTTGCTGGTGGGCAATATGGAACGCCCAATGAAATCCAGCCAGCCTCTGGCTACTGGTTTGAGATCTTCTCTTTTGAGTTGATTTGGGATGCCAGTCGTGCTGGTGGTCCACCTGGCTTCAGGGATGCATATATCCTCTAGAATCTTATCCAGACCTTTATTTACCCTTATCATTCTCCTATTAAAGGAGTCTGGGTCATCTTTCAGTTGAGGGAGCTTAAAGATCTCCCTGATTTTGTCAGGATGGATATGAACAATCTTTCCTCTGACTAAGGTCCGATGGTCATAGAGAGCAGCTCCAATTATTCTTTGCGTGTCTGTCTGCCATAGATTAGCATAGAACTCCTGAACCATGTTTCTTCCCACTTTCGTTTCAGAATTGGCTGGGATTTCCCAGTTCCTGTTTCAAATTTTCTCTTGGATCTCCGGATATTCATCCTCCTTCAGGTAATTTAACTTCCGGGATCACTGATCTGTGACTCATTATTTTGTAGTAGTGGTCTGAATGTTCTTTAGTTAAGAACTTCCCTTGATTCCAAAGTGGCTTTGGAATATTCTCTTTCTTGCCTCTTGGGTTGGGTTGTTTTCCTTTAGGGGCCATGATCAAAGTGAGAATGTTTTTGTGATCACGGATAAGCACACCAAACTTAGAGGTTTGCTTGTCCTCAAGCAAAAGAAAAGAGAGAAGGGGAATAGGAGGAGAGCAAGTGTGGAATGGTAGATGGTGAGAGGGGCGCCGAAAGTGGTTATAAAGGGAGGGGGTGGGAATTCGAAAATAAGAAAAAGATATACGATAAAAGATATGATTTATAAAAGATAAACATGATAAGAAAAGGATATAATTTAAAAAGATATGAATGATATTTAAAAATAAATTTGAAATATATAATTTGAAAAAGATTTTAAAAGATAAAGAAGTTTGAAAAGAAATTGGAAAAAGAGTTGGATTGGATTGAAAATCAATTGTCTTTATGGATTAAGATGCATGTAAAATCTTTGAAGTAGGGATTTCAGAAATTAGAGATTTTAGAAATTAGGATTAAAATTTTTGAAATTGAAGGATGATATTTGGAAACATGTTTATGCAAGAAATCACGAATTAAAACATAAAAATTAGAAAATTTTTGAAGAAAAACGAATTTTACCTCCTCCCCACCATCCTGGCGTTTAACGCCCAATTGATGCTTCTCCTGGGCGTTCAACGCCCAGCTGCTGCTTCTTTCTGGCGTTGAACGCCAGGAAGTCCTTTGTCACTGGGCATTTTTCTAAACGCCCAGGATGCTGTGGTTCTGGCGTTAAACGCCCAGAAGGTGCTTCTTTCTGGCATTCAACGCCCAGAAGATGCTCCTTTCTGGCGTTTAACGCCCAGATGGCTACCCTTACTGGCGTTGAACGCCCAGTGGGTGCTTCTTTTGGGCGTTCAACGCCCAAAATGTTTCTTACTGGCTTTTTCACGCCAGTGAGCTTCCAAATTCCCTTGTAACTCTGTGAATCCAATCGATTGCTATTTTACCTTTTGAAGATACTTTGACACATACCTGTAAAGAAAAGGAAATTTATTTAATTAGTAAATAAACTTTGTAAATGGCTAGGTTGCCTCCCAGCAAGCGCTTCTTTATTGTCTTTAGCTGGACTATTACTGAGCTCTAATCAAGTCTCAGTTTTGAGCATTCTTGCTCAAAATTGCTTTCAAGATAATGTTTAATTCTCTGTCCATTAACAATGAACTTTTTGTTAGAGTCATTATCCTGAAGCTCTACGTATCCATATGGTGATACACTTGTAATCACATATGGACCTCTCCACCGGGACTTTAATTTTCCGGGGAATAATTTGAGCCTAGAATTGAATAGCAAAACTTTCTGCCCCGGCTCAAAGACTCTGGATGACAGTTTCTTATCATGCCATCTTTTTGCTTTCTCTTTGTAAATTTTTGCATTTTCGAAAGCATTGAGTCTAAATTCCTCTAGCTCATTTAACTGGAGTAATCGTTTTTCTCTAGCTAACTTGGCATCAAGGTTCAGGAATCTGGTTGCCCAGTAGGCCTTATGTTCTAGTTCCACTGGCAAGTGACATGCCTTTCCATACACAAGCTGGTATGGAGAGATCCCTATAGGGGTCTTGAATGCTGTTCTGTATGCCCACAGAGCATCATCCAAGCTCCTTGCCCAATCCCTTCTACGGTTAATTACAGTCCGTTCCAGGATTCTTTTGAGTTCTCTATTTGAGATTTCAGCTTGCCCATTAATCTGTGGATGGTATGGAGTGGCTACCCTGTGGCTAACTCCATAACGAACCAAAGCAGAGTAAAGCTGTTTATTGCAGAAATGACTGCCCCCATCACTGATTAATACTCTAGGGGTACCAAATCTGCTGAAGATGTGTTTCTGGAGGAATTTTAACACTGTTTTAGTGTCATTAGTGGGTGTTGCAATAGCCTCCACCCATTTGGATACATAATCCACTGCCACCAGAATATAAGTGTTTGAGTATGATGGTGGGAAAGGTCCCATGAAGTCAATACCCCATACATCAAACAACTCAATCTCCAAGATCCCTTGTTGAGGCATGGCATAACTGTGAGGCAGATTGCCATATCTTTGGCAACTATCACAATTAAGTACAAACACTCGGGAATCTTTATAGAGAGTAGGCCAGTAGAAGCCACATTGGAGGACTCTTGTGGCTGTTCGCTCGCCTCCAAAATGTCCTCCATACTGTGATCCATGGCAGTGCCATAGAATTTTCTGCGCTTTTTCCTTAGGCACACATCTACGGATTACTCCGTCTGCACATCTCTTGAAGAGATATGGTTCATCCCAAAGATAGTATTTCGCATCTGTGATCAATTTCTTTGATTGCAGCCTACTGTACTCTTTGGGTATGAATCTCACTGCCTTGTAGTTTGCAATGTCTGCAAACCATGGCACTTCCTGGATGGCAAAGAGTTGCTCATCTGGAAAAGTTTCAGAGATCTCAGTGAAAGGGAGGGACGCCCCTTCTACTGGTTCTATTCGGGACAGGTGATCTGCTACTTGATTCTCTGTCCCTTTCCTGTCTCTTATTTCTATATCAAACTCTTGCAGAAGCAACACCCATCTGATGAGTCTAGGTTTTGAATCCTGCTTTGTGAGTAGATATTTAAGAGCAGCATGATCAGTGTACACAATCACTTTTGATCCTACTAAATAGGATCTGAATTTGTCAATGGCGTAAACCACTGCAAGTAGCTCTTTTTCTGTGGTTATGTAATTCTTCTGTGCGTCATTTAGAACACGGCTGGCATAGTAAATGACGTACAGAAGCTTGTCATGCCTTTGTCCCAACACTGCACCAATGGCATGGTCACTGGCATCACACATCAATTCAAATGGTAATGTCCAGTCTGGTGCAGAGATGATTGGTGCTGTAACCAATTTAGCTTTCAGAGTCTCAAATGCCTGCAGACACTCTTTATCAAAGATAAATGGAGTGTCAGCAGCTAGCAGGTTGCTCAGAGGTTTGGCAATTTTTGAAAAATCCTTTATAAACCTCCTATAGAATCCTGCATGCCCCAGAAAGCTTCTGATTGCCTTAACATTGGCAGGTGGTGGTAATTTTTCAATTACCTCTACCTTAGCTTGATCCACCTCTATTCCCTTGTTCAAAATTTTGTGCCCAAGGACAATTCCTTCAGTCACCATAAAGTGGCATTTTTCCTAGTTTAAAACCAGGTTAGTCTCTTGGCATCTCTTTAGAACAAGTGCTAAATGGTTAAGGCAGGAGCTGAATGAGTCTCCAAATACTGAAAAGTCATCCATGAAGACTTCCAGAAATTTTTTCACCATATCAGAGAAAATTGAGAGCATGCACCTCTGAAAGGTTGCAGGTGCATTGCACAGACCAAATGGCATCCTTTTGTATGCAAATACTCCAGATGGACATGTGAATGCCGTTTTCTCTTGATCTTTTGGATCTATTGCAATTTGATTATAACCTGAATATCCATCCAGGAAGTAGTAGTATTCATGACCTGCCAGTCTTTCTAGCATCTGGTCTATGAATGGTAAAGGAAAATGATCCTTTCTGGTAGCTGTATTGAGCCTTCTATAATCAATACACATACGCCACCCTGTAACTGTTCTTGTAGGAACCAGTTCATTTTTTTCATTATGAACCACTGTCATGCCTCCCTTTTTAGGGACAACTTGGACAGGGCTCACCCAGGGGCTGTGAGAAATAGGATAAATAATCCCAGCCTCTAGTAATTTAGTGGCCTCTTTCTGCACCACTTCTTTCATGGCTGGATTCAGCCGCCTTTGTGGTTGAACCACTGGTTTGGCGTCATCCTCCAGTAAGATTTTGTGCATGCATCTGGCTGGGCTAATGCCCTTGAGATCACTGATGGACCACCCAAGAGCTGTCTTGTGTGTCCTTAGCACTTGAATTAGTGCTTCCTCTTCCTGTGACTCTAAGGTAGAGCTTATGATTACAGGAAAAGTATCACCTTCTCCCCGAAATGCATATTTCAGGGATGGTGGTAATGGTTTGAGTTCAGGTTTTGGAGGTTTCTCCTCTTCTTGAGGGATTTTCAGAGGTTCTATTATTTTCTCTGATTCCTCCAAATCAGGCTGAACATCTTTAAAGATGTCCTCTAGCTCTGATTCGAGACTCTCAGCCATATTGACCTCTCTTACCAGAGAGTCAATAATATCAACACTCATGCAGTCATTTGGGGTGTCTGGATGTTGCATGGCTTTGAAAACGTTTAACTTAAACTCCTCCTCAATGACTCTCAAGGTTACTTCCCCTTTTTGGACATCAATGAGGGTTCGGCCAGTTGCTAGGAAAGGTCTTCCTAGAATGAGAGTTGCACTCTTCTGCTCCTCTATTTCTAGCACCACAAAGTCAGTAGGAAAGGCAAATGGCCCAACCTTGACAATCATGTCTTCAATCACGCCTGATGGATATTTAATGGAGCCATCAGCAAGTTGAAGACATATTCTGGTTGGTTTGATTTCTTCAGTCAAACCAAGCTTTCTGATAGTAGATGCAGGTATTAGGTTGATACTTTCCCCAAGATCACATAAAGCTTGCTTGGTACAAGTACCCTCTAATGTGCATGGTATCATAAAGCTCCCGGGATCTTTAAGCTTCTCAGGTAAGCTTTTCAGAATGACTGCACTGTATTCTTTAGTGAGGTAAACTTTCTCAGTCTCCCTCCAATCCTTCTTATGACTTAAGATCTCTTTCATGAACTTAGCATAGGAAGGTATTTGCTCAAGTGCTTCTGCAAACGGAATCTTTATTTCAAGAGTTCTGAGATAGTCTGCAAAGCGAGCAAATTGCTTATCCTGCTCCGCTTGGCGGAGTTTTTAAGGATAAGGCATTTTGGCTTTATATTCCTCAACCTTAGCTGCTGCAGGTTTATTACCTACAGAAGTTGGTTGGGAAGCCTTTTTAGAAGGGTTGTTATCAGCACTTGTATGTGACTGATTTCCCACTAGCGTTTGAATGCCAGGGGTGGAAGCTGGATTGGCGTTAAACACCAACTCCTCATTTGTTATTGGCGTCTGAACGCTAGAACTATGCTCCCTTTGGGCGTTCAACGCCAGATTCATGCTTGTTTCTGGCGTTGAACGCCAGAAATGAGCATGGTCTGGGCGTTCAGCGCCAGCCTTATTCCTCTTTGGGCTCTGATTGTCCTCAGAGGAATTTTGAGTAGTCATTTGTTCATTTCTTGGCTTCCTGCTACTTTGAAGTGAGGTATTTAATGTTTTCCCACTTCTTAATTGAACTGTTCGGCATTCTTCTGCTATTTGTTTTGACAGTTGCCTTTCTGTTTGCTTTAATTGTACTTCTATATTCCAGTTAGCCATTCTTGTTTCCTGTAGTATTTCCTTGAGTTCGGCTAGCTGCTTGGTTAGAAATTCTAATTGCTGATTGAATTCATTGGCCTGATCTATAGGACTGAGTTCATCAGTTACTGTTTTAGCTTCTTCTTTTATGGAAGATCCACTGCTTAGGTACAGATGTTGATTTCTGGCAACTGTATCAATAAGCTCTTGAGCTTCTTCAATTGTTTTTCTCATATGTATAGATCCACCAGCTGAGTGGTCTAGAGAAATATGAGCTTTTTCTGTAAGCCCATAGTAGAAGATGTCTAATTGCACCAACTCTGAAAACATTTCAGAGGGCATTTTTTTAGCATCTCTCTATATCTCTCCCAGACATCATAAAGGGATTCATTATCTCCTTGTTTCAAGCCTTGGATGCTTAGCCTTAGCTGTGTCATCCGTTTTGGAGGGAAATAGTGATTCAGGAATTTTTCTGACAGCTGTTTCCATGTTTTTATGCTGTTCTTAAGCTGGTTATTTAACCACCTCTTAGCTTGATCTTTTACAGCAAATGGAAACAGTAATAATCTGTAGACATCCTGATCTACTTCCTTATCATGCACTGTGTCAGCAATTTGTAAAAATTGTGCCAGAAACTCTGTAGGTTCTTCATGTGGAAGACCAGAATACTGGCAGTTTTGCTGCACCATGATAATGAGCTGAGGATTCAACTCAAAGCTACTAACTCCAATGGAGGGTATACAGATACTACTCCCATATGAAGCAGTAGTGGGATTAGCATATGACCCTAGAGTCCTCCTGGACTGTTCATTCCCACTTAATTCCATGATGGAATAAAAGAGATGATATGTATGTTGATATTATTTATTTTATAATAATTTTAATTCATAAAATAAAATAGAAACGAAACAAATAAAAGAAATTGAAAATATTTTGAAATTGAAATCTGAATTTTTATATAAAATTTTCGAAAAAAATAGTTTAAAATTAGTTAGGAAGGATATTTTTTTTTGAATTTTGAAAATTTTTTTTGATGAAAGAGAAAAACACACAAAAGACACAAGACTTAAAATTTTTAGATCCAATGCTCCTTATTTTCGAAAGTTTTGGAGGGAAAACACCAAGGAACACCAAACTTAAAAATTTTAAGATCAAAGCACAAGAAAGACTCAAGAACACCTTGAAGATTCACAAGAACACCAAGAACAAAAGAAAGAACACCAAACTTAAAATTTTTAGAAAACCAAGACAAATTTTCGAAAATTAAAGAAAACTTAACAAGAAAACACCAAACTTAGAGTTTGGCACAAGATTCAATAAAAGAAAAATTATTTTTGAAAAAGATTCCAAAGAAGATACCCAATTATGAAGAACAACTACTAAAGCTCCAGCCAATTGGGCAGCAACTTCAATGTTGACTAAAAAAAAGTGTATTATATTTATGGATAAAAGTAAAAATTTTTGAAAGTTAATGTTTTGAAAAAGCACAAGAAAAACCAGAAAAGACACAAGACAAGAAAAAAAAAACTCAAGATCAAACAAGCAAAATAAACAAGAACAACTTGAAGATCAATGAAGAACAAAGACACTAATACGAAAATTTTAAAGAAAAATACAAAATATGCAATTAACACCAAACTTAGAATAAGGCACTAGACTCAAAGAGAAATTAAAAATTAATAAAGAAAAATAATATTTTTGAAAAGAAAATAAAAGACTCTGACCCAATTACCAAAATCTTCCTAATCTAAGAAATAAAATAAACCTTTAGTTGTTCAAACTCGAACAATCCCTGGCAACGGCGCCAAAAACTTGGTGCACGAAATTGCAATAACACCTTTTGCAATCCGCACAACTAACCAGCAAGTGCACTGGGTCGTCCAAGTAATACCTTACGTGAGTAAGGGTCGAATCCCACGGAGATTGTTGGTTTGAAGCAAGCTATATTTATTTTATTATTCTTAGTCAGGATGTCAATCAAAATTATCAGTTGGAATTATTAGATTGGAAAAATAAAAGAGAATAAAATCGTTACTTGTTGTGCAGTAATGGGAAATATGTTGGAGTTTTGGAGATGCTTTGTCCTCTGAATTTCTGCAATGCAATATTCAACTCAATTGTTTGTAAAGCACGTCTACGGCAAGCTGTATGTAGGGTGTCACCATTGTCAGTGGCTACTTCCCATCCTCTCAGTGAAAACGTTCCAGATGCTCTGTCACAGCACGGCTAATCAGCTGTCGGTTCTCGATCATGTTGGAATAGGATCCATTGATCCTTTTGCGTTTATCATCATGCCCAGCAATCGCGAGTTTGAAGCGCGTCGCAGCCATTCAATCCTTGAATCCTACTCGAAATACCACAGACAAGGTTTAGACCTTCCGGATCCTCAAGAGTGGCCGCCATCAATTCTAGCTTATACCGCGGAGATTCTGATTAAGGAATCTAAGAGAAGTTCATTCAGTCTGATGTAGAACGGAGGTGTTTGTCAGGCACACGTTCATGGATTGAAGGAGGTGATGAATGTCACGGATCATCACCTCTTTCATAATTAAGCACGAATAAACATCTTAGATCGGACCATACACACGTTTGAGTGAAATAGAAACAATTGCATTAATTCATCGAGACGCTGCAGAGCTCCTAACCCCCAACAATGGAGTTTAGAGACTCATGCCGTCAAAAAGTATGTAATTCAGATCTGAAAATGTCATGAGGTACAAGATAAGTCTCTAAAAGTTGTTTAAATAGTAAACTAGTAACCTAGGTTTACAGAATATGAGCAAACTAAGATAATTGGTGCAGAAATCCACTTCTGGGGCCCACTTGGTATGTGCTAGGGCTGAGACTAAAGCTATCCACGTGCTGAGGCTTTACTTGGAGTTACACTCCAAGTTATAACGTGTTTTGGGCGTTCAACTCTGGATCATGACGTGTTTCTGGCGTTTAACTCCAGACAGCAGCATGTACTTGGCGTTCAACGCCAAGTTACGTCGTCTATCTTCGCGCAAGGTATGGACTATTATATATTGCTGGAAAGCCTGGATGTCTAAGTTCCAACGCCGTTGAGAGCGCGCCAATTGGACTTTTGTATCTCTAAAAAATCCATTTCGAGTGCAGGGAGGTCAGGATCCAACAGCATCAGCAGTCCTTTTTCAGCCTAACTCAGATTTTTGCTCAGCTTCCTCAATTTCAGCCAGAATTTACCTGAAATCACAGAAAAACACACAAACTCATAGTAAAGTCCAGAAATATGATTTTTGCCTAAAAACTAATAATATTCTACTAAAAAATAATTAAAACATACTAAAATCTACATGAAATTACCCCCAAAAAGCGTATAAAATATCCGCTCATCAGCTACCCTGTGGCTAATTCCATAACGAACCAAAGCAGAGTAAAGCTGTTTATTGCAAAAATAAGTGCCCCCATCACTGATTAATGCTCTAGGGGTACCAAATCTGCTGAAGATGTGTTTCTGGAGGAATTTTAACACTGTTATAGTGTCATTAGTAGGTGTTGCAATAGCTTCCACCCATTTGGATACATAATCCACTGCCACCAGAATATAAGTGTTTGAGTATGATGGTGGGAAAGGTCCCATGAAGTCAATACCCCATACATCAAACAACTCAATCTCCAAGATCCCTTGTTGAGGCATGGCATCACTGTGAGGCAGATTACCAGATCTTTGGCAACTATCACAATTAAGTACAAACACTCGGGAATCTTTATAGAGAGTAGGCCAGTAGAAGTCACATTGGAAGACTCTTGTGGCTGTTCGTTCACTTCCAAAATGTCCTCCATACTGGGATCCATGGCAATGCCATAGAATCTTCTGCACTTCTTCTTTAGGCACACATCTACGGATTACTCCGTCTGCACATCTCTTAAAGAGATACGGCTCATCCCAAAGATAATACTTTGCATCCGTGATCAGCTTCTTTGATTACTGCCTACTGTATTCTTTGGGTATGAATCTCACTGCCTTGTAGTTTGCAATGTCTGCAAACCATGGCACTTCCTGGATGGCAAAGAGTTGCTCATCCGGAAAGTTTTCAGAGATCTCAGTAAGAGGGATGGACGCCCCTTCTATTGGTTCTATTCGGGACAAGTTGTCTGCTACCTGATTCTCTGTCCCTTTTTTGTCTCTTATTTCTATATCAAACTCTTGCAGAAGCAACACCCATCTTATAAGTCTGGGTTTTGAATCCTGCTTTGTGAGTAGATATTTAAGAGCAGCATGATCAGTGTACACAATCACTTTTGATCCTACTAAATAGGATCTGAATTTGTCAATGGCGTAAACCACTGCAAGCAGCTCTTTTTCTGTAGTTGTGTAATTCTTCTGTGCATCATTTAAAATACGACTAGCATAGTAAATGACGTGCAGAAGCTTGTCATGCCTCTATCCCAACACTGCACCAATGGCATGGTCACTGGCATCACACATTAGTTCAAATGGCAATGTCCAGTTTGGTGCAGAGATGATTGGTGCTGTGACCAATTTAGCTTTCAGAGTCTCAAATGCCTGCATACACTCTTTATCAAAGATAAATGGCGTGTCAGCAGCTAGCAGGTTGCTCAGAGGTTTGGCGATTTTTGAAAAATCCTTTATAAACCTCCTATAGAATCCTGCATGCCCCAGAAAGCTTCTGATTGCCTTAACATTGGCAGGTGGGGGTAATTTTTCAATTACCTCTACCTTAGCTTGATCCACCTCTATTCCCTTGTTCAAAATTTTGTACCCAAGGACAATTCCTTCAGTTACCATAAAGTGACACTTCTCCCAGTTTAAAACCAAGTTAGTCTCTTGGCATCTCTTTAGAACAAGTGCTAGATGGTCAAGACAGGAGCTGAATGAGTCTCCAAATACTGAAAAGTCATCCATGAAAACTTTCAGAAATTTTTCCACCATATCAGAGAAAATTGAGAGCATGCACCTCTGAAAGGTTGCAGGTGCATTGCACAGGCCAAATGGCATCCTTCTGTATGCAAATACTCCAGATGGATATGTGAATGCTGTTTTCTCTTGATCCTGGGGATCTACTGCAATTTGATTATAACCTGAATATCCATCCAGGAAGCAGTAGTATTCATGACCTGCCAGTCTTTCTAGCATCTGGTCTATGAATGGTAAAGGAAAATGATCCTTTCTGGTGGCTGTATTGAGCCTTCTATAATCAATACACATACGCCACCCTGTAACTGTTCTTGTAGGAACCAGTTCATTTTTTTCATTATGAACCACTGTCATGCCTCCTTTCTTAGGGACGACTTGGACAGGGCTTACCCAGGGGCTGTCAGAAATAAGATAAATAATCCCAGCCTCTAGTAATTTAGTGACCTCCTTCTGCACTACTTCCTTCATGGCTGGATTCAGCCGCCTTTGTGGTTGGACCACTGGCTTGGCGTCACCCTCCAATAGGATCTTGTGCATGCATCTGGCTGGGCTAATGCCTTTAAGATCACTGATGGACCACCCAAGAGCTGTCTTGTGTGTCCTTAGCACTTGAATTAGTGCTTCCTCTTCCTGTGGCTCTAAGGTAGAGCTTATGATTACAGGAAAGGTATCATCTTCTCCCAAAAATGTATATTTTAGGGATGGTGGTAATGGTTTGAGCTCGGGTTTGGGAGGTTTCTCCTCTTCCTGAGGGATTTTCAGAGGTTCTATTATTCTCTCTGATTCTTCCAAATCAGGCTGAACATCTTTAAAGATGTCCTCTAGCTCTGATTCCAGACTCTCAGCCATATTGACCTCTCTTACCAGAGAGTCAATGATATCAACACTCATGCAGTCATTTGGGGTGTCTGGATGTTGCATGGCTTTGACAACAGTCAACTTGAACTCCTCCTCATTGACTCTCAGGGTTACTTCCCCTTTTTGGACGTCAATGAGGGTTCGGCCAGTTGCTAGGAAAGGTCTTCCTAGAATGAGAGTTGCACTCTTGTGTTCCTCCATTTCCAGCACCACAAAGTCAGTAGGAAAGACAAATGGCCCAACCTTGACAATCATGTCTTCAATCACGCCTGATGGGTATTTAATGGAGCCATCAGCAAGTTGAAGACATATCCGGGTTGGTTTGACTTCTTCAGTCAAACCAAGCTTTGTGATAATAGATGCAGGTATTAAGTTGATACTTGCCCCAATATCACATAGAGCCTGCTTGGTACAAGTACCCTCTAATGTGCATGGTATCATAAAGCTTCCGGGATCCTTAAGCTTCTCAGGTAAGCTTTTTAGGATAACTGCACTGCATTCTTCAGTGAGGTAAACTTTTTTAGTTTCCCTCCAATCCTTCTTATGACTTAAGATCTCTTTCATGAACTTGGCATAAGAGGGTATTTGCTCAAGTGCTTCTGCAAACGGAATCTTTATTTCAAGAGTCCTGAGATAGTCTGCAAAGCGGGCAAATTGCTTATCCTGTTCCGCTTGGCGGAGTTTTTGAGGATAAGGCATTTTGGCCTTGTATTCCTCAACCTTAGTTGCTACAGGTTTATTACCTGTAGAAGTTGGTTGGGAAGCCTTTTTAGAAGGGTTGTTATCAGCACTTGTATGTGACTGATCCCCCACTGGCGTTTGAATGCCAGGGGTAGAAGCTGGAGTGGCGTTAGACGCCAACTCCTTATCTGTTACTGGCGTCTGAACGCCAGAATTGTGCTCCCCTTGGGCGTTCAACGCCGGATTCATGCTTGTTTCTGGCGTTGAACGCCAAGAATGAGCATGGTCTGAGCGTTCAGCGCCAGCCTTATTCCTCTCTGGGCTCTGATTGTCCTCAGAGGGATTTTGAGTAGCCATTTGTTCATTTCTTGGCTTCCTGCTGCTTTGAAGTGAGGTATTTAATGTTTTCCCACTTCTTAATTGAACTGCTTGGCATTCTTCTGTTATTTGTTTTGACAGTTGCTTTTCTGTTTGCTTTAACTGTACTTCCATATTCCTGTTAGCCGTTCTTGTTTCCTGTAGTATTTCCTTGAATTCGGCTAGCTGCGAAGTTAGAAAGTCTAATTGCTGATTGAATTCATTAGCCTGATCTACAGCACTGAGTTCAGCAGTTACTGTTTTAGCTTCTTCTTTCATGGAAGATTCACTGCTTAGGTACAGATGCTGATTTCTGGCAACTGTATCAATAAGCCCTTGAGCTTCTTCAATTGTTTTTCTCATATGTATAGATCCACCAGCTGAGTGATCTAGAGAAATATGAGCTTTTTCTGTAAGCCCATAGTAGCAGATGTCTAATTGCGCCCACTCTGAAAACATCTCAGAGGGGCATTTTCTTAGCATCTCTCTGTATCTCTCCCAGGCATCATAAAGGGATTCATTATCTCCTTGTTTGAAGCGTTAGATGCTTAGCCTAAGCTGTGTCATCCGTTTTGGAGGAAAATAGTGATTCAAGAATTTTTCTGATAGCTGTTTCCATGTCTTTATGCTGTTCTTAGGTTGGTTATTTAACCACCTCTTAGCTTGATCTTTTACAACAAATGAAAACAGTAGTAATCTGTAGACATCCTGATCTACTTCCTTATCATGCACTGTGTCAGCAATTTGTAAAAATTGTGCCAGAAACTCTGTAGGTTCTTCATGTGGAAGACCGGAATACTGGCAGCTTTGCTGCACCATGATAATGAGCTGAGGATTCAACTCAAAGCTACTAACTCCAATGGAGGGTATACAGATACTACTCCCATATGAAGCAGTAGTGGGGTTAGCATATGACCCCAGAGTCCTCCTGGACCGTTCATTTCCACATAGTTCCATGATGGAGCAAGGGAAATGGTGTAGATGTTGATATTGTCTATTTTATTTAATTTATTATATAAAGAAAATTGATTTTTGAAATAATAAAATAAAATAAAATAAAAAATCGAAATAAAAATAAAATAAATAAAGAAAGAAAATTAAAAATTAAAAATTTGAAAACTTTTATAAAGATTTTCGAAAATTTGAGGAGAGAGAAAGTGGTTAGGATATTTTTGAAAAAGATATTTATATATATATATATATATATATATATTTTGAATTTTGAATTTTATGATGAAAGAGAAAAATACACAAAAGACACAAGACTTAAAATTTTTAGATCTAATGTCCTTATTTTCGAAAATTTTGGAGGAAAAACACCAAGGAACACCAAACTTAAAAATTTTAAGATCAAAACAAAAGAAAGACTTAAGAACACCTTGAAGTTTCACAGGAACACCAAGAACAAAAGAAAGAACACCAAACTTAATATTTTTAGAAAACCAAGATAAATTTTCGAAAATTAAAGAAAGATCAACAAGAAAACACCAAACTTAAAGTTTGGCACAAGATTAAATCAAGAAAAATTATTTTTGAAGAAAAGATTTTAAAAAGAAGATACCCAATTGCCAAGAACATAAGCCAACGCTCTAACCAACTGAGCTAAAAATGTAACGTATTTTAAAGATGTATTATTTTTATAGATAAGAATAAATTTTTTTGAAAACTAATGTTTTGAAAAAGCACAAGAAAAACAAGAAAAGACACAGAACAAGACAAACCAAAGATCAAACAAGAAAAATTGACAAGAACAATTTGAAGATCAAGGAAGAACAAGAACATGCAATTCGAAAAATTAAAAGACAAGGAAAAACATGCAATTGACACCAAACTTAGAACAAGACACTAAACTCACGAAAATTAGAAATTGATAAAGAAAAATAATATATTTTTGAAAAATTTTTGAAAAGCGAATAAAGGACTCAGAATTTAATGACTCTATAACAACAAAAATAAATTATTCCTAATCTAAGCAACAAAATAAACCTTTAGTTGTTCAAACTCGAATAATCCCCGGCAACAGCGCCAAAAACTTGGTGCACGGATTTGCAATCCGTACAACTAACCAGCAAGTGCACTGGGTCGTCCAAGTAATACCTTACGTGAGTAAGGGTCGATCCCACGGAGATTATTGGTTTGAAGCAAGCTATGTTTATTTTATTAATCTTAGTCAGGATGCCAATAAGATTATTTGGATTTAATTGTAAGAAGTAAAAGTGTTTGGAATAAGTAATTGTTACTTTATTAATGGAGGATATGTTGGAGTTTTGGAGATGCTTTGTCCTCTGAATTTCTGCAATGTAATATTCAACTCAATTGTTTGTAAAGTTCCATCCATGGTAAGCTGTATGTAGGGTGTCACCATCGTCAGTGGCTACTTCCCATCCTCTCAGTGAAAACGGTCTAGATGCTCTGTCACAGCACGGCTAATCAGCTGTTGGTTCTCGATCATGTTGGAATAGGATCTATTGATCCTTTTGCGTTTGTCATCACGCCCAGCAATCGCGAGTTTGAAGCGCGTCACAGCCATTCAATCCTTGAATCCTACTCGGAATACCACATACAAGGTTTAGACTTTCCGGATCCTCAAGAGTGGCCGCCATCAGTTCTAGCTTATACCACGAAGATTCTGATTAAGGAAGCTAAGAGATGCTCATTCAATCTGATGTAGAACGGAGGTGTTTGTCAGGCACACGTTCATGGATTGAGGAAGGTGATGAGTGTCACGGATCATCACCTCCTTCACAATTAAGCGCGAATGAACATCTTAGATAGAAACACACACACGTTTGAATGGAGAAATAGAAACAATTGCATTAATTCATTGAGACGCTGCAAAGTTCCTCACCCCCAACAATGGAGTTTAGAGACTCATGCCGTCAAAGTGTATAAAATTCAGATCTGAAAATGTCATGAGATACAAATTAAGTCTCTAAAAGTTATTTAAATAGTAAACTAATAACCTAGGTTTACAAAAAATGAGTAAACTATGATAGATAGTGCAGAAATCCATTTTTGAGGCCCACTTGGTGTGTGCTGAGGCTGAGACTTAAGCTTCTCACGTGCCTGGGCTGTTTTGGGCGTTCAACGCCAGGTTGTAACCTGTTTCTGGCGTTGAACTCCAACTTGTAACTTGTTTCTGGCACTGGACGCCAGACTGCAACATGGAACTGGCGTTGAACGCCAGTTTACATCGTCTATCTTCGCGCAAAGTATGAACTATTATATATTGCTGGAAAGCCCTGGATGTCTACTTTTCAACCCAATTGAAAGCGTGTCAATTGAACTTCTGTAACTCCAAAAATTTCATTCCGAGTGCAGGGAGGTCAGGATCCAACAGCATCAGCAGTCCTTTTTCAGCCTAACTCAGATTTTTGCTCAGCTCCCTCAATTTCAGCCAGAAAATACCTGAAATCACAAAAAAAACACACAAACTCATAGTAAAGTCCAGAAATATGATTTTTGCCTAAAAACTAATAATATTCTACTAAAAACTAATTAAAACATGCTAAAATCTACATGAAATTACCCCCAAAAAGCGTATAAAGTATCCGCTCATCACCATGACAAAGAGTTGTTAGAGATATGCTCCTGTGCAAAGAATAACCATGAAAGAGTGCACATGATACGTGCTCAAGATGGTATTTTTGGCATTTTAGAGCTAAAGGACTAATCTTGTCATATTCAAATATCTGAATACTAGAGGAATTATACCATACTAGTCTTGGACATCAAAGAGACCAAGAGTTCGTCTCAAAAACAGTACTATTAAAATGACAGCAACTCATAAGATCCATTAGACTAAGTCAGGACAGCAAGAAACCCAACAATATTTTTCAAGTCCAGTAGAAGATACAAATTTAACATTTGTTTTTGAATTTATTATGTCTATGATTAGTTTGTTTTGTTATTAGGGTTTGTTAGAAGATTTAATTTAGTTTTGATTTGCTTAGTAGTATTTTTAGAAATTTTAAATTTAAATCAATTTGATCTAATCTAATAAAATCAAATATGATTTAAATTAAGTTATCTTATCTTATCATTTAGGCTAATCTGTTTGGGGTCTATTTAAATACTTTTTGTGAGACAATTTAGATAACTTTTGATCAATAAAAATTTAATTGCTGTATGCACATTTTTAATGCTTATTCAAGTGAGGTGAGTGATTTGCTTTATTTTTTGCATGAAGAAATTTGAAGGATCCAACCTAGGATAATTTTTTAGTGTTAGTTTTTTCAATTTTTAGTCTTCTGATCTAAGTTATTAAGGACAAGTTCTTTGAAAGTCTAGTAGAAAAAATCTTTTCAATGACTTAGGTTGCTAAGAACGTATTAGAAGTCTAGTAAAAAAATCCTTATCTATCCTTTTGTGTTTTTGTTGTGGCTTTTATTTTCTTTTATTCTTCATCTTTATTTTCTTATCAATACATTTACTATGAGCAAGGAGTTTCTGAACCTTTAGTAGAGAAAGCATCTGAGATAATAGAGTTGACACCAACAGCTACTAAAGAAGACAAAGCTACAAAAGGAATCACACCTAGCCTAATTCCTGGTCCAAACAATGGTACAACTACCAAGCCCTCTAAAAAATCATTATTGAACCACCTGAATTTACTATAACCTATACCAAATCCCAAACCAAGTCCACACCTCAAGCCCTACTTAAATAAGCATATAATCTCTCACCTCAATCTGCTCCCACCCCCACCCCCACCCAAATTCCAACCTAAACCTTAACCTAAACCACCCTTCATACCCCAACCGTAACCTAAACCATTCCTTATATCCCAACCCAAACCACCATCCAAACCCAAACCAAAATTTCAACCCAAATAAAACCACAACCCAAGCCCACAACAAAGCTTACACCCAAACTTCTATCCAAACCCACTTCTAAGGTAGCACCCAAACCACCACCCAAGTTTACAACCAAATTAGCTCCCAAACTACCATCCAAATCATTTAAACTCACTTCAAGCAAATCTACTCATACTGTCACCAAGTCATCTACTAGATTAGTAGAAGAAGTGGTAAAAATCTAGGATAATGTCCTTGAGGATAGCAGTAGCAGAAACTTCCGTGACTCCTATGAATCTGCAAAAGATAGTCTTTATAGGCCTGAACCACATGACAGTTCCACTGATTTAAATATTGATGGTGGCCTATCTAGAGCAAGATTAAGGAAAATGAAGTTTAAGAATGCTTCAGATTTTGCTTGGACGAAAGAGAAAATATTGTTGGAAGGTGATAGACTTGTTGTAGAAAATTCAGATGAAGAAATAGATTGACTACAAGTATTGGATAACAAAGAAGACAACCAAAGAGCTTATGATGCATATGATCTAGTACATGATAACTCTGATGGAAATGACTGGTGGAAATATAAAGTGTTAAAAACTCTCCCAAATTGTAATGAGGAGTTGAGTGAAGATGAAACTGATGATGTGTTCCCAATATTCTCTTATGGTGGCCGATTTGGAGAATTAAAGCTTCAAGTAGGTACGAAATTTAATTCTAAGCAGGAATTTATGGATTTTATGAGGGAATTCACGATTTAAGAGGGAAGAAAGATTAAATTTATAAAGAATGAGAGTTATAAGGTAAAAAATAAAAAAATTGCAACCAAGCTGAAAAGACAGTACAAAGAATTCACTTCTACTTATTGTGGTACTAAAGGGCGCACAAAAAAGAGTTGCTCTCATAAGAAGACAGATAATGTTGCCAGTGCACTTGTTGCTACTACAGTAGCTGTTATTACAAAATCTAAAGATGCCAATGCTAATACTATTACTGCTAACTCAGGTTCTGATGATGTTGTAAATGCGACTAATGTATGAGATGCACTTATACATGGTGGTGATGTTGAACAAGTTTCAGAAATTGAATTCACCCAGTTTACTTACTCTCAACCAAAAAATCAACAAGTAACGTCCTCAAAAAATTATGAAATTTTAGCTGGATTTGATATGCATACTATAACAACCCGAGTTTTTGGAAAATTAAATTTATTATATTTGTTAAAAATTTTATTTTAAGAAAACTATTTTATTAAAAGTAATTAAATAAAATTTTATGATACTTTGAACTTAAAAATAATTAAGTGTTATATGTAATTTTCATAACCGTTAGAGTTTAAATTAATTAAAATTTTTATATAATTTTTATTATTATTGGATATTCGGCATAATTGAAATTATAATTTGGTAATTAAAAAAAATTGTATAATTTAATTTAAATAATTTCTATTATGAATAATTTATTATTTAATTTGAATTTTTTACTTTTCGAAAATAATCTAGTAAGAATTATTAAATTGATTTTATAAATACTGAGTTTACATTAATTAATATTTTTGTGTAATTTTATTATAATTGATTATTTTATATAATTTAAAATTAAAATTTTGGTGATGAAAAAAATGATAAAAATTTATATGATTTAAACTAGATAATTGATATTTAAATTTAAATTGTACTGTATAGAATGTGATTAATATGTTTACATTAATTGGAGGGGGGAGAACACTTTCAAGCTTGCAAACTCTCACTCCTTTGATTCCACATAATATTTCTCGCTCCATTAGCGGTAACGAGATCTACAAAGCCTAGTAAGAAATTAGGTAAGGAAATCACATTCCCAATTTCTATTTTTTCTTCTCTAATTTGAAAATTTCATGGTTTTGGGTGTTAAAATTTTTGGTTAATTTGATGTTTTAGGATCAAATTGACTTGAAAAATTAGTGGACTTTTGCTTAATTGAGGCACATACAAGGTAAGGATCATTAACCATAGTCAATCCCTAGATTATATGTGTTAGGTATTAAATTTTGGTATACATATGTGACATATGTGTTAGGTGTGTATATATATGGAGCCTAATTGAGGAGATAGAAACTTAATTGGGAGCTTTGGAGGCTGAATTTCGGGTGAAACTTGTGAGCTTGCCTAGTGAAGTTGTTCTTGAGTTATACGAGAAAATCGGCCTCGGTATAGTTTTGGTTTCGTATATAATATATAATATTTTGTGAAAACTTAGACTAGACGATTTAGGATAAGTTGAATTGTATGTTTGAAGTATGTTTGGTGCTTTTAGTAATGCTATGTGTGTTGAGATTATATGTGGATAAATGGGTGTGTTGTTGGATGATATGAATGTGGAGAATGGTTGATGAAGTAATGTGTTGAATGAATAATGATGCTATGCTAATAAGTAAGCTTGAGACTAGGTTGATTTTTTTGAGTTCTTGGAGTTGAAATTAAGGCATATATATGTTAATGAGTAATGGAATGATTGAAAAGAGTTGGGATTGAATTCAGTTTGTTTGAGGTTAGTTTGGAAACTTGAAATATTTATTTAAGTTGAAAATGTGGTAAAAATAGAGGTTTGATGTTTTAGATGAAAACTTGATTTTTAATGAACTTCGGCAGTCCATAATTGGAGTCTCAAAATTTGGATGGAAATGAAATTTATTTCAAATCAAAGATAATTTTACAAACGTTAAAATGGTATACGTTTTGTGAAAAATGGAATTTTGTAGAAGAAGTTATGGACGTCAGAAATCTTGTGCAAAAAACTGATTTTTCCAAGTTACAGCAAAAACTATAACTTCTGGTTTGTGTGCATACGCACACTAATGTGCGCATGCGCCGAGCAGGGGGTATATTTTCGCTTGTTCGTGTGCACACTGTGTACACCCTGTGGTTTTCAGCAAACGTGCATACGCACACTATGGTGCACATGCACACACAGGAGCATGCTTACTGCTGAGCGCATCCGCATATCCTGGAGCGCACGCACACCGTTGAAAGTTTGCACAAGTGTGCGCACGCACACAAGTGTGTGTACGCACACACCCTATTTTTCAGCAACTTATATTTTATAGTTTAGACATGATTTTGAACTTTTAAGCCTCTATTTTTACCCTCTAGGACCCTAGAAATGAGTTATAGTTGTAGTGAAAGTGTTGAACTAAGAAGGTGAAGTAACTTAGAGGAGATAGGTTGCATATATATATATATATATATATATATATATATATATATATATATATATATATATATATTATGAAACTGAATAAAGAGAGGAAGAAATATTTCATCTGAGCACTCTTTTTTGCAAGTGCAACCCCAGGAGATAGTGGAAGGTAAGGATCCCCTTTTTGTTCCTCCTGATATTGTAAAATCACCTCCAACGAGATGGTGGGAGGTTAGAATCCCCTCATTTGTTCTTCCTGGGTATATGAGAACGTACCTCCTGGGTTGACGCAAGGGTTGTGGTTTCGCCCCACTTGCTCCATGTTAGTTAATATAGAGGCTCCCCGGGTAGATGCATGGGTGTGGTTCACCCCACTTGCTCCGGGTTATGATGAATTATGTATAAAAAGTGAAAATATACGATGTATATGTGACATTATGGCTATAATGAATGATTATAAAATGATTATGAATGAATATGAATGACAATGAGGCTTTTGCATTTATTTTATCTGAGATACGAGTTTCTCTTGGTAAAGAGTAGTGACTTGCCACCATGTGCTCCAGGTTGAAACTCGATACTCTGTTGACCCTACGACGTAAGGGTGACCGGACATGTATACATAGACTCTTGGGGATGCGCGTTGAGGGAGAGTCCAAGGTTTAGCAGCCAAACTTGTCGGGTTAACTTGATAACCGACAGATGAGATGAACCAGACATAGGATAAACATATATCATATGCATATATTTGAATTGCTTGCTTTTGCGTTAATAAGGAGTTAGTGTGAAAATAGGTCCAATAAGGCCTCTATTTTAAATTTTACATGATGTATTTACTATTATAACCCGAAATTCTTTTATAAATTACTTTGTATAACTGTATAAGTATTGTTCTTTCCATTTCTTATAAGCTTTTATTTTTTTTCTTTCAACAACCCGATTTTATTAAGGAGTTATAGTTAGAAACTGAAAAATTATGATAAATACTATTTCTTTTATAAAAGTTTTCAAAATTTGAGAAACTTACCATTATAATTATATTTAATGGTAGAGATTGTTAACCCTTTTTCATAATGAAATTTTTGAGAAAATTCAACAAAAATAATAAAAAAAAGAAAAAAATTAATTATGATATAGCAAAACAAAAAATGTTTCTTGAACAGATAAAAACAATTAAAAGGAAAAAAAGAAAAAAAAGAAAAAATGAGCATTATAGTGGATTGATAAAATTATTAAAAATATCTTTATTTTAGATAAATTTAAGTGATGAATTACAAACTCAATTATCACATGTTCTTAAATTTGTTCTCTTTTTAATTTAATAGGATACATGGGTGAAAAAAATAATTAATGTTGTTTAGAGTTTTTAAGTGAACAACTATTTTGGACTTAAAGAGTACTTAATAAAGACAATTTTGGATAATCGATTTTATTTGATTACTTTTGTTACGAAACCCTCATTCCAAAAGTTTAAGTTGATAAGAGAAGTTAACAAATAAAAGATTCGATGGTCCCATAACGTTTGGACTATTAAATAGTCTTAGTAACAAAACATATTTTTTTAATTTTTTAATAATTGTCAAATGGTCCTTATTTGATTTTAATTACAAGTTAATCCTTTATATATTATTTAGTTATAAAATCTATCCTCTATTTTATAAATTATTGTTTCATTATTCATCTATCATGTTTATTAACAATTAGAAATAAAAATAACAACAAAATAAATATTCTATTGATCGTGACCTCCATAAATATTTTGGCAATACAAATTAATGAGATTTTTATCCCTTGATCTGTTACATCCATAAAAACTAGGACAATAGTATTCGTTGATAATTCAATCAATTGGAAGCACAACCAATCGAGTGAATTTCACACCACAATATGGGTTTTTCTAAAATTAAATCGATTGGACGTGTAACACAATCGATTTAATTTCGCACGATAATATAAATTTTTTCAAAATTTAATTGACTGAAAGTGTTACACAATCAATTAAATTGCGCTATACAATATGAAAATACTTCAAGTAGTACCTGTTGTTGTTTTTTATTTTATTTTTTAATTTTTTTATTAAAAAATTTCATAAATGAGTCTTTTGATACTTTGGATTAAGTGTTTTTCAATTCTTTAACTTAATGAACTATGAAATTACTATTCAAACACACCATTGTAATTGTTTTTCTAATAAAAACTCTGAATTTAAGGATGAGTGGAACATTATTATAGAAAACTCATAGGTGGATTGTCATGATTGTAAAATCTGCAAAATTAGTAAATAATTAATGAATAAATTAATTATTATTTAAAAAATTATAAAATATAATTTTATAGTTTAATATGATAGAACTAATTAAAATAAGAATTTTGATACTAATTTTAAAGAATTTTGCCCAAGATTGGGTCGAACCGGGCCCGTATTGGTCTCGTGGCACAGCCCAACCCTCTGTAAATGAAGGACATCAGCCCTTCTTCCCCAAACAAAAGGGGAAGCACGCTGAAACATAGGAGAGGGGAAGAAGGAGAAGACCAAACCCTTGGCTCCAATTTCATTCCGCTATAACTTTCAATCCGGAGTTCCGATTGATGAGCCGTCAGTTGCCACGTGTTTGTCTCAGAATTCTCTACAAAGCTCAATACTTAATTGGGTAAGAAAGCCACATTTTCAGTTTTAATTCCCTCTTTCCCAATTCAAAAATTATGTGTTTTAGGTGTTGAGATTTTTGATTAATTTGATGTTTTAAGGTCAAATTAACTTGAAGTATTAGCAGACTTTTTCTTTATTGAGGCATATTTAAGGTAAGAAACCTCATACCTGAGTGAATCCCTTAATTAATTGTGTTTGGATATTGAGTGTGTGTGTATGGATATATGATGTGAAATAGATAGTGTATATATGTGATGTGGAGTAAGATTGTGAAGATGGAAGCTTGACTGGGCCTTGGATGCTGAATTTTGGCAGTGGAGCTTATGAACTTGCTTAGTTGGGTTATCTTTGGGTTTTACGAGGAATCGGCTAAGGTACGGTTTAAGTTTCATTTAAGTACCATATGATATGATGTGAATCCCTAGGTTAGATGCCCCTAGGATTAAGCTTGAATGGTATGATTGATTGGTATTATATGCGTAATGAATGATATTGATATTGGATAAGGATTGTGAAATTTTACATAGTTGATATGTGGATTGAAATAGGTATTGGATAGTGACTTATGTGGTTATGAGTTATTTGATGAAATATTGGGACGGATGCCGTGAATTTGGACGGGAAGCCGGAAAAAGGTAAGTGATGGTTGATGATTGTTGCTTATGATTGTTATTTGATGATGTAGTGAAAATCATGAATATGAATTATTGCTGATGTTTCATTGATGTATAAGGTCATCTTAGGGGTGGATTGTTGGTTTGGTAAGAAAGGTTGATGAATAATGATATTGATGATAATGGACAAGAACATTGTATGTGGGCATGTGTTGTTGATATTTGTGTTGTTATGATTTGAGAATTTGTGGATTTGAGACTATTTAAAATGAGGTATGATTGGTTGTGGTAGGATGCGGTCCTATGTTGATGTGATATGGTATGTTTTGGTGCTGTTTAAAAGTGTAGAGAGTTGAATTTTAAGTTGTGATTTGATGAAAATAGAGGTTTAAGAACTTTTGTGAAAAACTGATTTTTTTGCCAAATTTCGGCAAGCCATAACTCAGCTTTCAGACTCCCAAATTATTTCAAACTTGTCTTATATAATAATTGGGTTTGTGAAGTTTACGCCGTTCAAAGAACGGAAGAAAAATGTTTTAAAACGAGAAAGTTATATACATTGGAAGTTCGGTAAGTAAAGCTGAAATTCTGCAGACTTAGCCATTTTTTACTGATCTGCACTGTATGCATATGCAAACCCCTCCACACGCGAAGGGTTGTCTCTGTCTGGCATGTATGCATATGCGGGCATGTGTATGCGTATGCATGTTGGGCCAAAGGCATTCTCACGCGTACGCGAGACCTTGTTTTTAACAAAGTTATATTTTTATGATCTTAACATGTTTTTGAACCTCTAAACCTCTAATTTCACTCTTTTAAACCCTAAATATTAATTTAAGTATAGTGAAGAGATTAAGTTATAATAAGAGAGTACTTGGAGGTGAGGAAAAGTTTGAGACATGTTGAATTATGAAAGGAAAGTGTAGGAATAGGGTATGTATGAGGCATTTTAGCCTTAATGAAACCGAATGAATGTAAGTGAAAATGAATGAAGAATTATTACTGAAATATGATTGACAATTAAAAGATTATGATTAATTGAGGAAGTGTGAAAATGTTGCAAGTATGCTAGAGATGCATATATGAGTTAATGAATGATTGTGGTAAATGAGTCATGATGGAAATCATGGATGTGAGTATGCTGGTATTTTCTCTCTGGTTATAAAGGTGACAGGGCACTGTTACCCTCTAATGGTGACAGGGCACAGATACCCTCTAATGGTGACAGGGCACATATATCCTCTAATGGTGACAGGTACGTATTTCCTCTAATGATACTAATGCGCAACAGAGAGACGATATCCGGGTTAGCTACCGGGTGTGTCGGGTTCTGGCAGTTAACCGACACGTGAGCTCACGGCCAGTAGAAAAGGCATGTATCATGTGCATTTATATGCTTTGTTTGAGTGTGCATTATCTTGGCTTGCTTAATTGTTTATTCATGTTAATTGCTAATTGCCTACTTATTATCTATACTTTCTGTATGTGTTTGACTTGTCTGTGTTATTGTTTGTGTGACTCTATTGGTGTTTTGAGAGATTGTGGAGGAAGAGAAATAGTTGAGGATTCGGCTCTTGTTTTATTCGGTTGGAAGGTAGTGAAAATATGAAGGAAATTGGGTTAGAGTAGAATCCCTTATGATAGTGGCCAAGTTATGGATTAGTGAGAACTTAGGTTGGATATGACGAGATAAGAAGTTTAAGATGCTTAGTGAAATTATATTATAGTGAATTATATTTATTTGACACTTTTACCGTACTGGAAACCCATGAATTGGGGGTTCTCATTCTGTATATATTTTCTGTTTTTCAGATGCTAGTTCTGGTGCTCAGCAGTGAACAGGATTCGTCTGAATGACGACGAAATTTATCTGATTCTGTTTTGTGCTTTTAGATCTCTCCCCTTATTTTGTAAAGAAAATTATGATGTATGTATGTATTCTTTTAATACTTGCCTATAGAGGCTTTGATGTATCTGGGGAGAGATAGGATTTTCTGTTGTCAACTGTTATAACTCTATAACCCTAGTTGACCTAAATTTCACGGGTCGTGACTAGTGGCTAGTATACTTATATTTATGTCTATTATGTTCTATTCTATTTCTTTCTTATATGCTTTAGTTATTTCATCCGTTAGTCGAACGCGTTGAATTTTCTTATGCTTCGATACATGAGTGTTACGACTTTGCAATTTTTATTTTACTCATTTTCAGCTTTCTTGTTTAATATTTCCCTTCCACATATATATAATTACGTATTATAATCCACCTTGAGAGTCGTAACACCTTAATATCATTGACTTATGACTCGAGAATAAGAATCTGTATATTAGGGTATTACAATGATCAATTAGATGATAGATGGATAGAAGTGAATTCATTTTCATTCATTTGATAAGCTAATAAGTAATAACTAGTTTTATAGATGGATTTTCATTTTCATTTTCATTTAATCTCACATATATTTTGTTATTTTACAGTTTAATAGATTCATTTGTACTATTTAGTGGATTTTTCTCTTCCCCTTCTAATTTGAAAAGTCCACAAAGTGGCTATGTTTCCAATCTCATCAGCCACGGTCAAAGCAGCAAAAGATGTGAATAAGAAGTGCCTAGTCCAAAAGAAAGATTATCTTCTTTGACTGTTGAACCCTGTCAATCTAACTACCGGACACCAGCTATAGCTACAGAGTGTAAAAATTAATGCAGCAAAAGGATTGAATGCTAAGGTAGGTACTGAGTACTGTATAACACGTGAATAAATGTCAGTTAAAATGATAAAAAAATTTTGGTTATATAGAAGAGATAAAAAATTTGGTTATATAAAAAGGGCATTTTGATTGAGTATAGTCTTCAGCAACTTTGAAATGATGAATATTTAGAGATATACAAATTAGATTTTTGAAAAAGATTTTGGCAACTTAATAAAAAAATTGCAATTGATTTTTTCCTTATGAATTATTTTATGTTTTATCAATGAATTTCTCCTCATTTTGTTTGTGTAAAGATTATTTTCTTTTTCATCCAGTATAAATAAAAAAGGATGGTTTTCTTTTGCTGGATGATGGTAAATTCATAATAGCGTAATATATAGCACAAATTCAATCGATGATGTAACACTTTAAATCGATTAAATTTTTAAAAAAATTCATATTGCAGTGCAAAATTCAATCGTTTGATAAGAAAAAACTCATATTGTATAGCACAATTCAATCAATTGTGTAATAGTCCCAATCGATTGATTTTAAAAAAAAATTCATATTGTCGTGAATAGTATATAATAATAATATTTATTTATCTTATTAGATTATTAAATTTGACACCACAACAATTTTTTACTCAATTTTTTGTACTTAACCGTCAATTTAAGAATTTTATATTAAATATTCGTTAGAATGATCATTTCTCAAATTTAAATGAAATTAGTGTTATTTCTTAAAAATCAATTCAAAAGAGTATTATTTATCTTCTTTTGAAATTAGCTTTAATTTTTGCATAGCAATTGCATTAATTGAAATAATTTTTTTAACTATGAATATCAATAAGAGTTTGCTTCTAATTAAGTTGGGAATTAAATTTTTAAATAATTGTTTAGTAATATATATAGAAAGAGAAAAATTTTGATGCTAATGTTGAGAAAAAATTACTTAATTTTTAAAAAAATATAAAACTTAAAACAATATAATTCTAAATTATATATTGTTATTTAAATTACTATTTTATTATTTTAATTGGTATATTAGACATTTTGAAGGCTAATCGTATTTTACAATAATAAAATATAATCATAACAATAATCATGCTACATGTACATAAAATATAACTATCCATATAAAATACATACTAAAATATAATAAAATACACATTAAAAATAAGTTAAACAATAATATATTTATACACAAATACATAATGGTTAATAATAGAGAATTTAATATTTAATTTTTTATGTACATATATTATTTTTATTATAAAAATTATTTTCATGTTATATAATTTTTGCTCTCACTATCAAAATTTTCTTGATTCATCATTATATATTTATTTATCTTTTAACAAAAATAATATTTACACGCTATAATTAGCAATTTTTCAAGTATTATTTATATATATGTTTATTTTTTAACAAAAATATTATTTACACACTAAAATTAGTCACCATATATTTTTAGAATCCAGTTACACATCCAAGTTTTGTTCGCAATCAAATTGGCTCAATTTCAACAAAAATCACTTTTATTACACCAGCGTGTACACACGCGTGTTCACTAACGCAAACATATCCTTCTTCATCTTCGTGTTCCCTCTTCTTCTCTTTTTCTCGTTCTTCCTCCTTCTTCTTCTTCGTGGTGTTCCTTCTTCTTCTCCACATATTTAATTTTCTCTCAATTGTCGTTCTTTTATTGCTACTGTTGTTATTGCGTTTTTTATTTTTCTCCTTTTAATTGGGATTCATTTGGATCCAGAAATGAATTCGATATGTTTTTGTTGATGATTGAGTCTTTTTGACTGCTTATTCAAAATTGAACTAATTTCGGTTCATTTGTTAATTAATTGAGGTTCACTTGATGCTACTGTTAAGTATTAACAATTTTTTTATTCTTTAAGTAATTTTGGTTCATTTCTTAGTTTAATTGAGGTTCATATGAATCCAGAAATGAATTCAATATATTTTTATTGATGATTGAGTCTTTTTGACTACTTGTTCAAAACTGAACTAATTTTGGTTCATTTGTGTGTTAATTGAGGTTCACTTGATGCTACTGATAAGTATTAACTAAATTTTTTATTTCTTAAGTAATTTTGGTTCATTTCTTAGTTTAATTGGGGTTCATTTGGATCTAAAAAAGAATTAGATGTGTTTTTGTTGATGATTGAGTGTTTTTAACTACTTGTTCAAAACTAAACTAATATCGCTTTATTTGTGTGTTAATGGAGGTTTACTTGATGCTGTTGTTAAGTATTTACCAAGTTTTTTATTTTTTTAAGTAATTTTGGTTCATTTCTTAGTTTATTTGAGGTTCATTTGGATCCAAAAATGATTTTGATGTGTTTTTGTTGATAATTGAGTCTTTTTTACTGCTTGTTCAAAACTGAACTAATTGAATAGAATGGAGTAGAATTTAATACAATCGAATAAAGTATTAATGAATAATTTCGTTCTTCTTTACTAAAAAAATCGGTCAATACTTATCAGCAGTATCAAGTGGATCTCAACTAACACAAATGAACTGAAATTAGTCGAATTTTAAACAAGTAATCAAAAGGACTCAATCATCGATAAAAACACATCAAATTCATTTTTGGATCCATATAAACCTTCCTAAACTAAAAAATCAACCGAAATTACTTAAGGAATAAAAAATTTGATCAACACTTATCAGCAGAATCAAATGAACCTCAATTAACACACAAATAAACCAAAATAAACTAAGAAATAAACCGAAATTATTTAATGATGGCATTAAGAAAATCAGAACTAATAAAGATGTTATCAAAATATTGGTGTTATTAGTGATGACGATAATGAAGAACCTGCGTGTACGATTTGAAAGAAAAAGAAAGGGAAAAGAAGAAATTGTGTGCACGAATTTAAAAGAAGAAGGAGGAGGAGGAGGAAAGGAGAAGGAGAAAGAGAAGAGAATAGAGAATGAGAGGGCACGTGATTTGAAGAGTGGTTATAACAATTTGATTAGACTTGGTTAAGTATTTTGTTTGGATATAAAGCTTTATTGATATTTTTATATAAATACATGGTAAAGTACTAAATTGGTCCCTTACGTTTGAGCGTAATCCTATTTTAGTCCTTAATGTTTAAAGTGTCCTATTTGAATTCAAAAAATTTTCATTCATCTTTAATGTAGTCCATCGTGAGGTCAAAGTTAAATAATTAATTAAATGTCCTACATGACAGCAGTACAAGAATAAGGTCAATAATTTGGAGAACAAGTACAAGTTCTAGAGGTACAAAATCAACCGTGGATGCATCAATACATTTATTTATCGTTATCCTTAGTTCAATAAAAAATATTTTATTTAAATTATAAGAAAAGTGATAATTAAATGTACTAATGTATCTATGGTTGATTTTGTGTCTCTGAAGCTTGTACTTATTCTTTAGATTATCAACCTTGTTCTTATATTACTGTTATGTAGGACATTTCATTGATTATTTACTTTTAACCTTCCGATGAGACTATCAAAGTTAAATGAAAAATTTTTGGATTCAAATAGAACATTTTAAATTTTAAGAATCAAAATAAAATTATGTCCAAATATAAAGAACTAATTTAATATTTTACCTTATAAATATACTAGTGTATGTTCCCGTACACTGTACGGGATAATTAATAAAAATATATTTTTTATTAAAATAGATTAAAAATATATATATATATAATAATTATTACTATAAATATTTTATAAAGTTATAATTAAAATCAAAGTTTAATTTTTTTAATGTTAAAAATATTAAAAATAATTAGTATTTGTCTTAACTGATTTGAATTGGTTGAGTGGTCATCTCACTTGTTTACTTAAGTAAGTATTAGAGTTTCGAATCCCGCCTTGTGTATGTAATAACTCATTGGCTAGCAGCACACCATTAATAAATGGAGCTTCAATCCGTGGAGGATTAGTTCTCGACCTGCCGAGTTGAAAAATATAGTGAAAGAAAATAGTATAATTATCTTGAAAGTAGAACAATTCGTATTGATGATAGTAATACTTATGAAGATTTGCCTTTATTGAAATTTAACTGTGACAGTTTTATTTATTAGTATCATATTCATTCAGGAAGTCAAACAATATGCATTAAAATTTTATATTTTATGGCATAATTTTTAAACTTCTAAACTTATAAACTTATGTCATTAAAAAAGTTATTAGATTGATTAATATTTCTTAGTAATATTACCAAAATACCGTCATTGAATATTAGTTTGTGTAAAAAGAAACTATAATAAATTTTGTTATTCAATATATAATTTATTCTATTGAAAAATAAATTATTATTCCTAGATTGGTAAATATATTTTTTTTCCATTTTTATATCATTTTATTTGGCAATAATTGCCATTAAAAAAATGAATAACTACATTATCTTATAATATGATGTACAAAATAATTTTTTATTTCAAAATTAATTCCAGTTAGTGAAAACAATTCAAAATATTTTCTTACACAAATTTAAACTTAAATTTAAATTCAAAATTAATTAACAACTCATCTTTTTTAAAATTTTAATAACAAAAATAAAATTAGTTAGGTACAAAATATTCAACATTTAATAATTTCAATCATTTTAAATTTTAATTACCAAAAATTGAGTTAGAAATTAATTATAACTTAATAATCGATAATACATATATATTAGTATACAAATAATAATATCTAACATATAATTTAATTTTTTTAACAGAGCTAATCTATAATTTATTGAGAATTGATTTATTGTCTAAATTTTTTTATAAATTTTGTAATATGTAAAAATAGTGATCTTATTTTTATTATTATTTAAGAAATTATTTATAATTTTTTGTTATGTCATTAATTTAATTAATAACCTTTATTATTACTTTGGTACCAAAAAAATCATGTTTATATTATTTGTATATTTTTTAATACTAATAAATATGTAGGTATTGTACTATTATATTTATTGTCTTAGATAATGGCTTAAGTTACTTATTTCTTATGTTAAATACTATAAATTATATTTGTATATTAAATTTATTAATTTATCTATATTAAGAGGAGAAAAATTATGCAATAGATCGTATATTATAAAGATTAGTTGATTTACATATAAATTATTTTTAAAAAAATAAAGAAATAATTTATCACATATAATAATCTTTGATATATGTAGTGTCATGTATATATTAGGATGATCTATTTTAATTATGTAAGTGATTATTATTATTCTCTTTTTCATTAAGATAGTAAATAATATTTAAAATAATAAAAAAAGATAATTAGAATTTTTTTAGTTTGATTATAAAATCTATTGTAAGTATACCTATCTTTTATATATACTAAATATAATCATATTTAATAGTATAGTATTTATTACAACAACGACTCAAAATATTAACTCAAGTGAGTAAGATCAACCTAGGTCTATTGTTAGGATTCTAAATCCGAATTAGGTTCATTGTCTTAAAACCCAATGTAGAGAGTCACAAAAAAAAAACCAATGCAGATAAAGTTCACGTGTCCTATCTCAAATCGGCTCAAATTGAATTTCCGTTGTTAGTTAGATATAGTAATAGATACTCGTGTGGACACGGCGGACTCCTTTTCCCGTCCTTCACTCCCATTTAAAAAAAAATATCCCTCGTCCGCTCTCGATTTTCATTTCAAGTCCCCCTATTTAATTATCTACTTACCGAATGCAAATACCCACAATTATCTATAGATATTCTTTGAAATTTTTTTAAAAATTAACAAAAACACTGTAATATTATAATAATAAAATAATCCGTTCAATATATATAATTCAACACAACTCATAATATATTCATTATAAAAAGTAACATTTCAAAAAATAATATAAAAACATCTTCCAATATAATAACATAATATAATATTTTAGGGCGAGATTGAACGACATAATAACAAACTTAAAAGACATAGAAAGTGAGTTAGAGGAATAATAGATACAAAATCAAGGTTAAGGATGAGTTTAAAAGGAAAAAAAGAGTTTAAATTAGAGACAGAAAATAAGATTACTAAATTTAATAAATGAATATATATATATATATATATATATATATATATATATATAAATAAATAAGGATAAATCAGTAATTTTATATTTGCATGGATTTAATGGATCCCTTGAAAAGGGTACTTATGTCCCCATCCCACTCTATTTCACGTAAACAGGGAGACCGTAAAATTTTTACAAATCCCCATTTAATTCCAAATTATATTGCAAGTAATCCGATATCCATTTGGATGGTCTTTTTTATCATTCCAGTTGCTAACATTTGTTAGTTCATGACCTGAAATTACTCTAGCCATTTAGTAAATTCTTAGATAACTAAAGTTTAAGCTATATCATTCTCATAAAGTCACATGTATCATTGTTATAACAATATTAATCGAGAATAAGTGATTAAACACTAAATGAGTCAATTTTCATATTTATAATAATGGCTAATATCACATTAAATTAAAAAATATCACATTGTTATAATATCGATCACATTAATATCACATTTTTTATATATATAATAATATTAATAAAAAATAAGTGGTTAAATACTAAATAAATTACTTAAATTCAAAAAGAACATACATGTGATGAATTATAATAAATTTATATACGAGGAGTAAAAGTAAAATAAAAAATTAAAAATAAAATAAAGAGAACAATTAAAAGAAGTAAAAGAAGGTAAAATAAATAATGTGTGGAATAAAAAAATATATTGTAATGAAAGATTAATATAATCAATGAATATAAAAGATAAAAAAATTAAAATACAATCTTATTAAAAAAATTTCAAGAAAATATTTTTGAAAAAGAACCTATTAATCAACTTTTATAAAAATATTTTCAAAATATCTTTAAATAAAATAATTCTGTTAATCAAAATACATAAAAAAAATTGATATAAAACAAAATTATAAAAAAAATTAGCAAAATTAAGATATAAAAAACAAAAATAAAAAATTACAAACATTACATTCAAGCATAAAATAGAAAAGAGATAAAAAATACATTCTAATTATATATAATTAAAATATATTGTTGAATTATTAAATTAAAGAAATTAAATTTATGACTATAAACAATAAATTTTAATGACAAAAAATAATAAATTAAAATAAAAAAATTAAAAATATTATCTGAAAATATAGGAATCGTAGAATATATAATATAGAAATATATATAATATAGAAATATATATACATTAATAACAAAATAAAATCGTAGCATATAGAATTGGAATCCTTTGATATTTTTAAATGAATTTAATGAATTTATTTAAAAATGATAAATATTCATTAACTACAATGATTAATATCTGTTTTATTTATTGGATCGTATTAATAAGAGAATAATTAAAAATATATGTGACCAGTTTAAATAATTTATTTAAGTATCAACTAATTAATACGTAGTATAAACTCGTTATTTTTTTAATAATTAATACTCGTTTTATTTAAGTATCAATTAATTAATACTCATTTTATTTTAGGTTTAATTACTTTATTGGTCTCAATAGTTTCGCAAAATTTTCAATTAGGTCCCTATACTTTTTTTCCTTTTAATTTGGTCTTTACACCAATTTTTTTTTCAATTAGGTTCTTTTTGGTAGTAATTGGTTTAATTATATAGGGACCCAATTAAAAAAATGGTGCAAGGACCCAAATAAAAGAAAAAAAAGTATAGAGACCGAATTAAAAAAAATTTGGTGCAAGGACTCAATTAAAAGGGAAAAAAGTATAGGAAACTAATTAAAAATTTCGCGAAACTATAGGGACCAACAAAATAATCAAACCTTTATTTTATATGTATAAAATAATAAGATAATAAATTAAATGAAATGAAGGTTTAATTATTCTGTTAATCTCTATAGTTTTGCGAAATTTTCAATTAGGTCCCTATATTTTTTTTTCTTTTAATTGAGTCTCTCCACCATTTTTTTTTCAATTAGGTCCCTCTTGGCAGTAATTAGCTTAATTTTATAACGACCTAACTAAAAAACATTTGGTGCAGGGATCCAAATAAAAAGAAAAAAAAGTGTAAAGACCCAACTAAAAAAAATTGGTGCAAGGACTCAACTAAAAAGAAAAAAAGTACAGAAACCTAATTAAATATTTTGTGAAACTAAAGGGACCAACAGAATAATTAAACTTTAGATGAATTCATTAGAATAATTAGCATCACAAGTAAATTTTTATAAAAAAAAGAGAGTAAAATTGCATATATATATATATATATATATATATAGTGAATTTAAAAAATAAAGATTGTTAAGTAATTATGATTGTTTTTTAAATAAATAGTAAAAAAAAGTTATAAACTATATTCTTTCATAAGTAACCCTTTTAAGTTGTACATGTTTAGCATGGTTTATTTATATATCATTTAAATTGGCATTGTTTTTATAATGATCATTTATTCTTAATAATGGTTAGAATTTTTGACCCCTTACAATAATTATCTATAAAAAATATATATATATATATTCTTAAAAAGTTATTAAATAAATTTATTCTTTTTGCCTTATTTTCACATTAAAAAATTTTTTGATTTGTCTTTTTTTAACTATTATTATATTATTATAATTGTTAAATAATATTTAAAAAAATCTTTAAAAATAGAAATAGCGATGACACTTCAAATAATTAATTCAATAGAATTAAACTTAAATGAATAAGATGATTCAATTAATTATACAGATAATAGTATATTTATAAATATTAATAATGAAAATAGTTTCACTAATGTAAATGACCAATACAATAATTATATGAAAAAATAAATAATTACATAATTGCATAATTTTTAAGATCCTATATGATTGAATTTAATGGACAAATCCAAAAATATCTATATTGTAACACCTTACCACACAGAGTCTTATGCTTAAGTCATAATCCAGAGATGGTAAGGTATTACGACCTCTAAAATAAAAATTTAGTACATATAGTAGTATGAATGATTGATTATAACTAGGAGCCTTTGTAGAAAAAGGGGTAAACAAAAACCATCGCAACTCTAAAGCGCAACACTCCGATCGACAACGTAACGAATAAGGATAAACCAACGCGATATTATATATATACAAAGGAGTGTCAAAAACAGGAATATCAAGACTCAAGATCCGGCTGCGAAGATAACCGGTCCGAGCATAACAATATATACATATGATAAAATAAGGAAAACCCCAAAGGAAACCCAAAGGGACACAAATACATAAAACCTATTCTCCAAAATCTCCCATAAGAGGAGTCATCACAGTTTGTATTATTTAATGGAGATAAAAGTATCTAAGCAAAACATATAAACCAAAACATAGCCCCGAGAACAAAGGATCTTCGCAAGTATAGAAGTCTCCAGCATGCCTCAGCGGGAAACCTCACGTCCTGCATCTGAAAACCACAAAATCCGCATGGGTGAGAACCAGAGGTCCCCAGCATGGTAACAGCTTCCACATATATAATACATAATAATGGAGGAAAGCCAAAGGCAATCCTAGAACTTCCTCCAGATAATATCAAAGCTTATAAACAAGCTAAACCATAAAGGGCATCTGACTAAAGAGTCTCCAGTCTAACTAACACTTCCCTTTCCAATTCCTTCAGACCTCCCAACCACCAGCAGGATATAATGTAGCAAACACAGTTATATCAAACAAGAAATATACAAATAGGAGCAAGTAAGACATTTAGACAATTAGCAAGTTATATGCAGTCAAATAGGCAATCTCAAACAATTCATATAGTATGCATATGATGAATGCCTGTCCCTAGTGGCTGATGATATCATCTGTCGGTTATAGAGCCAACCCGACAAGTCCTGGCAGTTAACCATTGGACTGTCCCTCTGTCACGTATCCCCAACTCGAGTTATACTCATCATAAACTTGATCATAATCATGGTCTATATCCATCACCTTCACTGGTGAATATTTACGGGGGCGAGCTCATCCGGGTCTTTCACAGTGCCCGGCCACACTTATGACATAGGGTCAAAAGAGTATCAAGTCTCAACCTGGAGCACGTGGTGGCTAGCCACTGCTACTACCCAAGGAAACTCGTATCTCCGATAGTGGAAGTGCAAATCACAATTATCAATAATTCAGCATAAACATGCATGAATTCTCATCCATGGATCAACATCCATATCTGCCATTCCGGCTCACGGTTAAATCCATAACCAGCCAATATTCATAGCATACACAGCTATCCCGGCTCACGGTTCAATCCAGAACCAGCCAATATTCATAGCATACACAGCTATTCCGGCTCACGGTTCAATCCAGAACCAGCCAATTCATAAACAATTACGGCCCTTCGGCCAATGGCATAACAAGAACTTCCACCACCATCCTCCACATCTCACATAATCATCAATGATCCTCATTGATTATTCATTTTCCCCTTGCTTCACTCGCAAGTTACATCATTCACTAGCCCTTTTCTAATAGCTAGGCATATCATAATGATTTAAGATATAAGTGGTGAGATCGGAGGCTTAGAAGTATGAAATTTGGCTTTTAAAACTCAAAAATCAACTTTGGGATGAAAAACAGGGCCACGCGTACGCGCACTCCACGCGCACGCGTGGATGGCCTCAAAAACTTCATCGACGCGCAAGCGTCATGCACGCTAACGCGTGGATTAAAAACTTGCCAATCGACGCGTACGCGTCCACCACGCGTACGCGTGGGTACTCTCGTGCCCCAGGCACAAAGCTGGCACAGTTCTGGCATAACTCTCTGGAAAATGGCTGGGCATTGGGTGCAGCACCATCGGCGCGCCCGTGCACATTACGCTCACGCGTGGATGGCGTTTTCGGGAAGAATGGCGCGCACGCGCCAAGTGTGCCCACGTGCAAGGGGTCATTCTGCTAAAAATTTTCTAAGTTAAAAGCTGCAGAATTCACCAATTTAAACCCCAATCTTCCAACGGACATAACTTCCTCATTTTAAATCGTTTTTCACCCGTTCTTCGAACGGCATGGACATCCCGGATCCAATTTCATTTCTAAACAGATTTGGCACAAAACAAAGATCCGTAGTCCAAGTTATGTCCCATCAAAGTATGCCCCAAAACCATATTTTTCATAAAAACCACAAAGTGCCATTTTTAAAACAAGCCATTTCCAACTCTTTTCAAAATCAATCAAAACATGCCATTTTCATCCCTTTCCTTTGAAATCAATCAAAATACATCAAATTCCACATCAAGCTTCCTCAACTCACACATTGAGATTTTTCCACAATATACAAAATCACTATCTCATCATTCTAACCCACTTCACCCAAGTGGCTCAAACTCAACATATTGGCATATCATATACTATTCCTCATGACCATTCTCAACAACACCAATTCCAATAAATCATTATTGTACACAATCAACATCATACTCACCATCAACATGGTTCAACCCACAATTCAACCATAACCAATCATCAAGCATATATCACAACATGCATATTTCTCATACATCATACCATCAAGGCATCATTAATCATCATCACATATATGACCACATCATATATCTCAATCATTCAACAACATCAACCATTCAATGCCTATCTTAGGGCCTCTAGCCTAAGTATTTCCTACCACATTACATATTAGATACGGGAAACCGAAACCATACCTTAGCCGATTTTCCCAAGCTCACCCGGAGCACTTCCAAACCACTTATCCACAAGCTCTCAAGGCCTCAATACCTCCAAGAACAGATTTTTCACCACCAAGCCCTTTCCAAACCTTTCAAAATTACCAATCAAGCTCCAATATCCACACACACACAACCTAGGCCACAACCATCATACCCATACACAACATCTCAAAACCCAAACATCATAAAATCACAAATTACACTAGGGTTGAGAATCTTACCACACCCAAGGTCCAAGGAGACAAGATTAACCTTCTCCTTCAAGAGAGTTGGGTCCTATAACATCAAAGAACCCAAAATCTCAACATTTCACCCATGAAACTCGAAAATAAGGGCTGAGATTTCGAACAGCAAAACGTGGCTTACCTCAAGATTGGTTGTATGGGTTTTGTAGAGCTCTCCATGGTGAACGCGTGGCCGCAAACGGGGCGGCAATCGGAGCTCTAGATCAAAAGTTATGGTGGTTTGAAGATTAAGCAAAGGAGAGAACTTGAGAGAGTGTTCTTCCTCCTTTTCTCTCAAATTTCAGCTTGTGTGTGTAACAAATGAGGAGAGAGAGTGCTGAAAACTAGGATTTTGGTTAAGTTATGTTGGGCCAAGGGCCCACTTTGGGTCCAATTGGCCCGATTTGGCCCGTTCGGTCCAATCTTGGTCCGAATTCTATAAAATTGGTACCAAAATTCTCGTCTCAATCTCCTCTATCATATTTAGCCATAAAAATCACATTTTAGGCTTTCTAGAATAAATTCTCATTTATGGGTTAATTAGCCATTAATTAACCGGGTTTTACATATATGATAATGTCCTAATATTTTAGCATGTTGTAAATCATACTATAAGTTTATATATCATATTATAATTTTAAGCCAACTTCTTAAATACATGAAGTACACATGACAAAAGAGAATATTACAAAACAAAATTATAGTAAGATTATTCAAAAATACCGTAAAAAAGATATATCTCTTTTGTTAATCAAAAGCTAGAAGAAAAAAAAACATGTGCCTAATAATGAGCAACTAAAATAGACAAAAATATTTAAAAAATATAAAAAATGAAATGTATAAGTAAAGATAAAAGAAATAAAAATTAAATAAATTACAAAAATTATACCCTAAACACAAGAGAGAGAGAAAAAGAGAAAAGAAAACAAATGAGTAAAAAACACATTATGATCTCGTATAAATAGATGATATTGAAAAAAATAAACTAATTAAATTAATTCATATATTTCGTTATCATATTTATTATTTATTGAAATAATATGATATTTACTCTAATAAAATCAAATCAAATAATTAATATAATTAACTAAATTAATTAATTTATACAATTAATTATAATTAATCAATTTATATAAATGATAATAAATTGTAAGATTTGAATGTCTAATCAAATTAATTAATTGATATCATTAATTAGTTATAATTGATTTGCTTTATAAAATTAAAACAATTAAATTGGGAAACACTCTCCAAAGCATGCCACGTGAGTTTCATCATTAAGTGCAGACATCCGATTTTTATATAATAGAATAGATAGATATGTAATTTAACTTATTTTTAAATTTTAATATATATTTTATATTCTATTATGTATCTTATTTTGATAACTGTTTTTGATATATTACAATGACTCCTATCAAAATAAAATAAAATTAAATTATGAACTAACTGCTAAGTGCTAATTAAGCAACAATGAATGAGCATGCAGCTTTAAATTCGACGCTGCCGCATTAACAGTGCGTGACAAAGATTAGTCTTAATTATAATAATATCTGATCGGTAATATTCTATATATCTCTTTAATTGAATCCATATCGCTATTTCAAAAATCATCATTTTCAAACTGAATTTATTCGGTTATAATTTCTGACTGATACATTGGAGCCGAAATAGTAAAGCTATTTGGAACTGATGGGATGACGACATTGTAAGTCCATCTGGGTCAATTCATTCTAATTAATGTCTACCTTTTGTTCTCCTTGCAATAATGTAATTGAATTTCAACCTTTCTCTTTTAAGAAATATAGAATTATACATCATACAATTGATTACAACATAATTCCATGATGTTATTACCATAATACGAAGGCCTAAGGCTACGATTCCATTCATTTATTTACAGCTTATTTCTTTTCTTTCAAAATGTAATTTGAAGGACAAAAAGACAAATAATTCAATTGAGATGAACAATGTTCAATCATTAAAAATATCTTTCCTAATTTAATACTCTCTATGACTTGTATTCTTGACCTGTGTCAATTTTAATCATTACTAGCTACTCACTGCCAAAATATACCCATGTAAAATTAATTTAGTAAGTACTTTAATTAAAATAAAAGTTTCAAATACGACTGTTAAGAATAAAAAAAAAAAAGTTCAAGAGAGTTTTACACGTTTAAAAAACTTAACTAAAAGTGATTGCAATTATAAAATTATTTTCATTTAAAAATAATAATAAAAATATTAGATAATTTAATATATTTAATTAAATTATTTTGTAATATAATTATTTTTAACTATCATTTTTATACGATGAAAATAATTTTATACGAATAATAATAACAATAATTTAATTTTTAAAAAAATTATCCAAGTATAAAAAGTAAACATTATGATTATTAGATATAACGAATATATATATATATATATATATATATATATATATATATATATATATATAAAGAGTTTAATTTTGATATACTGATAGTGTAAAACGTTTTACACAGTTATATAATCATATTTATTATTTTAGAAGATCATTCATGCAGTTAATATAAAAAGTAATTATTTTTATTGATATAATATGATGTTACATAATTATTAGATACATATATAAAACTATTTTATAATGATAATGTATCAAAATTAAATTTTATATATAAAAAGCACATATAAAAATGAAATTCATGTGTGAACTAGTGAATGGAACCTATCCACTAATAAGTACGTACGTAATAGTAAATGCATAGATAAAGACTATAATTATGTTTGAAAATTGTGATATATGCTCTTCTTAACATCCAGATATATATAGTATAGAACTACGTACAAACCCAAGCTACCAAAAGTTTTCATCTAGCTTCCAAAACTAGCTTTTGCGGATATACAATAAATAGCTATATCTACAAACTGGTAATTAAGGTGCTACCATTAGAACTTCCAAAATCAAGAACCAATATATAGTTTTAAAACAATGAGATCTTAGAGGGCTTCCTTTTTCATCTATTTTAAAAAAGAAAGATTATTATTATTATATTATGGATAATAATAAAGCCAAGGTTGATGATCATGGAGAGCCTCACTATGCAGAAATCATGAATAAGAATAACAATGGAGGGTTCATCAAATGCTTGATAGTTGAATGGAACAAAACTGAGAATCTAAAGGGTTATTCCTTAATAAGTTCCCAGTCCCCTCTACTTCGGCTCAAAATATTGGCGATTGCGGCCATTTCCATGTTGATGTTGCTGACAAGTGCCATCTTGTTGGAGTTCACTGCACTTAGTGAAACAATGAAGCCAAAGATTCTATCGCTGCGCTCTTCTCATATCGGCATTTTTGGCGCTCCAGAAAGTAAGTGTACGATATAAGATTCCTTTTCTTGGTTTGAATCTATCATTTATGCGGAGAAAAATCATATTTGTACATAATTTTTTGAAGGTGAAAACTCAGGTGTAATCGACTTTACGTGAAGTTGATAGTTTAGAGCTGTTAGATGATTTGATTGATTTGACTATCAACTTCACGTAAAAAAGAATGGATATCTGATTCATGTAAATGACTAAACAATTAGGTGATTAATTGTGGTGAAATGCAGTTACAAAAGTTTAAGTTAACAAGTAAAAACACAAGAATAATTATATTTTTAATATTTTTCTTCGTTTCTCTCTTTGTTTAGTTTATGCAATTTTTTTGTTTTGGTAATAAAAAAATCTAATTTTAAATTTTTTTGTTATAAAAATTTTAATATTATGATGATGCTACTTCTCCCATCAATTTAAATTGATAGGAAGAAACATACAGATGTATAAATTACCTTGTGATTTATACATTACTCTCCTAGATCTATGGTCTACACACCGAAACATTGTATTGTGTCCAAATAGCATAACTGTTTACAAAATTATAGCAGCTAGCTGATTAATTATTATTTATTTTTTTTGTATTCTTCAATGTGTGGTGGTGTTCAGGGATTTATGAGAACAATGGTTATTTGATGGTCTCATCCAATGGAGGATTGAACCAAATGCGAGCCGGGGTTAGTATCAGAAACTGAAATTCAGAGCATCTTTCGATTATTTTAACCATATACATATATAAATCACATAGCTGATGTATGATGTATATCTGTGCTATGCAGATAAGTGACATGGTAGCCATTGCTAGGTACTTAAATGTCACTCTTGTAGTTCCAGAGTTGGACAACACCTCCTTTTGGAATGACCGCAGGTGTGCGTGCAAAACATTTGTTGGTTAATTTTTGTTGTTTTTTTTTTTTCTTAACGATACCAAATTTGCAATTTTTTTAAGAATTATTTATGATGAAATTATTTGATTGCTTTTCATTTTTGTAGTCAGTTCCAAGACATATTCGATGTAGATTATTTCATTGAGTATTTGAGAGATGAGGTCAAAATAGTGAAGGAATTACCTCAAGGGATGAAGAAAAGGATTGCATCAAGATACCTCTATTCCATGCCCCCTGTTAGTTGGTCTAACATGTCATATTATTATAAAACAGTAAGTTCTATGATGTTTGATCCTATTGATTGAAGGTTCTAGCATTGTTTCTAGAGTGAATCTTCAATTTTGTGTAGAATTGTATTTTATTTAGGGTTGGTTAAATAAAATTGAACCACCTGCGTTGATAAAATCAAAATAATAATTTTTAATAAGTATAAAGAACAAAAATGATTTTTGATATATATATTTTTTGATGAATTGGTTTGTCATGTATGTTATATGCTAATGTGTTAATAATGCAGATTCTTCCTCGCATAAAAAAACATCAAGTAGTACATTTTACGAAAACTGATGCCAGGCTTGCGAACAACGGCATTCCACTGGAGGTTCAAAAGCTGCGGTGTCGCGTGAATTACAAAGCGTTGCGATTCAGTTCCAATATAGAGATGGTTGGCAAGAAGATTGTTAAGATTATGAGGCAAAATGGTCCATTCTTGGTGCTTCACCTGAGATATGAGATGGACATGTTGGCATTCTCTGGCTGCTATCAAAGTTTAAACGAGAAAGAAATGGAAGAATTGACAGCAATGAGGTCAAAGTGTTAAAAGTTTAAATTATTATTTAAAACAAAAATATTTAGAAAATAATAGTCCAAAACAGTCTAAAATTATTTTTTTTATATTTTTTAATTATTACTAGAATAATTAGACAATATTAAATTGAGTAATATTAGAGAACAATTTTTTTCAACTAACATTTGCCAACTTTTTTAAAATTATTTTGTTTATATGTCTGGACCCTAAATCATATATCCTTAATACTAAATCCTAAATTATAATCCTAAATCTTAAAGTTGATTAATGTTAAATAACTAAAAATTAATTTCCTACATTTTTTTACTAAATATAATAAGTATATAATTATGAATATTATGTATATAAAATTATAAATATTAAGTTAAGTAAAATAATTTTAGATTATTATTTCTATATAGTTAAATATGTAAATGATTTTGTATTTAATACATTTTCTCATATTATACATAGAAGCACATAAGAATTTTACTTTTAAATTTTTTCATACAGTTTTTTTACCTCTTATATCATATTATGAAATTATCAGCTCTCAAAATTTAAACTATTAAATAGCAGGTCATTAATAAAGGTACATAATTTTTTTTTTTTAGGTATGCATACCCTTGGTGGAAAGTGAAGGAAATAGACTCCAATTCGGTGAGAAGTATAGGCATATGCCCTTTGACCCCAGAGGAAACTGCTCTGACATTGAAAGCATTGGGCATTAACCCAAGAATGCAAATCTTTATAGCTGCTGGGGATATATATGGAGGGGAGAAAAGAATGGCACCTTTGAGAGAAGCTTTTCCAAATCTGGTAAATATATATACCATATGCTTTGATAAAATATAAATCGCCCTTAATAATTTTCTGCTTTTCATGTGGGAGACAGATTAAAAAGGAAACGTTGTTGGATCCTTCTGACCTTGAGCCCTTCCATAACCATTCAAATAAGATGGCAGCACTGGATTACATTGTCTCCATTGAGAGTGATATCTTTGTGCCTACTTATAGTGGAAACATGGATAAGGTTGTTGAAGGCCACAGAAGGTAACCTATAACAATCAAATATACCATACTAAATTCCTAACTTAAAGGTATTTTAGGTATTTATCTTGTACCTTACTACCTTGTACTAAATCTTAGTTGAAAATCTAACCACATTCAGTGATAAAAAAGTTTGTGTGGGGATCAATGTTGGAAGCAAGAGTAAATATAAGCAACATATTTGTTATATATAGCGCAAAGAATTGCTTTTTATTTTTTTGACTGGTAATGGTGATTACTATCAAAGTGCCACAGCACAGGCGATATACAAAATTATGGTATAGAAGAAATTGCTTGCAACAATTTCTTTTAATATAATTTTTATAATTTTTAAAATAGAAATCGTTAGAGACCATTCTTTTTTAGAGAAATCAATTATTGCGATTTGTGTTTTGTAGAAATCTTAAATCCAGAGATTTTCACCATAAAAACGTTAAAAGTTTTAAAATTTTGAAATCATGATTAGTGATTTCATTAGAATTTGACATAATCCTGTATTTAAAATTTTTTTCAAAAGCCATCATATTTGGTGAATTCACACAATACAATTTAATATAGAAAAAATTTAACCGCAGATAACTTTTCATGAAAGCAATCATAATATCATTACTGCAATTTAAAAAATTGGAGCATGAGAGAACAAAAAGGTAACCAGAGAAATGAAAATTCGAAGAGCAAACCTCAATTACAGTTTTTATGATGCCGAATTTATATTTATATTATTTTCTCATGTGCTAACTAGCTAATTGGCTCGGCGTATATATGTTACATTAATCTTGCAGGTACCTGGGGTACAAAACCACAATAATTCCAAATAGATATGTACTTGTTCGTCTAATAGATCAATATAGGAATGGGACAATAAGTTGGGAAGAGTTTTCAAGAGTTGTTAAGTTAGCTCATGCTAGAAGAGGAGGCCCAATAACAAGATCAGTTGTTCCTTTGAGACCAAAGTTGGAAGATTACTTCTATTCCAATCCACAAGAATGCCTACCACAAGGTTCCTCCTAGTGTATGCTCTATTATTCAAGGTTCAGACCACTCACATGTCACTTTTTATAACCGTTGATCTATTTGAACTTGGAACCTTTGACCTATTCCATTGTAAACTGATGCTAACGAAGTTCTAGATCGCCTATGCTCTAAAGGGAAAATGAAGCATTGCAGATTAAACGCGTCGACAAGTGAGGGTTATAACTTTATTTTTTATACAAATACTACATAATATAAAATAACATTAACTGTGAGTTTAAATAATTTCACAAAGTAAATAATTTATACGAGAGGTATTATTATATTAGGAAATAGTTAGTTGATTTGGTCAACAGTTAGTTAGATTGGATAAAGGGTTGTTAAGTCAATTTTGTAGAGAGTCTTGTGTAAGTTCTTGAACATGAGAGGTGCACTGATGCCTATATAAGACAGCGTAATATTAAGATCAATTCATCAATACAGAATTACTTTTTTCCAATAGAAATTCCTCAATTCTCTTTCGCTTTCTATTCCTTCTATATGCATGGTATCAAGAGTTTTATGATCCATGGGCCGAACACTCGAGCACTGCTACTTCAACAAATAATGCTGTAGTCATTGAGTAACAATCAATCAATCCCAAACAATTCTCAATTCCACTTGTTGATAAACTAACAAAAGATAATATTTTCACCTGAGACATCTTACAACATTAACAATTTGTGGTCAAGAACTCTATCTAAAACGACCTTGATAAGGAAAACGTCCCTGCAAGATATGCCACCCCTGAAGATGAAGCAGGATTAAAACTCTACAAGTAGTGATGCATAAATGAATGCAATGTCACATCTTGGTTGTTTACTTCCATGAATGTGGCCTCCAAGTGCAAAGTTATAGGCTGCCACTTTGCATATCAAATTTGGTTTTGAATTCACACATACTTTGGCTCTCAAACAAAAGCATGAGTCAGACAATTATAACTCCAGTTAAAACGTGCCAAGAAAGACGGATCTACGTCAGATTATCACTTAAAGATCAAGAAACTGGTGGATTCATTGGCAGCAATAAGAGCTCCTCTAACATATACAGAGTATAGTATACAAATGTCATTCTTGATAGTTTGAATGAAGAATATCAATCATTCATCACATATTTTACAACTAAAGAGCCTCAATACATAATTCCAGACATAGAAGCTGTTTAAATGGCCCCAGAATATCATTGTACGTTTTAAAAAGCCAGACTCATCAATGGTCCAAGTTCATTTCTCACAAACTTCAGTTCTTGATTCTCGCACCTTTGATCCCTCACCATTTATGAACTATGGTCGAGGCAACAATGCTGCTTATTATGGAAGAGGAAATGCTAGAAGAATAGGCGTGGAGGTAGAAATTAAAGAGGATGACGTGGCAATTGGAATAGCATTTGTGCCAAATTTGGCCATGTTGCTTCCAGTTGCTATTTTCGATTTGATCAATCATTTCAATATCCTTGACAATAATCTTTGCCCGCCTAACTCAGAATCGTGATTTACCACCACCACTTTCTTTCCACAATCCGAAGGCTATGGCTGCAACCTCATCTCGAGTAGAAAACCCTTCATGGTATGTTGTTTTGGGTACTAGTTCTTGATGGTACTAGTTCGACACAAAGGGAGTCCACTTATCAAAAGATGCTTGGGTGTAGTTTCACTCAGATTTAATACCCATCATTTAAATAAAGGCAGACAACTTAAAGTGAATGCAACCCTCAAACAGTAGTTGTGACTTGTGAGGCAAACACTAACAAATCATAAAATCTAGCCGCCTTCGATTAGGCTCTTCCTCAACATTTTAGGTAACATTAACACCGGCAGCATCAAATACATCTCATTGTATCTCTCCTAGTTACCTTCCCAATTCACCTCTTTCATGTTCACTTTTCTAAGCAAGTCAACCCTCTTTGACTGACCCTCAGACCTATTGGTCATCGGTGCAGATCGATTGATTCTCTACTCATCAACTTCTTCGTGTTTAGTTCACTCAATTCTATCCTTGAACCCATTCCGATAAAAGTGAAAGTTATATTCAAAGCCCCTAACCACTTAGTCAGCTGACAATTATAGCACGGATACTTAGATACCCCTTAAGACCTAAACGATTCCATGTTAAACACATACTCAACAAACTAATCAACCCCCTTAAAGAACTTACGTTTTATTCCCCCCATTGACCATTATCCCTGGCGGATCCACGGGGGGACCTAAGGTGGCCATGGTCCCCCCCAAATTTTTTTTAAAAAAATAGTAAATAGTAATAATTAATAATATTAATTTTTTATATATATAATATTAAAAAAAATATAACTTACAAAATTTTATAAATTAAAAAAACTAAAAACTGCATTATGTATTAGATATTTGAATTATTGTTGCTCTTATTAACAAATAGCCCATTCTAATAATTAATAAAAATGGTTCTATTATACTAGCCCAAGCCCATACTATTAATTAAAGTAACCCTAGTACATTTTTCAAATATTTGTTTCAAACTATCATAGGCATAGCGCCACTTTTCTCTCTCTTTTAGTGATTCCCAAACTTTTGGTCTTCTACTCTTCTCATTCTAATTTTCTTTCCATACCAAAACAAGACATATGAAGAAAAACCATTGAAGAGAAGTGAACAACAAAATATTAACCATTGAATGCACAACAAAGATTCAAAGAGGTATATTTCAATTTTTTTTAAGTTAATGACAATGTCAAGTATTATTTACATTATTTATTTAAAATAATTAATTTATTTTTTTTTATAATGGACAGTGTTCAAAGATTGAAGTGAGGACAAAACTCAATAGAATTATTTTTTTGTGAGACTTGGAACAAAAAATAATCAGGTAAATCAATAACTTTATTTTTGGTTATTATATATTTGTGTTTCTAAAATTATTTGTTATTGCTCAATAGGTTTAATATTTTTTTTAAGAAAATAATATATATGCAATTATTTTTGTTTTTTTTTTGTTAGATAGTTCAAGTTAAGTTAAAAATGTCAAAGATGAAAACAATTCACTCATTTTTCAAGAGAAAAGAGAGAATATATGATGAACAAAATTCAGCTTCAGATTCTTTGAGTAATGTTCAAAATATTATTGAACAACCTGTGACACAACTTGTTGAGCAAGATATTCAACCCCCTGCTTCCAAAATAGCAAGGACTGAAATAGATCAAGTTAATATTGATACATTGATGCGTGATCCCGGAAAGCGTCCGCAAATTTGGAATTATCCTATCAATCAACAAGATGAAATCCGTAGAGCATACATAAAGTTTGGACCATATCAATTTATTATGGATGAGTACCCTCTTTCTGGTCTAGAAAGTCATCCTCGTCGTTTCAAAGCTCATTGGTTTAAGAGTTTTTCTTGGCTAGAATATTCGCCAGAAGTGGATGCTGCATTTTGTCTTCCATGCTATTTATTTTCTAGAAAATCAAGTCCATTCACATCAGGAGGATTTCGCAATTGGAAAAAAGTGAATAATGGAAAGGATTGTGCATTTTTATCTCATGTGGGTAAATCTCTTAATTCTCCTCATAATATTGCTGTTAAGTCTTGTAAAGATTTGCTTAATCAATTATGTCACATTGACAAAGTATTGGCTAAGCAAAGCTCACAACAAGTTTTAAGCAATAGATTGCGTCTTAAAGCCTCTATTAATACTGTCAAATGGTTAACGTTTCAAGCTTGTGCTTTTAGGGGACATGACGAGAGTCATGAGTCTCAGAATCGAGGAAATTTTCTTGAAATGTTAAAATTATTAACTTCTTACAATAAAGAAGTGGATGCAGTTGTTTTGGATAATGCTCCTCAAAATGCAATATACACATCACCTTCTATTCAAAAGGAAATTCTACATGTTTTTGCTAGAAAGGTGCAAAATGAAATTCGCAATGAGATTGGTAATGCAAAGTTTTGTTTGATTGTTGATGAAGCTAGAGATGAATCTAGAAGAGAACAAATGGCACTTGTTGTTAGATTTGTTGATAAGCATGGATTTGTCAAAGAAAGGCTAATAGATGTTGTTCATGTCAAAGATACTACTTCTGCTACTCTAAAACAAGAGATTTGTTCTGCATTATCTCATCACAATCTCAACATTCAAAATGTTCGAGGTCAAGGGTATGACGGAGTTAGTAATATGCGTGGAGAGTGGAAAGGGTTACAAGCTTTAATTATTCAAGAATGTCCTTATGCATATTATGTTCATTGCTTTGCTCATCAATTACAGCTAGCTCTTGTTGCTGCGGCTAAAGAAGTTGTTGATGTTCATGCTTTTTTCCAAAGTTTGAGTAATATTATCAATGTTGTGTGCTCTTCTTGCAAACGCAATGATGAATTACGATCTGCTTATGCAACTGAAATTTCCCATTTAGTTGCAACTAATCAAATTGAAACAGGAAGAGGAGCAAATCAAATTGGCACATTAAAAAGATCAGGAGATACCAGGTGGAGCTCTCACTTCAACTCAATTTGTAGCCTTTTACGTATGTTTGGAGCAACAACTTCAGTTCTGGAAAATTTGGCTACTAATGGATCTACATATTCTCAACGTGGTGATGCTACTTATGCTCTTAAATCTTTATTATCATTTGATTTTGTTTTCATTTTGCATATGATGAAAGAAATCATGGGAATCACTGATAAACTTTGTCAAGCATTGCAACAAAAATCTCAAGACATTTTGAATGCTATGCATCTGGTTTCTAGTACAAAGTCATTGATTCAACAGTTAAGAGATAGTAGTTGGGGAGCACTTTTGGAGAAAGTTAGTTCTTTCTGCAATGATCATGCTATTCAGATACCTGATATGGGTGCTTCTTTTAGTGACATAATTCGGTCTCGTCGTAAAAAGGATGTTGTCACTGTTGAACACCACTATCGTGTTGACATTTTTACTAGCGTGATAGATTTTCAATTGAAAGAGCTAAATAGTAGATTTAGTGAGCAAGCAACCGAGCTCCTCATACTGAGTACATCTCTAGATCCTAAAGATGCTTTCAAGTTATTCAGTGTTTGCAACATATGCAATCTTGTAAAGAATTTCTATTCTTTAGATTTTTCTGAGCAAGAAAAGATTCAATTGGATTATGAGTTACAACATTATGAACTTGATGTGGTTAAAGCTCCAGATTTTCAGAATTTGTCTACTCTTGCTGAATTGTGTCAAAAATTGACAGAGACAGGAAAATCAAATATATATCCTTTAATTGATAGATTAATTCGTCTTGTTTTGACTCTTCCTGTGACAACAGCAACAACTGAACGGGCCTTTTCAGCTATGAAGATTATTAAAACAAGGCTTCGAAACAAGATGGAAGATGAATTTTTAGCAGATTGTATGATTGTATATATTGAAAAGGAAATTGCTTCAAAATTCACTTCAGAGATGATAATTGATGATTTTAGTTCCATGAAGCATCGTCGAGCAAGTTTAAAAATATCAAAATCTTAAAGTATGTAGTTGAACATTGACTTTTATATAATATAATTACTTTTTTGATATATATGCTACAAATCATATTTTGTTAATTTTTTGTTATATTTTATATTTAATTGGTCCCCCTCTTATGAAATTTCTGGTTCCGCCACTGAATTCCCTATCATACATTCACATATGATGGGTTGGAATTATTTTGCCACAAATAACCTTGAACTCAACCATGAACATAACTTATTAAAGTTTTTAGAAGTTTCAGCAAAGTTTCGCCTATAATTAGAGACCTCCACTAAACGTAATTTCAACTTTCACAAACCAAACAAATTCAACAATAGGAGCATAATTCAATTCATATCTTTAAACAGTTTTAACGAAAAATCGGCAAAGTTTTCTCTTAATTCAGAGGCCTCCACCATTTAGAATTCTCAATTTTCATAAAATAAAGAATTGCAACTATAAATAAAAATAAGAAACCATTGAAGCAAACATCAAATTCTATAGTCGTTTTATTGCGCATCTCCTTATAACTCCGTAATTTTACAACAATTAAGGGTTTTGTGAAGCCACCACTAAACAACTTTCTCCACTTATATTCTAAAACTTTATCCTAGAAAAATTAAATCTGACATACAACTTAAACAATTTAATATGTTTAGAGATTGAGAATCAATATCGGTACTGCATGAACAACCCACGAAAAGGGACAACACGAACAAGCCATGATTCAAACTAGCCATGTTCAAAGAAAAAAACAAAATTCTAATAAAAAAATAGTAAATTTTCTAAACTAATTGAAGCAACTTAAAAAACATGAATTAATTAAGTTAACTTACATGAATAAACTAAACGAATCAAAATTAACCAACTTAACCTAAACTAACAAAAATAAAACACCCTAACTTCAACTCTATAAAGTACCCTAAATGACAAACTAATATTGATAAATTAACACAATCTCAAAATTAATTAAACCCTAACGAACTAATATTGATAAATTACCTCATCTGAAATAATCAAAACTTTATGAAATTAAAGATGTCCACATTCCTAATCAGTTTGTAAATATCTAAAACTCAAATAAACCCTAAAACTACAACTTAAACAAAAATATAATGTAACAAAAAGAGAAAAATAAAAACACAAATAAAAAATGTTTTTTAGCATGACTAAATAAACAAAATTAATAAAATTTATATATAATATATAAAAAAACAAAAAAATTACGAAACTTAGACCGTGGTGGTAGTAGAGGCATAGTGGCGATGGGGTACGGTGGCAGAATATGGATTAGAATTAATTAGTTTTTTATAAAACATAAAAATAAAATAATAAAGAGGATTAGGTTATGGTTAAGTGTTACCTGATAGCTGAAGCCTGAAGGTGGCGCACTAGCTGGAGGTGACACCGAGGAGACTCGGCGGACGAGGAGTATGGCGATCATAGAGAACAGGGGCCTGTGGCAGTGAGAGAACGTAACCTCTGGGAGACAACAACGTACACGACAGTGAGGAAGGCAGTAGCGACGCGACAACGATTTGGTGGTGTGGCAGTGACGGTGCTCCTGAAGACGGTGGCAGAGGAGAGGGCGAGAGGAGAAAGAGAGAGGGAAGAGAGAGAGGTTTCGAAGAATGGGGAGCAGGAGTACGAGGAGGCCTTTCACAAAATTTATGTAGAGAAAGTATGGAGAGCCATAGTCAATTTGGCTAAAGAGCTTAATTAAATTTCGGTCCAAAAAATAGTTTGAACAATAAATAATTATATTAAAAATAGTTTATAAATAAATTGTTTTGTATTTAAATTTTTAGTTTAAAAGTGTTTATTTTATAGAAATGTAATTGAAATTGCTTCTCGTCGAATCTCATCCTCTTTCATCGGTGTCGTGCTGCCACCCACGGCAACCCCCGTCGCCCATAGTTTCGAGAGACGCCGTTATACGCACCGTGAACGTTCAAATATCATCGTCGCTTAGGTTGCATCATTCGCACAATCCTAAACCTGTTAGTCGGAAAAATTCTTCCTCAGTCGACAATGTTTTACCTTCTGACGTCTTCTTCGTCTTCTTCTTAGACTACAGAAGGTTAGTATAAAAGCTATTATTCTATTCTATAGAGTATATTTGTTTGACACCTAGAGTTCAAATGTTTTTTAATTTTGGGTTTGGCAGTTTAATGTGATTGATGTCATATTTGAATTACTGTAAATGCTATGAATTGTTAGATAGACGAAATATAAAAGTTCAATTTCTGATTTTGTTATTGTTATTAACTTTTTGAAATCCAAAAATAGTTATAACTCAGTATAATGTAGCTTTATTTGAAATTGGGTATGAATCTAGGGTTCAAGTACTATATGCAGTAGTTATTTTTATGTAAAAAGTGGATGTTTATCTGGTTTATGTCATTACTCTATTACTTGATTTGCTGAATTTTGCATGCAAATGTTCCGCAGATTTCTTTTATTATGTGGTTTGGATTTGATTTTGTTTAATTTTGGTTGAATTGAACTTGGATCTGAGTTAAGCCATTTAAACATGGTGCACGATGGTATTTTGATCAATTTGTTAGTTGTTAATGAAGAACCAATGATGATATTTATTTTTCTATGTATGTGGATGGTTATTTCATACAAGAAGTGAATGTTTATCTGGTTTATACCATTACTCTGTTACTTGATTTGCTGGATTCTGCATGCACATGATTCGCATATTTCTTTTCTTATGTGGTTAAGTGCTTTGTTTTTGCTTATTCTGTCTTTATATTATGTAGTAACTGTCTGTTTCTTTGTATTTGATACACTTACACATCTAATGTTACTTAGTACTTTAAGATACTTCAGTTATTATTTATTAACTATAAGATCTTTTATTTAAGATGAGAACATGATTTTTGTTTTCAAATCATTGTAGATTTATTATGGGATATTGTGCAATGCTTGCTTTACTAAAAAATCTTTTTGTCTTCTGTCTTCACTATTTTATTTATCAGATTTTAAGCTTGATTACTATTTGAAAGTGGTAGAAGAGATTTATCTATCTTCATTCTTCACTAGAATTAAGTTTTATTTCCTTTTCTTTTAATTAAAAAAAAAGTGCTTAGTTTTAGTTTTGTTTGCTTATTGCTCAAATAGTTTTGATACTTGACTCCTTATATCATTGTTTACACCACAATTTTTTTAAAGAGTTGACAAAATAAAGCATCAACATGAAAGTACCTAGACCAGCTGCATAATCAAATGTAGAAATAAATACTGTTGTAGGTTTGGCAAGATGAATTTTGTGCCTTCCTTGTAAATACTCAACGTTATTTGGTATTAAATCATTCAACTAGCTTGAAAATGTTTACAAGATTACGTATATATGTTTGTTAGAAAGCTGTCTGAGGAGTTCTGAGATTGATAATGTCAAAAAGTTTTAGGAGTAGTTCTTGATTGAGTAGAAAGATTTGCATCTAGTATAGAATGTGATGTGTAAAAATTTAATTTATTCCTATGAGTTTATAATAGTAAATTTATAATAAATTATAGAAGTTATATTTTAATATGATCTAAATTTTTGAAAAATTATTATGAATTATTTTATCTTAAGTGCATGCATTGGTGATATGATTTTGAAGTGTTATGTGAAGTGCAGTGTTAGAAGGGACATGACATATTACCTCTTTGTTGTAACTTGTAAAGTACATTATAAGCAGGTTATAGATATATGGGTCAATGTGAATTTTTGTTTTCTTCCTTGAGTATGATTCAAACACACGTGTTCAAATAAAAAGAGTTGAGGTTAGTACTTAGTAGTCCTATAATTAAATTATATAGTATTCAGTTCAATAATTAATTAATTACTCTAATTATTATGGCATAATCAGTGAAACAAAAAAAATGAGACTTGGTGGAACAGGGAGTAAGGTGATATTGCATGATGCAAAATTTTTAAGAGCCAATGATCGGTGAATTAGAGAAAGTGCTACTATTCTCCTTGTTTTTTTGTAAATTTATTTATTTATTTGGTCATGATGATACTATTCTCCTTACTTCTTCAGTACTACAAATACAGTAGCACCAGTCGAATCTTCCTCTAATTTTCTAAGTTTTCTTATAATCCTAGTATTTTATACTAACTTCAATTTAGAAACTTATTTTTCATCTTCTAAAGATATTTATTTTACTATGTATGCGAATGATTATTTCATATGAGGAGTGGATGCAGAATCTATCAAATCAAATAAAATACCATTATTATAACTAAAATAAACATCCACTTTTCTAGTTAGATCCAGTCTAATAAAATAAACATCCACTTTAACGTAAAAAATAACCAGCCGCACACCTAGTGAATTGAACATCCGACGTATTTTAATTGTATTTACTTAAATCCAATCCAATCAAATAAACATTCACTTAAGAATAAAAATAACCATCTACATATCTACTGAATTGAACATTCAAAATATTTTAATTATAATTACTTAAAATTTAATTCAATTAACTAAACATCTACTTAAAAATGAAAATAATTGCATATCTAGTATAATGAACATCTAGCATATTATGAATTGACCACAATTTTTAATATGCATATTAAATTTCTCATTCATAGACTTAGAATAATTGTGGCATACGTTTTCTTTCAACATGAGCATTCCCATTTTAAGAACATTCATGAATAGAAGAGACACTGCAATAAGTAACAAATGTGTAGTTAATTCGTCATTAACCAAAATCAGTCACTAACAAACTAAAATATACTTGTCTCATTGAATTAGTGAACAAGTATGGGATTAGGATTATGAACATAAAAGGACACTAGGTAGAAAGTATTGTCTAAACTTGCGGAATATGAAATCTTTATTAACTTTCATGAAATTGGTAAAATAATCAACCGACATTTCTTGAGCTCCTTGTTAATTGCTGTTTAAGCTTTCAAATATGTATAAGTGTGGTTTCTCTGTCCTCTCTAGGCAACTATTTGTGGGATGATCTCTTCAAAAATTGTCAAACCAACTTTGAGAAAGATGAAGTATTGTTTTGCAACAACTGATCTGGTTTATCATACTTCATGATTGTCCCCGTAAACATCATTAATGTTATGAGATATATGATTTCCTAAGTTTGATTATCATTAATATTATGATCTCATATTTTGAGGTGCATAATGAATGTTCATGTACCTTTATCAATAAATGTAGGAATTCTATGTGCTACAATAATCACTGTGCATTCACTAGTTTTATTTCTAATAGTCTTTTGAATTAAATTGTGTTGCAGTGTCAATGGATGTTGTTGCTTCATCTAGAACTAAAATCCTTCTCTTTTTCAATAGCAGCCTAGCAAGACAAACAAGTTTCATTTGTCCAACACTCCAATTTTCTCTATTCTCAACCACTGTAACATTGCACAAATTTAACCAAATGTCAAATAGATAGAACTAAACATAATAAGTACAAAAATACTTTAAGGCTTGTCATAGTTATACTCCTAAATGGTGTAATGTATTCTTTTTATTTTATTTAAAAAAATGTCTTACCTAGTGCATCAAGAAGTCTTGGATCCTGCCTTACAATTTCAGCAAGATGACACTTCTTGAGAACTTAAAGAGCAAAGTTGAGAACCATATAGACATAAGCTGACTTAAGCAATACTTTAAAAGGTGTCAGTGACCGTTCTAAGGAATTTAAAAACAAAAAAATAGCACCATGTTGCTCAGGTAAATGTGTGCTGAAGTGTTCAACATACACAAAATCCATACAGTACCTGATTCAAACATACCAACAAGATAGCAAAGACAAATAGCAATCACTATAAAGAAAATCAACCCTCCAGATACATAGTAAAATAACCATCCATTTTACGTCAAATAAAGATTGACTAAAGTCAACTAATTTAAGTGACATTGCATTCAAACGACCAAACGTCGAGCCAAAACTACTGTTCTAATTAAACCAAAATTCTGTAAAATTTTACGCGCTAGAATAGAAACCAATGCAACCATCAATAACAACTTGTGCAATTCATTCCAATACATTCAAATTTCAACCATGGTGTTCATTTGCAGAATAATGAAGTAACTGAGCAAAATTCATTGCAAGCACATATAGTTACGAGTAAAACCATAGTCATCAAATAACATTTGGATGAAGCAACGCCGATGGAGTGCACCGCTGATGGGGATTATGGGGTTAATGGGTTTTGTTCGAACAGCAATGGAAGACCAAGCCTGGCCGCGTGTTGGTGTCCCTCTGGTAGTAGGTCGACGATAGCTGGGGATGGGTCTTGTGGCAGTAATGGCGGCGACGAGTTCAGTGGCCACAAGTTCGACGGTGTGCAACACTAGGACGATAGTGGCATAATGCGATCAACAGGGTGCGTACCGGCGCAGAAGAAAGAGACAAGCTGTGCACCAGGGACGCGTGACGGGAAGGACGACGTCCTGCCTCCACGCATGCTGCTGGTGGATGACAGGGAGACCCGTGACGAGAAGAATATGACCGTCTGAGATGTTGGCTACCGACGACGGCCACACTTGCATGCAAGAGAGGCGGGCTGACTGAGGTGGAAGATGCACTCCAAGAGGGTTAGATGTTCAGTGGACAAGGCGAGGGTGGGTGCTATTTTGGAGGAAGGAGAATTTGGGGTGAAAAGGGTTTGTAATTAGGGTTGGATGGTTGGTTTTGTAAATTAACTGAATTGGGATTTTTGAGTTTAGGGTAATCCGTGGACTAGTTTTCTCTATTTATTTTTATTGGCTAAACAACTAGCCCATTGTACACATTGTAAAGATTCTCCATTGTCTCCCTAGCGGAGTTCATCTATGTATTCAAATTATCAGCAAAAGAATTCGACGGTAATATGTTAGCACGTTCCGTTAAATTGTTTTACATGGGATTTTTTTGATGGAAAATTCGATGATAAAATATGTGCCCATTTAATTTATTTACGCGCCACACGTATCGTCGTATTTTGGGGTCGATTTATAAATTTTACGATAATATTTTTGGGATAACGAAATTAAAGCTTCACTTGACGAAAAAGCTGACGATAAAGTGATGAGTACTAAGAACTAATTTAGATATTTTTAAGATTAAAAAGTTCAAAATCGTTGTAGATATAGTTTTAAATCATGGTATTAGGCTCATTAAGGTCAAGTTTTCAAGACATAGGAACCATGATTGGAAGAATGCTACTTTGTATGGGTCTAGGAAGAGACTTTGGTGTGCCAAAGAGAATTCTACGTGTCAACCACCCGGATGGAAGAATCATGATGCTCAACTTAAAGGCGGGTGTGAAAATAAGATATGGGATCCCGGTTCGAAGCATGAAGACCAACTATGGGAGCTCATCTCTTGGGTAGAACTTTGCCCAAGCTTGGTGAAGACGGTTGGAATTTCTGTCAACCAATTAAGGAATAAAGATCCTTGGAGATTCAAGGATGAGTACAAGCATAAGCCACCATAACAAAGAGCTTCCCAAATGTCCAACTTAAGGACTTTAACTAAAAGTGCTAGGTGGGAGACACCCCACCATGGTATACTCTTTCCACATTCTTGTAGCTTTGTGTAATAAGTGATTAGAGTTACCATTGTGGGTAGATTTTGTCTTTATATATGCTTGTTTTAATAATGTGATTGTTGATTGCTTGACATGCAATTTATGCTTGTTAGTAGTTAGAAAAGTGTCAACACCAAAAAGATGTTTGTAATTTTTGCATTTGTGGCTATTTCTAAGCTATAGGTAGTGTTAGAAAGATTTTAGGCTATTTTTAGGTCTCTAAAAATAAGAAAAAAAGGGGTCAGGGACTGATGAGCTGAATTCACTACCCTTCCCTAATAATATTGATGAATTCGCTCTTGGCAAGTGAACCAAAATTATTGTCAAGTATTAACCCACAGTGGAGTGGGATTGTATCCACAGAGATTAGTAGATTTGAGAAATTTTAATCAATTGGTGAATTAGTCAAGCTTAACAGAATAAGTTGTGTGTGCAGAATTATAAATGGCAGAAACATAAATGGCAAAAGAAATAAAGAAAAATAATAAAATGCAGAAATGGAAATAACAAGAATGTAAAGGGGAATGGGATTTTGCAGAATGTAAGTAAAGCTATAAAAGAATGGGAGAGATAAGAATGGGGGGAATTCATTGAGATCAGGAGATATTGTCTCTTTGGATTAATTCCAGCTCATATCATCTTAAATCATGCAACTCATTGACCTCTTGGCAATCATGATTGATTGAGCCCTAATCCCTTGGTGACTCAATCTCTCAGATCTTGATCAATAGCCAATTCCTTGGTCAAATTGCTCATGAAGAGAGATATGCTTGGTCCCTGATTATACCACACATCATCATAGGTCCAGGTAGAGGGAGGATTGTATGTCACCATATCCAAATACCAAAACACAGATTCTACTCAAGTGTGAGAAGGGATTTCTAGCATGGTTTCATGTTTCCTTTTCCAAGGTTCCCATGAAACCCATTTTGCATTCAATCTCTTTTCCAAGTTAATTGAACAATAAGCATTAAAATCGAAATTCCTTCTAACAAATCAAAGAGAAGATGAAGAAAAGAAGAAATTCACTATCATTAATCCATCAAGTACAATAGAGCTCCATCTCTCAATGAGAGGGAATTTAGCTACTCATAGCTCAGAGAGAAAGTACAAAAGATGGAAGAGATGAAGTGTGAAAACTAAAAGTAAAATCCACCAAAACTAAACTCTGTGACTTGCTAACCCCTTTTCCAATACTTCCCAGGGTATTTATACTACTCCTAGATCTAGAAAATAAAGGAAATTACAAAAGTGAAAAGAAAATTACAATTTGGACAAAAAAGAAACTCAACAAATGTGATCTTTCAGCTGGCGTGTGACTGGCGCTTCTCTAGCGTGTCACGCTCCTTTTGTTTCTGATTTGGCGTGCCATGCCTCTCCATTCAAGTGGCACACCGTCCTCTGTTTCACCCCTGGCATGCCATGCCTTCGAGCCTAAGTGGCATGCCCAGGACATTTTAAAGGGCAAAGTAGCCTGGCGTGCCACGCCTTCGAACCAAAGTGGCACGCCCAAGGCATTTTAAAGGGTAAAGCAACCTGGCGTGCCACTGGTGCGCGAAATTGTGAACAATACTTTTTCACAACTCTCATAATCCCCGGTCATGAACCCCAAAGACTTGGAAGCTCAATACCATGGCATTACACAACTTCGCACAACTAACCAGCAAGTGCACTGGGTCGTCCAAGTAATAAACCTTACGTGAGTAAGGGTCGATCCCACGGAGATTGTTAGTATTGAAGCAAGCTATGGTCATCTTGTAAATCTTAGTCAGGCAAACTCAAATGGTAATGGTGATGAACGAAAATAACACAAAGGTAAAGATAGTGATACTTATGTAATTCATTGGTAGGAACTTCAGATAAGCGCATGAAGATGCCTTCCCTTCTGTCTCTCTGCTTTCCTACTGTCTTCATCCAATCCTTCTTACTCCTTTCCATGGCAAGCTTAAGCAAGGGTTTCACCGTTGTCAGTGGCTACCTCCCATCCTCTCATTGGAACGATTCCTAATGCCCTGTCACGGCACGACATTCCATCTGTCGGTTCTCAATCAGGCCGGAATAGAATCCAGTGATTCTTTTGCGTCTGTCACTAACGCCCCGCCCTCAGGAGTTTGAAGCACGTCACAGTCATTCAGTCATTGAATCCTACTCAGAATACCACAGACAAGGTTAGACCTTCCGGATTCTCTTGAATGCCGCCATCAGTTCTCGCCTATACCACGAAGACTCTGATCTCACGGAATGGTTGGCTCGTTTGTCAGGCGAGCACTCGGTTGTCAGGTGATCAACCATGCATCGTGCAATCAGGAATCCAAGAGATATTCACTATGGCCTTAGTTGCTTATAGAACAAGAGTGGTTGTCAGTCACCTTGTTCATGGGTGAGAATGGTGATGGGCGTCAATCATCACCTTCATCAAGTTGAAGAACAAGTGATATCTTGGATAAAGAACAAGCGGAATTGAATGGAAGAACAATAGTAATTGCATTAATACTCGAGGTACAGCAGAGCTCCACACCTTAATCTATGGTGTGTAGAAGCTCCACCGTTGAAAATACATAAGCATAAGGTCTAGGCATGGCCGTGAGGCCAGCCTCCCAAAGTGATCAAAAGATCTAAAAGTGATCAAAAGATCTAAAAGTTTCCAAAGGTTTCAAAGATCCAAGATGATAATACAATAGTCAAAGGTCCTACTTATAGAAAACTAGTAGCCTAAGGTGTACAGAAATGAGTAAATGACATAAAAATCCTCTTCCGGGCCCACTTGGTGTGTGCTTGGGCTGCGCAATGAAGCATTTTTCGTGCAGAGACTCTTCTTGGAGTTAAACGCCAGCTTTGGTGCCAGTTTGGGCGTTTAACTCCCATTTGGGTGCCAGTTCCAGCGTTTAACGCTGGGATTTCTTGAGGTGACTTTGAACGCCGGTTTGGGCCATCAAATCTTGGGCAAAGTGTGGACTATAATATATTTCTGGAAAGCCCAGGATGTCTACTTTCCAACGCCGTTGAGAGCGCGCCAATTGGGCTTCTGTAGCTCTAGAAAATCCACTTCGAGTGCAGGGAGGTCAGAATCCAACAGCATCTGCAGTCCTTTTTGGTCTCAGAATCAGATTTTTGCTCAGGTCCATCAATTTCAGCCAGAAAATACCTGAAATCACAGAAAAACACACAAACTCATAGTAAAGTCCAGAAAAGTGAATTTTAACTAAAAACTAATAAAAATATACTAAAAACTAACTATATCATATCAAAAACATACTAAAAACAATGCCAAAAAGTATACAAATTATCCGCTCATCACAACACCAAACTTAAATTGTTGCTTGTCCTCAAGCAACTGAAAATCAAATAAGATAAAAAGAAGAGAATATGCAATGAATTCCAAAAACATCTATGAAGATCAGTATTAATTAGATGAGCGGGGCTTTTACTTTTTGTCTCTAAACAGTTTTGGCATCTCACTCTATCCTTTGAGACTCAGAATGATTGGCTTCTTTAGGAACTCAGAGTCCAGATAGTGCTAATGATTCTCTTAGTGAAGTATGATGATTCTTGAACATAGCTATTTATTGAGTCTTGGCCGTGGCCCAAAGCACTCTGTCTTCCAGTATTACCACCGGATACATACATGCCACAGACACATAATTGGGTGAACCTTTTCAGATTGTGACTCAGCTTTGCTAAAGTCCCCAATTAGAGGTGTCCAGGGTTCTTAAGCACACTCTTATTTGCCTTGGATCACAACTCTTATTTCTCTATTTTTTTTTCTCTTTTTTTTTTCGTTTTCTTTCTCTCTCTTTTTTTTCGATTTTTCTCTTTTTTTTTTTGAATAGCTTTTTCTTGCTTCAAGAATCACTTTTATGATTTTTCAGATCCTCAGTAACATGTCTCCTTTTTCATCATTCTTTCAAGAGCCAACATTCATGAACCACAAATTCAAGATACATATGCACTGTTTAAGCATACATTCAGAGAACAAAAATATTGCCACCACATCAAAATAATTAAACTGTTATAAAATTCAAAATTCATGCACTTCTTTTTCTTTTTCAATTAAGCACATTTTTATTCAAGAAAGGTGATGGATTCATAGGACATTCATAACTTTAAGGCATAGACACTAATGATCATAAGACACAAACATGGATAAACATAAGCATAAAATTCGAAAAACAGAAGAATAAAGAACAAGGAAATCAAAGAACGGGTCCACCTTAGTGATGGCGGCTCTTTCTTGCTCTTGAAGATCCTATGGAGTGCTTGAGCTCCTCAATATCTCTTCCTTGTCTTTGTTGCTCCTCCCTCATGATTCTTTGATCTTCTCTAATCTCATGAAGGATGATGGAGTGTTCTTGGTGCTCCACCCTTAGTTGTCCCATGTTGGAACTCAACTCTCCTAGGGAGGTGTTTAGTTGCTCCCAATAATTTTGTGGAGGAAAATTCATCCCTTGAGGAATCTCAGGGATCTCATGATGAGTGGGATTTCTTGTGTACTCCATCCTTTTCTTGGTGATGGGTTTGTCCTCGTCAATGGGGATGTCTCCCTCTATGTCAACTCCAACTGAATAACAGAGGTGACAAATGAGATGAGGAAAGGCTAACCTTGCCAAGGTGGAGGTCTTGTCCGCCACCTTATAGAGTTCTTGGGCTATAACCTCATGAACCTCTATTTCTTCTCCAATCATGATGCTATGGATCATGATAGCCCGATCTATGGTAACTTCGGACCGGTTGCTAGTGGGAATGATTGAGCGTTGTATGAACTCTAACCATCCTCTAGCCACGGGCTTGAGGTCATGCCTTCTCAATTGGACCGGCTTTCCCCTTGAATCTTGCTTCCATTGTGCGCCCTCTTCACATATGACTGTGAGGACTTGGTCCAACCTTTGATCAAAGTTGACCCTTCTAGTGTAAGGATGCTCATCTCCTTGCATCATAGGCAAGTTGAACGCCACCCTCACACTCTCCGGACTAAAATCCAAGTATTTCCCCGAACCATAGTAAGATAATTCTTTGGATTCGGGTTCACACTTTGGTCATGGTTCTTGGTGATCCATGCATTGGCATAGAACTTTTGAACCATCAAGATTCCGACTTGTTGAATGGGGTTGGTAAGAACTTCCCAACCTCTTCTTCGGATCTCATGTCGGATCTCCGGATATTCACCCTTTTTGAGTGAAAAAGGGACCTCGGGGATCACCTTCTTCAAGGCCACAACTTCATAGAAGTGGTCTTGATGCACCCTTGAGAGGAATTTATCCATCTCCCATGACTCGGAGGTGGAAGCCTTTGCCTTCCCTTTCCTCTTTCTAGAGGTTTCTCCGGCCTTGGATGCCATAATGGTTATGGAAAAACGAAAAAGCAACGCTTTTACCACACCAAACTTAAAATGTTTGCTCGTCCTCGAGCAAAAGAAGAAAAAGGAGAGTAGAAGAAGAAGAAATGAGGAAGAGGGAGATGGTGGTGTATTCGGCCAAAGGGGGGGAGAAGTGGTGTTTAGGTTGTGTGAAAATGAAGGGTTGAAGAAGGGTATATATAGGAGAGAGGGGGGGAATGGTTCGGCCATTATGGGTGGGTTTGGGAGGGAAAGTGGTTTGAATTTGAAGGGTGAGGTTGGTGGGGATTTATGAAGGATGGATGTGAGTGGTGAAGAGAAAGATGGGATTTGATAGGTGAGGGGTTTTTGGGGAAGAGGTGTTGAGGTGATTGGTGAATGGGGGGAAGAAGAGAGAGAGTGATGGTAGGGTCCTGTGGGGTCCACAGATCCTGTGGTGTCAAGGAAAAGGCATCCTTGCACCAAATGGCATCAAAATCCACGTTTTGAGCCATTTCTGGCGTTAAACGCCGGGCTGGTGCCCATTCCTGGCGTTTAACGCCAGGTTCTTGCCCTTTACTGGCGTTTAACGCCAGTCTGATGCCCCTTTCTGGCGTTAAACGCCCAGAAGGGTGCCAGACTGGGCGTTAAACGCCCAACTGCTAGGCTTACTGGCGTTTGAACGCCAGCAGCATCTTCCTCCAGGGTGTGCTGTTTTTCTTCCTGTTTTTCATTTTGTTTTTGCTTTTTTCATTGTTTTTGTGACTTCTTATGATCAACAACCTACAAAAAAGATAAAATAACAAAAGAAAATAATTAATTATAAAACATTGGGTTGCCTCCCAACAAGCGCTTCTTTATTGTCATTAGCTTGACAGAGGACTCTCATGGAGCCTCAGAAATGCTCAGAACCGTGTTGGAACTTCCCAACACCAAACTTAGAGTTTGAGTGTGGGGTTTCAACACCAAACTTAGAATTTGGTTGTGGCCTCCCAACACCAAACTTAGAGTTTGAGTGTGGGGACACTGTTTGGCTCTGTTTTGAGAGAAGCTCTTCATGCTTCCTCTCCATGATGACAGAGGGATATCCTTGGGCCTTAAACACCAAGGATTCTTCATTCACTTGAATGATCAACTCTCCTCTATCAACATCAATCACAGCCTTTGCTGTGGCTAGGAAGGGTCTGCCAAGGATGATGGATTCATCCATGCATTTCCCAGTCTCTAGGACTATGAAATCAGTAGGGATGTAATGGTCTTCCACTTTAACCAGAACATCCTCTACAAGTCCATAGGCTTGTTTTCTTGAGTTGTCTGCCATCTCTAGTGAGATTTTTGCAGCTTGCACCTCAAAGATCCCTAACTTCTCCATTACAGAGAGGGGCATGAGGTTTACACTTGACCTTAAGTCACACAAGGCCTTCTTGAAGGTCATGGTGCCTATGGTACAAGGTATAGAAAACTTCCCAGGATCCTGCCTCTTTTGAGGCAATTGCTGCCTAGACAAGTTATCCAGTTCTTTGGTGAGCAAAGGGGGTTCATCCTCCCATGTCTCATTTCCAAATAACTTGTCATTTAGCTTCATGATTGCTTCAAGGTATTTAGCAACTTGCTCTTCAGTGATATACTCATCCTCTTCAGAAGAAGAATACTCATCAGAGCTCATGAATGGCAGAAGTAAGTCCAATGGAATTTCTATGGTCTCAGTTTGAGCCTCAGATTCCCATGGTTCCTCATTGGGGAACTCATTGGAGGTCAGTGGTCGTCCATTGAGGTCTTCCTCAGTGGCGTTCACTGCCTCTTCTTCCTCCCAGAATTCGGCCATATTGATGGCCTTGCACTCTCCTTTTGGATTTTCTTCAGTATTGCTTGGGAGAGTGCTTGGAGGAAGTTCAGTAATTTTCTTGCTCAGCTGACCCACTTGTCCTTCCAAATTCCTAATGGAAGATCTAGTTTCAGTCATAAAACTTTGAGTGGTTTTGATTAGATCAGAGACCATGGTAGCCAAGTCAGAATTATTCTGCTTAGAACTCTCTGTCTGTTGCTGAGAAGATGATGGAAAAGGCTTGCTATTGCTAAACCTGTTTCTTCCACCATTATTGTTATTGAAACCTTGTTGAGGTCTCTGTTGATCCTTCCATGAAAGATTTGGATGATTCCTCCATGAAGGATTATAGGTGTTTCCATAGGGTTCTCCCATGTAATTCACCTCTTCTATTGAAGGGTTCTCAGGATCATAAGCTTCTTCCTCAGATGACGCTTCCTTAGTACTGCTTGGTGCATTTTGCATTCCAGACAGACTTTGAGAAATCATATTGACTTGTTGAGTCAATATTTTGTTCTGAGCCAGTATGGCATTCAGAGTGTCAATCTCAAGAACTCCTTTCTTCTGACTAGTCCCATTGTTCACAGGATTTCTTTCAGAAGTGTACATGAATTGGTTATTTGCAACCATTTCAATCAGTTCTTGAGCCTCAGTAGGCGTCTTCTTCAGATGAAGAGATCCTTCAGAAGAGCTATCCAAGGACATCTTGGACAGTTCAGAGAGACCATCATAGAAGATACCTATGATGCTCCATTCAGAAAGCATATCAGTGGGACACTTTCTGATCAATTGTTTGTATCTTTCCCAAGCTTCATAGAGGGATTCTCCTTCCTTCTGTCTGAAGGTTTGGACTTCCACTCTAAGCTTACTCAATTTTTGAGGTGGAAAGAACTTTGCCAAGAAGGCATTGACTAGCTTTTCCCAAGAGTCCAGGCTTTCTTTAGGTTGAGAATCCAACCATGTTCTAGCTCTGTCTCTTACAGCAAAAGGGAATAGCATCAGTCTGTAGACCTCAAGGTCAACCCCATTAGTCTTGACTGTGTCACAGATTTGCAAGAACTCAGCTAAAAACTGATGAGGATCTTCCAATGGAAGTCCATGGAACTTGCAATTCTGTTGCATTAGAGAAACTAATTGAGGCTTAAGCTCAAAGTTGTTTGCTCCAATGGCAGGGATAGAGATGCTTCTCCCATAGAAATCAGGAGTAGGTGCAGTAAAGTCACCCAGCACCTTCCTTGCATTGTTGGCATTGTTGTTGTTTTCGGCTGCCATTTGTTCTTCTTCCTTGAAGAGTTCGTTCAAGTGCTCTAAAGAGAGTTGTGCTTTGGCTTCTCTTAGCTTTCTCTTCAAGGTCCTTTCAGGTTCAGGATCAGCCTCAACAAGAATGCCTTTGTCTTTGCTCCTGCTCATAAGAAAGAGAAGAAAGCAAGAAAATGTGGAATCCTCTATGTCACAGTATAGAGATTCCTTTAGGTGTCAGAGGAAAAGAAGAGTAGAAGACAGAAGTAGAAAATTCGAACTTAACAAAGGAGATGAAGTTCGAATTTTGCATTAAGGGATAGTGTTAGTCCATAAATAGAAGGATGTGAGAAGGAGGGAAGTGATTTTCGAAAATTAAGTGAAAAATTTTGAAAACATTTTTGAAAAACATTACTTAATTTTCGAAAAATGAAAATGGAAAAGAAATCAAGTGATTTTTGAAAAAGATTTTGAAATTAGAAATCAGAAAGATTTGATTGAAAACTATTTTGAAAAAGATGTGGTTAAGAAGATATGATTGGTTTTAAAAAGATGTGATTGAGAAGATATGATTTGAAAAACATTTTAAAAAGATTTGATTTGAAAATTAAAAACTTGACTAACAAGAAAAGATATGATTCAATCATTAAACCTTTCTCAACAGAAAAGGCAACATACTTGAAATGTTGAATCAAATCATTAATTGATAGTAAGTACCTTTAAAAAAGGAAAGAAGTTAATTTTGAAAAGGATTTGATTGAAAAATTGATTTGAAAAAGATTTGATTTGGAAGAGATTTTGAAAACTTGAAAAAAAATTGATTTGAAAACAAAATCTTCCCTTCTAGCCATCCTGGCGTTAAACGCCCAGAATGGTATCCATTCTGGCGTTTAACGCCCAAAATGCTACCCTTTTGGGCGTTAAACACCCAACCAGGTACCCTGGCTGGCGTTTAAACGCCAGTCTGTCCTTCTTCACTGGGCGTTTTGAACGCCCAGCTTTTTCTGTGCAATTCCTCTGCTGTATGTTCTGAATCTTCAATTCTCTGTATTATTGACTTGAAAAGACACAAATTAAAAATATTTTTGGATTTTTGATAATAAGGACAAACCAAAATGCAACAAGAATCAAATAACAATGCATGCAAGACACCAAACTTAGCAGTTTGTATACTACTGACACTAATAAAATGAAAATGCATATGAGACACACAAAACACTCAAGTCAATAGAATTCAAAGATCAGAGCAAGCAAATCATCAAGAACATCTTGAAGATTACTAAGACATATGAATGCATGCAATTGACACCAAACATAGGATGAGACACTAGACTCAAACAAGAAATATTTTTGGATTTTATGATTTTGTAAATTTTTTTTTGTTGTGTTTTTCGAAAATTAAGTGGAAAAAGATATCAAAATTCTTAATGAGAATTCCAGGAATCAGTGCAATGGTAGTCTAAGACTCCGGTCCAGGAATTAGACATGGCTTCACAGCCAGCCAAGCTCTCAAAGAAAGCTTCGGTCCAAAACACTAGACATGACCAAAGGTCAGCCAAGCCTTAGCAAATCACTGCTCCAAAAGCAAGATTGATAGAAATCAACAAGCTCTTGTGATGATGAGTTGAAACCTCGGTCCAATGAAATTAGACATGGCTTCTCAGCCAGCCAGATTTCAACAAATCACCATGAAACTCTAGGATTCATCTTCAAGAATTTCGAAAAAAAATAAACACCTAATCTAAGCAACAAGATGAACCGTCAGTTGTCCAGCCTGAACAATCCCGGGCAATAACACCAAAAACTTGATGTTGTCGCCGGATCTTGGCACTGATGTTACCAAAAGCTTGCTCAAAACTTGAACAATCCCCGGCAACGGCGCCAAAAACTTGGTGCGCGAAATTGTGAACAATACTTTTTCACAACTCTCATAATCCCCGGTCATGAACCCCAAAGACTTGGAAGCTCAATACCATGGCATTACACAACTTCGCACAACTAACCAGCAAGTGCACTGGGTCGTCCAAGTAATAAACCTTACGTGAGTAAGGGTCGATCCCACGGAGATTGTTAGTATTGAAGCAAGCTATGGTCATCTTGTAAATCTTAGTCAGGCAAACTCAAATGGTAATGGTGATGAACGAAAATAACACAAAGGTAAAGATAGTGATACTTATGTAATTCATTGGTAGGAACTTCAGATAAGCGCATGAAGATGCCTTCCCTTCTGTCTCTCTGCTTTCCTACTGTCTTCATCCAATCCTTCTTACTCCTTTCCATGGCAAGCTTAAGCAAGGGTTTTACCGTTGTCAGTGGCTACCTCCCATCCTCTCATTGGAACGATTCCTAATTCCCTGTCACGGCACGGCATTCCATCTGTCGGTTCTCAATCAGGCCGGAATAGAATCCAGTGATTCTTTTGCGTCTGTCACTAACGCCCCGCCCTCAGGAGTTTGAAGCACGTCACAGTCATTCAGTCATTGAATCCTACTCAGAATACCACAGACAAGGTTAGACCTTCCGGATTCTCTTGAATGCCGCCATCAGTTCTCGCCTATACCACGAAGACTCTAATCTCACGGAATGGTTGGCTCGTTTTTCAGGCGAGCACTCGGTTGTCAGGTGATCAACCATGCATCGTGCAATCAGGAATCCAAGAGATATTCACTATGGCCTTAGTTGCTTATAGAACAAGAGTGGTTGTCAGTCACCTTGTTCATGGGTGAGAATGGTGATGGGCGTCAATCATCACCTTCATCAAGTTGAAGAACAAGTGATATCTTGGATAAAGAACAAGCGGAATTGAATGGAAGAACAATAGTAATTGCATTAATACTCGAGGTACAGCAGAGCTCCACACCTTAATCTATGGTGTGTAGAAGCTCCACCGTTGAAAATACATAAGCATAAGGTCTAGGCATGGCCGTGAGGCCAGCCTCCCAAAGTGATCAAAAGATCTAAAAGTGATCAAAAGATCTAAAAGTTTCCAAAGGTTTCAAAGATCCAAGATGATAATATAATAGTCAAAGGTCCTACTTATAGAAAACTAGTAGCCTAAGGTGTACAGAAATGAGTAAATGACATAAAAATCCTCTTCCGGGCCCACTTGGTGTGTGCTTGGGCTGAGCAATGAAGCATTTTTCGTGCAGAGACTCTTCTTGGAGTTAAACGCCAGCTTTAGTGCCAGTTTGGGCGTTTAACTCCCATTTGGGTGCCAGTTCCAGCGTTTAACGCTGGGATTTCTTGAGGTGACTTTGAACGCCGGTTTGGGCCATCAAATCTTGGGCAAAGTATGGACTATCATATATTGCTAGAAAGCCCAGGATGTCTACTTTCCAACGCCGTTGAGAGCGCGCCAATTGGGCTTCTGTAGCTCCAGAAAATCCACTTCGAGTGCAGGGAGGTCAGAATCCAACAGCATCTGCAGTCCTTTTTGGTCTCAGAATCAGATTTTTGCTCAGGTCCATCAATTTCAGCCAGAAAATACCTGAAATAACAGAAAAACACACAAACTCATAGTAAAGTCCAGAAAAGTGAATTTTAACTAAAAACTAATAAAAATATACTAAAAACTAACTATATCATATCAAAAACATACTAAAAACAATGCCAAAAAGTATACAAATTATCCGCTCATCAGCCACGCCTTCGAACGAAAATGGCACGCCCAAGGTCACTTCCCTTATCTCTATGCTTTTGGAGATTTGTACCAGCGTGGCACGCTCAGGGTCTGGCGTGCCACACCCTTCTTAAATATTTACCCCTTTGCCGGCGTGCCACGCCTCGCCATCCAAGTGGCACGCCTGAGTTCATTGGCTCCTCTTCTTTCTCTCTGGAAAATACTACCAGCGTGCCACGCCATGAGACCGGCATGTCACGCCCTTCATTTGCCATGGTCCCAGATGTTGGCGTGCCACGCCTAGATGTTCAAGTGGCACGCCAAAGTGAGATAATTAAGTTGGCATGCCACGCCAATACATTTAGGTGGAAGCTTTAGGTTGTGTGAAAATGAAGGAGTGAAGATGGGTTTATATAGGAGTGGAGAGGGGGGGTATGTTTCGGCCATCTAGGGTGGGTTTGGGAGGAAAAGTGGTTTGAATTTGAATGGTGAGGTATGTGGGGTTTTATGAAGGATGGATGTGAGTGGTGAAGAGAATAGTGGGATTTGATAGGTGAGGGGTTTTTGGGGAAGAGGTGTTGAGGTGATTGGTGAATGGGTGAAGAAGAGAGAGAGGGGTGGGGTATGTGGGGATCCTGTGGGGTCCACAGATCCTGAGGTGTCAAGGATAGCTCATCCCTGCACCAAGTGGCGTGCAAAATGCCCTTTTTGCCAATCCTGGTGTTAAACGTCGGGCTGCTGCCCTTTTCTGGCGTTAAACGCCAGTCTGGTGCCCCTTTCTGGCGTTAAACGCTAGTTTGGTGCCCCTTTCTGGCGTTAAACGCCCAGAATGGTGCCAGATTGGGCGTTAAACGCCCATTTGCTGCCCTTACTGGCGTTTAAACGCCAGCAAGCTTTTCCTCTAGGGTGTGCTGTTTTTCTTTCTATTTTTCATTCCGTTTTTGCTTTTTCAATTGTTTTTGTGACTTCACATGATCATCAACCTATAGAAAACATAAAATAACAATGGAAAATAGATAAATATAACATTGGGTTGCCTCCCAACAAGCGCTTCTTTAATGTCAGTAGCTTGACAGAGGGCCCTCATGGAGCCTCACAGATGTTCAGAGTAATGTTGGAACCTCCCAACACCAAACTTAGAGTTTGAATGTGGGGGTTCAACACCAAACTTAGAATTTGGTTGTGGCCTCCCAACACCAAACTTAGAGTTTGACTGTGGGGGCTCTATTTGACTCTGTTTTGAGAGAAGCTCTTCATGCTTCCTCTCCATGGTTACAGAGGGATATCCTTGAGCCTTAAACACAAAGGATTCTTCATTCACTTGAATGATCAATTCTTCTCTGTCAACATCAATCACAACCTTTGCTGTGGCTAGGAATGGTCTACCAAGGATGATGGATTCATCCATGCACTTCCCAGTCTCTAGGACTATGAAATCAGCAAGGATGTAATGGTCTTCAACCTTTACCAGAACATCCTCTACAAGTCCATAAGCTTGTTTTCTTGAATTATCTGCCATCTCTAGTGAGATTCTTGCAACTTGTACCTCAAAGATCCCTAGCTTCTCCATTACAGAGAAAGGCATGAGGTTTATGCTTGACCTTAGGTCACACAGAGCCTTCTCGAAGGTCATGGTGCCTAATGTACAAGGTATTGAGAACTTCCCAGGGTCCTATCTCTTTTGAGGTAATCTCTGCCTAGTCAGGTCATCCAGTTCTTTGGTGAGCAAAGGGGGTTCGTCCTCCCAAGTCTCATTACCAAATAACTTGTCAGTTAGCTTCATGATTGCTCCAAGGTACTTAGCAACTTGCTCTTCAGTGACATCTTCGTCCTCTTCAGAGGAAGAATACTCATCAGAGCTCATGAATGGCAGAAGTAAATCCAATGGAATCTCTATGGTCTCAGTGTGAGCCTCAGATTCCCATGGTTCCTCATTAGGGAACTCATTAGAGGCCAGTGGACGTCCATTGAGGTCTTCCTCAGTGGCGATCACTGCCTCTTTCTCCTCTCCAAATTCGGCCATGTTGATGGCCTTACACTCTCCTTTTGGATTCTCTTTTGTATTGCTTGGAAGAGTACTAGGAGGGAGTTCAGTAATTTTCTTACTCAGCTGACCCACTTGTGCCTCCAAGTTTCTAATGGAGGACCTTGTTTCAGTCATGAAACTTTGAGTGGTTTTGATTAGATCAGAGACCATGGTTGCTAAGTCAGAGTGGCTCTGCTTAGAATTCTTTATCTGTTGCTGAGAAGATGATGGAAAAAGCTTGCCATTGCTAAACCTGTTTCTTCCACCATTATTGTTGTTGAAACCTTGTTGAGGTCTCTGTTGATCCTTCCATGAGAGATTTGGATGATTTCTCCATGAAGGATTATAGTTGTTTCCATAGGGTTCTCCCATGTAATTCACCTCTTCCATTGATGGGTTCTCAGGATCATAAGCTTCTTCTTCAGATGAAGCATCCTTAGTACTGCCTGGTGCAGCTTGCATTCCAGACAGACTTTGAGAAATCATATTGACTTGCTGAGTACCCGGGCTGCCGTTTAAACGCCACATTTCCTTCTTCACTGGGCGTTTTGCCCAGCTTTTTCTGTGTAATTCCTCTGCTGCATGTTCTGAATCTTCAATTCTTTGTGTTATTGACTTGAAAAGACACAAATTAAAATTTTTTTTGAATTTTTAATAATGAGGAATAATCAAAATGCAACTAAAATCAAATAAACAATGTATGCAAGACACCAAACTTAGAAGTTTGTATACTATTGACACTAACAAATTGAGAATGCATATGAGAAATAACAAAACACTCAAGACAAGAGAATTTAAAGATCAGAGCAAGGAAATCATCAAGAACAACTTGAAGATCAATAAAGAACATAATGCATGTAATTTTTGAAAATTAGAAGAATAAAGACATGCAATTGACACCAAACTTAAAATTTAGACACTAGACTCAAACAAGAAACATAAAAATATTTTTGATTTTAAGATTTTATAAATTTTTTTTGTGCTTTTTCAAAAATTGAGTGGAAAAGAAAAACAAGGGTTCAAAATTCTTAATGAGAATTTCAGGAATCATTGCAATGCTAGTCTAAGACTCCAGTCCAGTAATTAGACATGGCTTCACAGCCAGCCAAGCTTTCAGTGAAAGCACCGGTCCAAAACACTAGACATGGCCAATGGCCAGCCAAGCTTTAGCAGATCATTGCTCACAACAGCAAAATTGATAGAAATCAACAAGCTCTTGTGATGATAAGTTGAAACCTCGGTCTAAAAGATTAGACATGGCTTCACAGCTAGCCATACTTCAACAAATCATCATGAAACTCTAGAATCCATTCTTAAAAACTCTGAAGAACAAAATAGAAATATTTTTTTTGTATTTTTGAAAAATTTTCGAAAAGTAAAAAGCTTAAACATAAAATAAAATTACCTAATCTAAGCAACAAGATGAACCGTCAGTTGTCCAAACTCGAACAATCCCCGGCAACGGCGCCAAAAACTTGGTGCACGAAATTGTGATCATCAATGGCGCCATCAATATGGTACGCTCAATTGCAATCTCAACTGTTTATCAATGTGGTGGTTCTTCACGTGGTGCTTGTTGCTCCAATTCCATACTTCCTTCATATTGCTCTTCTTCCAAAACTCCTTGGACTATTTGTTCTATGGTGTCTACCATCATGCATTCTCCTATTGCTTCCTTGGGATAACTTATTGCCTTGAAGACATTAAAGACCATCTTTTCCTCATGTAATCTCAAGACTAGTTCTCCTTTTTGCACATCAATGATGGCTGCTCCAGCAATAGCTAGGAATGGCCTTCCTAGGATAATTGAAGTGTTTACCTCTTCTTCCATATCCAGCACAACAAAGTTAGCTGGGAAGATGAATTCTCCCACCTTCACCAATAAATCTTACACCACTCCATGTGAAAACTTGAATGTTCTTTCAGCTAGTTGGAGTACCATTCTTGTTGGTTTGGCTTCCTCAATTCTCATCCTTCTCATCATGTTCAAGAACATGAGATTGATGCCAGCTCCCAAGTCACACAAGGCCTTTTAGTGATATACCCTATGATGTAGGGGATTTGAAAACTCCCTGGGTCCTTCATTTTCTGGGGGAGTTTCTTTTGTATGATGGCACTACATTCCTCAGTTAGGAGTACAGTCTCCTTTTCACCCCAGTTTCTTTTTCTTGTCATGAGCTCGTTCAAGAACTTTGCGTAGAGGGGCATTTGCTCCAATGCTTCAGCAAATGGTATGTTAATTTGGAGCTTTTTGAAGATTTCCAAAAATCTGGAGAACTGGCTGTCCTTCCCATCCTTCTTTAGCCTTTATGGGTATGGTGCCTTTAGTACATAAGGCTTCAAGATTGGCTTTGGTGAAGACGGGCTAGGGGCCTCTTCTTTCTTCCTATTTTCAGGCTTTTCTGCAGCTTCTTCTTTGTTGTTTTCCTAGTTTTGGGTGGCTTCTTCTATCACTTTTCCACTTCTAAGTGTGATGGCTTTGTATTTCCCTCTTGGGTTTGCCATGGTGTCGCTTGGAAATGTGTGTATAGGCATTGGGATTTGCTTGGATAAAAACCCCACTTGTGCTTCTAGTTTTGAGATGGCTGCACCTTGGTTCTTCAAATTCGATCTGTATTCTTCTTGGTTGGCATCTATCTTCTTTTCAGCTTGTGCTTGCCTTTCCAAGAGGGTGGAAATGGCTCTTGTGAGCTGTGATGATAGCTGTGCTATTGTGGCCTCTACTCTCTCAAAGTTACCCTTGATTTTACACGGTTGTGAGGTTGGGGTTAGTATGTCTTGATGGTGGTGTGTTTGCTGGTTGGAAGGATATGATGTGTGAGGTGGATTATGATAAGGTCTGTTGTTATTTGACTGATGGTTGGAGTTGTGATTCTGGTATTGATTAGCTTGGTATGGTTTGTTGTGCTCTTGGTTGTGATTTTGTTGGTTCCCCCACCCAAAATTTGGGTGGTTCTTCCATCCTAGGTTATATGTCTTAGAGTTAGGGTCATATGGTGGTCGAGAGGGGTTATGCACATAGTTTGCTTGCTCACATTCAACTTTTGGTTCATTTTCTTCTTGGGGTGGTGCTTGAGCTTGGACAACTGCTACTTGATTGTTTTTCATTTTCTTAGTTAAGGCTGCCAATTGTGCTGCAATTGCCTTGTTTTGTGCCAACAGGGCATCCATAGAATTGAGTTTCAGCACCCCCTTCTTTTGGCCTCTTTCTGAAGCATAGAAGTAGTCATTCTCAGTTACAGTTTCAATGACATCTATGGCTTCCTCGATGGTCTTCTTCTTGTTGAGTGAACCCCCTGAAGAGTGGTCCACAGCCTTCTTTGATTCATAGGTTAATCCTTCATAGAAAATGTGGAGCTGCACCCACTTATTAAACATATCCGGTGGGCATTTTCTTGTTAGATCTTTGAACCTCTCCCAGGCCTCATAGAGTGTTTTACCATCTAGCTGTCTGAAGGTTCGCACCTCAGCTCTTAGCCTGTTGATCCTCTGTGGAGGGTAAAATCTTGCTAGAAACTTGTTCATAACATCCTCCCATGTGGTTAGGCTCTCCTTAGAGAATGATTCTAACCACTTTGTTGCCTTATCTCTGAGTGAGAAAGGGAACAGAAGTAGTTTGTAGGTGTCAGGATGTATACCATTGGACTTTACAGTATCGCATATCCTCAAGAATGTGTTGAGATGTTGATTTGGATATTCTTGAGTACCTCCTCCATATGAGCAGTTATTCTAAACTAGTGTGATGAGTTGAGGTTTCAACTCAAAGTTGTTGGCATGGATTGTTGGCTTGAGGATGTTGTTGCCACAGTTTCCTGGATTTGGGTTGATATAGGAGCCTAAGACTCTCCTCTTTTGCCCAGCTTGATTTTCAGCTCCTCCTCCAACATCTTCGTGCACTTCGTCTTCTATGATGGTTGTTAGATCTTCTTCTACTAGTTCTTCTCTAACTATACCCTTGCCTCTAGCCTCCCTTCTTAATCTAAGGAAGGTTCTCTCAGGTTCACTATCAAAAGAGGATGAAGTCTCTCCTCTTCTACCTGTCATACAGCCAACACACAGCAAGAGAAAAGCAAGTGAAGAAATCTCCTTAGTTAAATTTAGTGATTAGCTTGAGTGATGCAATTAATCAAACAGTTAGAAAAGTGAAAGTATACACTAAGAAATGAATTAAAAAAATAAAAAAATGCTTAATCTAGCTCCACAATTAGTTTAATCATTGTCAAATTCAAACCAATCCCCGGCAACGGTGCCATAAAACTTGATGGGCTGAATTCACTACCCTTCCCCAATAATATTGATGAATTCGCTCTTAGCAAGCGCACCAAAATTATCGTCAAGTATTAACCCACAGTGGAGTGGGATCGTATCCACAGAGATTGGTAGATTTGAGCAATTTTAATCAATTGGTAAATTAGTCAAGCTTAACAGAATAAGTTGTGTGTGCAGAATTATAAATGGCAAAAGAAATAAAGAAAAGAAATAAAATGTAGAAATGGAAATAACAAGAATGTAAAGGAGAATGTGATTTTGCAAAATGTAAGTAAAACTATAAAAGAATGGGAGAGATAAGAATGGGAGAATTCATTGAGATCAGGAGATATTGTCTCTTTGGATTAATTTTAGCTCATATCTTCTTCAATCATGCAACTCATTGACCTCTTGGCAATCATGATTGATTGAGCCCCAATCACTTGGTGACTCAATCTCTCAGATCTTGATCAATAGCCAATTCCTTGGTCTAATTGCTCATGAAGAGAGATATGCTTGGTCCCTAATTATCCCACACATCATCATAGGTCCAAATAGAGGGAGGATTGTATGTCACCATATCCAAACACCAAAACTCAGATTCTACTCAAGTGTGAGAAGGGATTTCTAGCATGGTTTCATGTTTCCTTTTCCAAGGTTCCCATGAAAACCATTTTCCATTCAATCTCTTTTCCAAGTTAATTGATTAGTAAGCATTAAAATCGAAATTCCTTCTAGCAAATCAAAAAGAAGATGAAGAAAAAAAGAAATTCACTATCATTAATCCATCAAGTGCAATAGAGCTCCATCTCTCAATGAGAGGGAATCTAGCTACTCATAGCTCAGAGAGAAAGTACAAAAGATGGAAGAGATGAAGTGTGAAAACTAAAAGTGAAATCCACCAAAACTAAACTCTGTGACTTGCTAACCCCTTTTCCAATACTTCCAAGGGTATTTATACTACTCCTAGATCTAGAAAATAAAGAAAATTACAAAAGTGAAAAGAAAATTACAATTTGGAGGGAAAAGAAACTCAACAAACGTGATCTTCCAGCTGGCGTGTGACCGGTGCTTCTCTGGCGTGTCACGCTCCTTCTGTTTCTGATTTGGCGTGCCACACCTCTCTATTCAAGTGGCACGCCGTCCTCTGTTTCACCCCTGGCGTGCCACGCCTTTGAGCCTAAGTGGCACACCCATGACATTTTAAAGGGCAAAGTAGCCTGGCTTGCCACGCCATCGAACCAAAGTGGCACGCCCAACGCATTTTAAAGGGCAAAGTAACCTGGCGTGCCACGCCTTCGAACCAAAGTGGCACACCCAAGGTCACTTCCCTTATCTCTATGCTTCTGGAGATTTGTACCAGCGTGGCACGCCCAGGGTCTGGTTTGCCATGCCCTTCTTAAAGCTTCACCCCCTTACCGGCGTGCCACGCCTCGCCATCCAAGTGGCACGCCTGAGTTCATTGGCTCCTCTTCTTCCTCTCTGAAAAATACTACTAGCGTGCCACGCCATGAGACCGGCGTGTCACGCCCTTCATTTGCCATGGTCCCAGATGTTGGCATGCCACGCCTTCGATACCAAGTGGCATGCCCAGCTTTATTTGGCCTCCTTAGGTGCTGGCGTGCCACGCCTTGTTGCTCAAGTGGCACGCCTTAGTGGGACATCTTGAGCTGGCTTGCCACGCCTTCAATACCAAGTGGCACGCCCAACTTTTGCATTGTCTCCTTGTTTACTGGCGTGTCACGCCTTGTTGCTCAAGTGGCACACCCATTCAATTGTGGGTCTTATAAGCTTGGCATGCCACGCCTTGGTCCTCAAGTGGCACGCCCAAGTGAACTCTGGGGCTGGCGTGCCACGTCTTCGAAACAAAGTGGCACGCCATAGTGGTGGTTCTTCTAGTAACGTGTTCGCGTGCCACGCCCTGCTCCTGGCATGCCACGCCCCTTTGATGGTCTTCAATTTTGCTCTCTGGAATGTTGTACCAGCGTGCCACGCCCAGCTTCTGGTATGCCACGCCAATACATTTTTGTGGCGTTTGTTCCAGGTGGCCGCCTGCTTCACACGCCCCACATGTTTTGTTGTTTTCTTTCCCATTTTTTATGTCTTCTCCACCTGAAATCCAGCACAAACTCATTTCAAAGTAATGTACTATGATATTCATCAATTAAGGCATGAATTGTAATGATCAAATGCGATTATTCCTCTTTTATGGTCCTTTTTATGCAAAAAAAGGGTAGATGATGTAAGTCATCAGTGACGCGTACAAGTTGATGAGTGAATGTAGCACCATACATTAAACCCGATAGTTAGGCATAGATCGCGCCAACATTAAGCTTCTCGTGCAACTCGTAACCCACGTGGATGCGAACAGTACGCGTATGCGTCGATGCGTTGGTGCGGCACCAATACTTGTGACCCGAGAGTTGTGCTAACTCCGGGCCAACACTATGCCTATAGCCCAATTCCCAATGCACGCGGACGCGCATGGTACACGTACGCGCCCTGATGAGCAGATAATTTATACGCTTTTGGCATTGTTTTTAGGTAGTTTTTAGTAGGATCTAGCTACTTTTAGGGATGTTTTTATTAGTTTTTATGCTAAATTCACATTTCTGGACTTTACAATGAGTTTGTATTTTTCTGTGATTTCAGGTATTTTCTGACTGAAATTGAGGGACCTAAGCAAAACTCTGATAGAAGGCTGACAAAGGACTGCTGATGCTGTTGGATTCTGACCTCCCTGAACTCGAAATGTATTTTCTAGAGCTACAGAACTCCAAATGGCACGCTCTCAATGATGTTGAAAAGTAGACATCCAGAGCTTTCCAGCAATATATTATACTCGATACTTTATTTGAGATTAGACGACGTAAACTGGCGCTCAACGTCAGTTCCATGCTGCATTCTGGAGTCAAACGCCAGAAACACGTCACGAACCAGAGTTGAATGCCAAAAACACGTTACAACTTGGCGTTCAACTCCAAAAGAAGCCTCTACATGTGTAAAGCTCAAGCTCAGCCCAAGCACACATCAAGTGGTCCTCGAAAGTGGATTTCTGCATCAATTACTTACTTATGTAAACCCTAGTAGCTAGTCTAGCAAAAATATGACATTTTATTATTGTATTAGACATCCTGGATTGTATTTTTGATCCTATGATCACGTTTTGGGGGCTGGCCATTCGGCCATGCCTGGACCTTCATCACTTATGTATTTTCAACGGTGGAGTTTCTACACACCAAAGATTAAGGGTGTGGAGCTCTGCTGTACCTCAAGTTTTAATGCAATTACTACTACTTTCTATTCAATTCAGTTTATTCCTGTTCTAAGATATTCATTGCACTTCACCATGATGAATGTGATGATCCGTGACACTCATCATCATTCTCACCTATGAACGCGTGACTGACAACCACCTCCGTTCTACCTTAGACCGAACACTTATCTCTTGGATTCCTTAATTAGAATCTTCGTGGTATAAGCTAGAATTGATGGCGGCATTCATGAGAATCCGGAAAGTCTAAACCTTGTCTGTGGTATTTCGTGTAGGATTCAGAGATTGAATGACTTTGACGAGCTTCAAACTCGTGATTGTTGGGCGTGATGACAAACGCAAAAGAATTAATGGATTCTATTCCGACATGATCGAGAACCGACAGATGATTAGTGGTGCCGTGAGAGAGCATTTGGACCTCTTTCACTGAGAGGATGGGATGTAGCATTGACAATGGTGATGCCCTACATACAGCTTTCCATGGAAAGGAGTAAAAAGGATTGGATGAAGGCAGTAGGAAAGTAGAGATTCAAAAGGAGCACAGCATCTTCATACGCCTATCTGAAATTTCCACTAATGATTTACATAAGTATTTCTATCTTTATTTTCTGTTTATTTATTATTATTATTCGAAAACTCCATAATCATTTATTATCCACCTAACCGAGATTTACAAGATGACCATAGCTTGCTTCATACCAACAATCTCCGTGGGATCGACCCTTACTCACGTAAGGTTTATTACTTGGATGACCCAGTGCACTTGCTGGTTAGTTGTGCAAAGTTGTGAAGTTATGTTTGGACCATGGTATCATGCACCAAGTTTTTGGCGCCATTACCAGGGAGAGAACGAACATGAATGCCATTATCAGAAATCACAATTTTGCCTACCAAGTTTTTGGCGCCGTTGCTGGGATTGTTCGAGTTTAGACAACTAACGGTTGATCTTGTTGCTCAGATTAGGTAATTTTTTTTGTTTTATTTTCAAAAAAAAATTTCAAAAATCTTTCAAAATTTTATCACCTGTTTTCGAAAATTTTTGGAGTCTTTAAGAATGAATTCTAGAGTTTCATGTTTCATGTTGAAGCCTGGTTGGCTGTAAAGCCATGTCTAATTCTTGGACCGGAGCTTTAGACTAACATTACATGATTCCTGAAATTCTAATTGAGGACTTTGGATTCATTATTTCCTTTTTCCAAAATATGTTTTCGAAAAATATAAAATAAAAAAACTAAAAAAAAAGAAAATCATAAAATCAAAAATAATTTTGTGTTTTTTATTTGAGTCTTGAGTCAATTTTTAAATTTGGTGTCGATTGCATGTTTTAAAAATTTTTTGCATTTTACAAAAATTCATACATGTGTTCTTCATTATCTTCAAGTTGTTCTTTACAAGTCTTCTTGTTTGATCTTGATATTTTCTTGTTTTATGTCCTTTGTTGTTTTTTATGTGCATTTTTTGCATTCATAATATCTAAACATGAAAGATTTCTAAGTTTGGTGTCTTGCATATTTTCTTTGCATTAAAAATTTTTCAAAAATATGTTCTTGATGTTCATCATGATCTTCAAAGTGTTCTTGGTGTTCATCTTGACATTCATAGTGTTCTTGCATGCATTCTTTGTTTTGATCCAAAAAGAAAAGAGAAAAACATAAAAATGACGTTTTAATTTTTCTCTCTCATAATTAAAAATTTAAAAATAAAAAAATATCTTTTCCTTATTTCTCTCAAAAATTTTGAAATTTTGGGTTGACTTAGTCAAAAATTTTCAAAATTAGTTATTTCTTGTTAGTCAAGTCAAAATTTCAATTTTAAAAATCTTATCTTTTCAAAACTTTTTCAAAAATCAAATCTTTTTCAATTTTTTTACTATTTTTTCAAAAATTTTAAAAATTAATTTTCAAAATCTTTTTCTTAACTTTATTTCATAATTTTCGAAACTTTACTAACAATTAATGTGATTGATTCAAAAATTTGAAGTTTGTTACTTTCTTGTTAAGAAAGGTTCAATCTTTAAATTCTAGAATCATATCTTTTAGTTTCTTGTTAGTCAAGTAATTAATTTTAAATTTTAAAATTTAATTCTTTTTCAAATATATCTTTTTAATCATATCTTTTCAAGTAATATCTTATCCAAAAATTTGATTTCAAAAATATCTTTTCTAACTTCTTATCTTCTCAAAATTGATTTTCAAATCTTTTTCAACTAACTAATTGACTTTTTGTTTGTTTCTTATCTTTTTTTCAAAACCACCTAACTACTTTTCCCTCTCTAATTTTCGAAAATTCCTCCCTCTTTTTCAAAATTCTTTTAATTAACTAATTGTTTCAAATTTTAATTTTAATTTTATTTTTTCTCTTAATTTTCAAAAATCACTAACTCTTTTTAAAAATTTATTTTCAAATTTCTCCCTCTCTCATCTTCTTCTATTTATTTATTTATTTACTAACACTTCTTTTCATCTCAAGAATTCGAACCCATATCTTCACCCTTGTGTTTGGATTCTTACCTTTTCCTTCTTCTACCATTTTCTTCTTCTACTAACATAAAGAAATCTCTCTACTGTGGTAAAGAGGATCCCTATTATTATTTTATGTTCCCTTCTTTTTCATATGAGCAGGAGTAAGGACAAGAATATTCTTGTTGAAGCAGATCCTGAACTTGAAAGGACTCTGAAAAGGAAACTAAGAGAAGCTAAATTACAACAATCCAGAGACAACCTTACAGAAATTTTCGAAAAGAAAGAGGAGATGGCAGCCAAAAATAATAATGCAAGGAGGATGCTTGGTGACTATACTACACCTACTTCCAAATTTGATGGAAGAAGCATCTCAATCCCTGCCATTGGAGCAAATAATTTTGAGCTGAAACCTTAACTAGTTGCTCTACTGCAATAGAACTGCAAGTTTCATGGACTTCCATCAGAAGATCCTTACCAGTTTTTAACTGAGTTCTTGCAGATCTGTGAGACTGTTAAGACTAATGGAGTAGAACTTGAAGTCTACAGGCTCATGCTTTTCCCCTTTGCTGTAAGAGATAGAGCTAGAATATGGTTGGATTCACAACCTAAAGATAGCCTGGACTCATGGGATAAGCTGGTCGCGGCCTTCTTGGCTAAGTTCTTTCCTCCTCAAACATTGAGCAAGCTTAGAGTGGATGTTCAGACTTTCAAACAAAAAGATGGTGAATCCCTCTATGAAGCTTAGGAAAGATACAAGCAGATGACCAAAAGATGTCCTTCTGACATGCTTTCAGAGTGGACCATTCTGGATATATTCTATTATGGTCTATCTGAGTTCTCTAAAATGTCACTGGACCATTCTACAGGTGGATCCATTCACCTAAAGAAAATGCCTGCAGAAGCTCAAGAACTTATTGACATGGTTGCAAATAACCAGTTCATGTACACTTCTGAGAGGAATTTCGTGAATAATGGGACGCCTCAGAGGAAGGGAGGTCTTGAAATTGATGCTCTGAATGCCATATTGGCTCAGAATAAAATGTTGACTCAGCAAGTCAACATGATTTCTCAAAGTCTGAATGGATGGCAAAATGCATCCAACAGTACTAAAGAGGCATCTTCTGAAGAAGAAGCTTATGATCCTGAGAACCCTGCCATAGCAGAGGTAAATTATATGGGTGAACCTTATGGAAACACCTATAATTCATCATGGATAAATCATCCAAATTTCTCATGGAAGGATCAACAAAAGCCTTAACAAGGCTTTAATAATGGTAGAAGAAATAGGCTCAGCAATAGCAAGCCCTATCCATCATCTTCTCAGCAACAGACAGAGAATTCTGAGCAGAGAACTTCTAATTTAGCAAACTTAGTCTCTGATCTATCTAAGGCCACTTTAAGTTTCATGAGTGAAGCAAGGTCCTCCATTAGAAATTTAGAGGCACAAGTGGGCCAGCTGAGTAAGAAAGTCACTGAAACTCCTCCTAGTACTCTCCCAAGCAATACTGAAGAGAATCCAAAAAGAGAGTGCAAGGTCATAGACATAATCAACATGGCCGAACCTAAAGAGGAAGGGGAGAATATGAATCTCAATGGGGAAGACCTCATGGGATGTCTCCCAAGCAAGAAGGAGTTCCTTATTGAGGACCTGAAGGAATCTGAGGCTCATATAGAGACCATAGAGATCCCATTAAATCTCCTTCTACCATTCATGAGCTCTGAAGACTATTCTTCCTCTGAAGAGAATGAAAATGTAACTGGAGAGTAAGTTACTCAATATCTAGGAGCCATCATGAAGTTGAATGCCAAATTGTTTGGTAATGAGACTTGGGAAGGTGAACCTCCCTTGCTCATTAGTGAACTAGATACATGGGTTCAACAAATCTTACCTCAAAAGAGACAAGATCCTGGTAAATTCTTAATACCCTGTACCATAGGCACCATGACCTTTGAGAAGGCTCTGTGTGACCTAGGGTTAGGGATAAATCTGATGCCACTCTTTGTAATGGAGAAGCTAGGATCATTGAGGTACAGCCTGCCATATTCTCATTGAAAATGGCAGACAAGTCAGTAAGACAAGCTTATGGATTGGTAGAGGACGTGTTGGTAAAGATTGAAGGCCTTTACATCCCTGTTGATTTCATAATCTTAGACACTAGGAAGGAAGAAGATGAATGCATCATCCTTGGAAGACCTTTCTTAGCCACAGCAGGAGCTGTGATAGATATTAACAGAGGAGAATTAGTCCTTCAATTGAATGGGGATTCCCTTGTGTTTAAGACCCAAGGAGGTTCTTCTTTAACAATGGAGAGGAAGCATGAAAAGCTTCTCTCAGTACAGAGTCAAATAGAGCCCCCACAATCAAGCTCTAAGTTTGGTGTTGGGAGGCCACATCCAAACTTTAAGTTTGGTGTTGGGAGTCTACAACATTGACCTGATCACCTATGAGGCTCCATAAGAGTCCACTGTCAAGCTAGTGACATTAAAGGAGCGCTTCTTGGGAGGCAACCCAATTTTTATTTATCTAATTTTATTTTTCTTTTATTGTTCTTTTATGTTTTATTAGTTTCATGATCATATGGAGTCACAAAATAAATACTAAAATTAAAAACAGAATAAAAAACAGCAGAAGAAAAAGCACACCCTGGAGGAAGAGCTTATTGGCGTTTAAACGCCAGTAAGGAGCATCTGGCTGGCGTTCAACGCCAGAACAGAGCATGGATCTGGCGTTGAACGCTAGAAACAAGTAGCATCCTGGCGTTTAAATGCCAGGAATACACCCTGAGGAAAGCTGGCGCTAAACGCCAGAAACAAGCATGGAACTGGCGTTCAATGCCTGAAACATGCTGCATATGGGAGTTGAACGCCCAAAACAAGCATGAAGCTGGCATTCAACGCCAGAAACAAGCATCAATCTGGCATTGAACGCCAGGATTACATGTAGAGGGCGTTTTACACGCCTCATTGGTCCAGGGATGATAATCCTTGACACCTCAGGATCTGTGGACCCCACAGGATCATCTCAGGATCTGTGGACCCCACAGGATCCCCACCTACCTCAACTCACCTTCTCTCCTCTTCACACAATCCAATAACACTCTTCCCCAAAACCCTTCACCAATCACCTCAATCTCTCTTCCCTATCACCTCTTCACCACTCACATTCATCCACTCTTCGCCATAAACCCCACCTACCTTCAAAATTCAAAATCTCTTTCCCACCCAAACCCACCCTAAATAGCCGAACCTACTCCCTCTCCCTTCACTATATAAAGCCTTCTATCCTTCTTCATTTTCACACACCACAACCCTCTCTTCTTCACCTTGGCCGAAACCATACACTTCTCCCTTTCCTCCTTATTTTCTTCTTCTTTTTCTTCTTCTTCTTCTTTCTTCTCTTGCTCGAGGGCGAGCAATATTCTAAGTTTGGTGTGGTAAAAGCATAGCTTTTTATTTTTCCATAACCATTGATGGCACCTAAGGCCGGAGAAACCTCTAGAAAAGGGAAAGGAAAGACAAAAGCTTCCACCTCCGAGTCATGGGAGATGGAGAGATTCATCTCCAAAGCCCATCAAGACCACTTCTATGATGTTGTGGCCAAGAAGAAGGTGATCCCCGAGGTCCCTTTCAAACTAAAGAAAAATGAGTATCCGGAGATCCGACATGAGATCCAAAGAAGGGGTTGGGAAGTTCTGACCAACCCTCTTCAACAAGTCGGAATCTTAATGGTTCAAGAGTTTTATGCCAATGCATGGATCACTAGGAACCATGATCAAAGTGTGAACCCGAATCCAAAGAGTTATCTTACAATGGTTCGGGGGAAATACTTAGATTTTAGTCCGAAAAATATAAGGTTGGCATTCAACTTGCCCATGATGCAAGGAGATGCACGCCTCTACACTAGAAGAGTCAACTTTGATCAAAGGTTGGACGAAGTCCTTATGGACATATGTGTGGAAGGAGCTCAATGGAAAAGAGACTCCAAAGGTAAGCCGATTCAATTAAGTAGACTGGACCTCAAGCCTATGGCTAGAGGATGGTTGGAGTTCATCCAACGCTCCATCATCCCCACTAGCAACCGATCCGAAGTTACTGTGGATCGGGCCATCATGATTCATAGCATCATGAATGGAGAGGAAGTAGAAGTTCATGAAGTCATCTCCCTTGAATTCTACAAAATAGCCGAAGAAGTCTTCCACCATGGCAAGGCTAGCTTTTCCTCATCTTATTTACCATCTATGTTACTCAGCTGGAGTTATCATAGAAGGAGACATCCCCATTGAGGAGGATAAGCCCATCACTAAGAAGAGGACAAGAGAGCCCACTCATGGATCCCAAGAGACGCATGAGGAAGCTCATCACCAAGAAATCCTAGAGATGCCTCAGGGGATGCACTTTCCTCCCAACAATTATTGGGAACAACTCAACACTTCTCTAGAAGACTTGAGTTACAATATGGATCAATTAAGGGTGGAACATCAAGAGCACTCCATCATTCTCCATGAAATTAGAGAAGATCAAAGAGCAATAAGGGATGAGCAACAAAGGCAAGGAAGAGACATATAAGAGCTCAAGGACATCATTGGTTCTTCAAGAAGAAAGCACCACCATCACTAAGGTAGACTCATTCTTTATTCTTAATTCTCTGTTTTTTGATTTTTATGCTATATGTTTGTTTATGTTTTGTATCTTTATTTCATGATCATTAGTATGTAGTAACTATGTCTTAAGGCTATAAATAATTTCATGAATCCTTCACCTCTCTTAAATGAAAAATGTTTTAATACAAAAGAACAAGAAGTAAATAAGTTTCGAATTTATCCTTGAATTTAGTTTAATTATATTGATGTGGTGACAATACTTTTTGTTTTCTGAATGAATGCTTGAACAGTGCATATTTTTGATCTTGTTGTTTATGAATGTTAAAATTGTTGGCTCTTGAAAGAATGATGAACAAAGAGAAATGCTATTGATAATCTGAAAAATCATGAAATTGATTCTTGAAGCAAGAAAAAGCAGTAAAAAAGCAAAAGCTTGCGAAAAAAATTTGGCAAAAAAAATAGAAAAAAAAAGAAAAAAAGCAAGCAGAAAAAGCCATTAGCCCTTAAAATCAAAAGGCAAGGGTAAAAAGGATCCAAGGCTTTGAGCATCAATGGATAGGAGGGCCCAAGGAAATAAAATCCAGGCCTAAGCGGCTAAATCAATATGTCCCTAACCATGTGCTTGTGGCATGCAGGTCCAAGTGAAAAGCTTGAGATTGAGTGGTTAAAGTCGTGATCCAAAGCAAAAAGAGTGTGCTTAAGAGCTCTGGACACCTCTAACTGGGGACTTTAGCAAAGCTGAGTCACAATATGAAAAGGTTCACCCAGTCATGTGTCTGTGGCATTTATGTATCCGGTAGTAATACTGGAAAACAAAGTGCTTAGGGCCACAGCCAAGACTCATAAAAGTAGTTGTGTTCAAGAATCAACATACTTAACTAGGAGAATCAATAACACTATCTGAAATTCTAAGTTCCTAGAGATGCCAATCATTTTAAACATCAAAGGAAAAAGTGAGATGCTAAAACTGTTCAGAAGCAAAATGCTACAAGTCCCGCTCATCTAATTAGAACTAATATTCATTGATATTTTGGGATTTATAGTATATTCTCTTCTTTTTATCCTATTTGATTATCAGTTGCTTGGGGACAAGCAACAATTTAAGTTTGGTGTTGTGATGAGCGGATAATTTACACGCTTTTTGGCATTGTTTTTAGGTAGTTTTTAGTAGGATCTAGCTACCTTTAGGAATGTTTTCATTAGTTTTTATGATAAATTCACATTTTTGGACTTTACTATGAGTTTGTGTGTTTTTCTGTGATTTCAGGTAATTTCTGGCTGAAATTGAGGGACCTGAGCAAAACTCTGATAGAAGGCTGACAAAGAACTGCTGATGTTGTTAGATTCTGACTTCCCTGCACTCGAAATAGATTTTCTGGAGCTACAAAACTCCAAATGGAGCGCTCTCAACAGCGTTGGAAAGTAGACATCCAAAGCTTTCCATAAATATGTAATAGTCCATACTTTATTTGAGATTAGATGACGTAAACTGGTGCTCAATGCGAGTTCCATGCTGCATTCTATAGTCAAATGCCAGAAACACGTCACGAACCAGAGTTGAACGCCAAAAACACGTTACAACTTGGCGTTCAACTCCAAAAGAAGCCTCTACACGTGTAAAGCTCAAGCTCTGCCCAAGCACACATCAAGTGTGACCTCGGAAGTGGATTTCTGCATCAATTACTTACTTCTGTAAACCCTAGTAGCTAGTCTAGTATAAATAGGACATTTTATTATTGTATTAGACATCCTGGATTGTATTTTTGATCTTGTGATCACGTTTTGGGGGCTGGACATTCGGCCATGCCTGGACCTTCATCACTTATGTATTTTCAACGGTGGAGTTTCTACACACCATAGATTAAGGGTGTGGAGCTCTGCTGTACCTCAAGTTTTAATGCAATTACTACTATTTTCTATTCAATTCAGTTTATTCCTGTTCTAAGATATTCGTTGCACTTCACCATGACGAATGTGATGATCCGTGACACTCATCATCATTCTCACCTATGAACGCGTGATTGACAACCACCTCCGTTCTACCTTAGACCGAACGCATATCTCTTGGATTCCTTAATCAGAATCTTCGTAGTATAAGCTAGAATTGATGGTGGCATTCATGAGAATCCAGAAAGTCTAAACCTTATCTGTGGTATTCCGAGTAGGATTTAGGGATTGAATGACTGTGATGAGCTTCAAACTCACGATTGTTGGACGTGATGACAAATGCAAAAGAATTAATGGATTCTATTCCGACATTATCGAGAACCGACAGATGATTAGTCGTGCCGTGACAGAGCATTTGGACCTTTTTCACTGAGAGGATGGGATGTAGCCATTGACAACGGTGATGCCCTACATACAGCTTGCCTTGGAAAAGAGTAAAAAGGATTGGATGAAGGTAGTAGGAAAGCAGAGATTCAAAAGGAGCACAGCATCTTCATACGCCTATCTGAAATTCCCCGCTAATGATTTACATAAGTATTTCTATCTTTATTTTCTGTTTATTTATTATTATTATTATTATTATTCGAAAACTCCATAATCATTTATTATCCGCCTAACTGAGATTTACAAGATGACCATAGCTTGCTTCATACCAACAATCTCCGTAGGATCGACCCTTACTCACGTAAGGTTTATTACTTGGACGACCCAGTGCACTTGCTGGTTAGTTGTTCGAAGTTGTGAAGTTATGTTTGGACCATGGTATCATGCACCAAGTTTTTGGCGCCATTACTAAGGAGAGAACGAACATGAATGCCATTATCAGAAATCACAATTTTTCCTACCACGCCCATTCCTTTCTTGCCCATCCACGCAAACGCGCACGGTGCGCAGATGCGTGGATTCAAAATGATTATCCTATCCACGCGAGGAAACCTAGTGCAGTCGCGCAACCCTCACCCCTTCCCCCCAACGTCTTTCCATCTTCGTCTCTCTCTAGCTCACCACCTTCCCTCCATAACCACCACCACCCAATTCTGCAACGCACTTTGGCTACCGCTGTCCGGCGAAACCCTACGCCGCCTACCAGCCCATCTTCGCCCCCCCTTTCTATCTCTCTTCCCTCTTCCCACCTCTGTCTCTCTCACCTCTCTCGTCCAATCACCTCTGTGGTCGCGACAGTCACCGGCGGCCCCTCGGCCACCCTCCTCTTCACTCCTTTTCCCTTCTCCTCCCACCATCTCTTCCCTACTTTCTCTCTCTCTCACTGCACCCTGCAACCTTGGCTATCCCCTGCTTCTCCTGTTGCGACCCTCACTCTCCCCCTTGGGTCTGCGTCACATCTCTGCCCCGCGCAAGCCCATCACCGCCACCAACTTTGGGTGGCACCGCCTTGGTTCCTTTCTCTGCCCATTCCTGATTCCATACTATCTGCTGCCCCCAGGTTCACCATTCCCCTGCCTCCATGGCTCTGTTTCTTTGCTTTCTTTTATTATTTTTGCTAATAATTTTATATAGTTCGTTGCTTAGTTTTGCATGTTAGGTTAGATAGAAATGTATGTGGTTAGGTAGATAGGATGTTGTTAGAAGATTCTAGGCCTGCTAAGTGCTCCGTTCATGTTTATTTTCTGAATGATGCTTATTTTCTGAGTGATGGTTGATGAGTTGTTCTGTGTACATGTTGCTAATGCTATGCTGATTTTTACTGCTGCCTTGCTGCACTCTTATTGTTTGATTATGTTTGATGCTACCTGTGCATATAAAATCCATATTTCTATCACAATCAATGTATTCTTGGATTCATGTGTGACTTTTGTTGCTGCTTTATATTATCCAGGAACATCCAATTTACTGCCGGAAGGCTACCTGAATTTCTGAAAATTGTTTTGTTCGTCAACTTGTACCCTAGGCATTGAACTTGGAACTTTTGATTTGGAATCTACTTTTCTTATGCCATGCTGAATTCCTAGGTTGTTTCGGTGGACATTTTCATGTTTATTTGTTTTCCTGTGATATGCATTAAACCCTCACATGCTTTCAATTTTTGTTCAAGTTAAATCAAATGCCTAATTGCTTGGTCCACCATTTGATCTAACTTGCAATTCTCTTGAATGTGGTTCTTTCTTTTGCATTGATTGGTACATTTCACTAATGTGACCCTTTTGCGTTCAGATGGTTTTCAACTTGCTTTTGGTTACACTAGCACATGTTTCAACTTTTCCAACACCAATTATTGCACACTTAGTGACCATGCCATTGATTGATGATTTGCTTTCTATTATGTGCTTTTATGCAAATTTCATATTTCATCGTCAATGACTGCTTCTTTCCCATGATTGTGAGTGTGCTTGTTATCCTTAGTTTTTTGCATTCATCCTAATTAAGCAAATGACCATCATACCCCTAACCTTTGAACTAGTTTTCTAACTTCTAACCTGCTTAACCAACTAATTTTTCTTTTTAGTTTTCAACTAATACTTTAACCATTCTTTTGGGTATGACGCTTATTGAGCTTGATAAACAAGCAACTATGTATATATTACTTGAATTCGTGGTTTATGGCTTTGATTATATTCTGATTCTTGTTGCTTACATTCCAAGTTTTCATTCTTTTAACTCACTTCATGAATGTGTGATTCCGTGCTTTCTTTCCTCTACTTGCCTTAAGTGTTTATATCCTGTCATATCTATTTTTTAGGATGTCTAATAGAGGGAAAGCAAAGGACACCTCTAGAAAGAGAAAGACCCCTCAAGCCTCTACCCTCTCCCCCTATGCCAACTATGCTAAGAACCCACTTAATGAAGTGGACAAAGAGAATCAGCAGCTTCCGCCCACTGACACAGCCAGGTTTTCTAACCTATATTGTGAGCTCCACTTTCCTAACTATCGAAAGAAGAATATGAACATTGATAAGAAATTGGCCCTTCTCAATGACCTGAGGCGCTCCATGGAGGCCCGTATTCAGGGATTGGGCCTAGGCTTTGTTGATAGAGATTTGGGAAGGGTAAACACTTCATAGGTCAAGAAATTTTATTGTAACTTCTTCAGAGCAACTCTTGATTTGGTTTACCTACGGGGCGGGCAGATATTGGTCACCGAGGCTGCTATTGAGGATACATTACATTACTTACCTAAGACCGGTGACACAGATGTCTATGAGCAGGCGGAGCTGGCACTGTATTGTATGACCTTCGACTATGAGGCTCTGAGATGTGTTATAGCCACCCCGGCTGCCCCTTGGGTCATGGATGTCAATAACAAGAAACCCATGGGGATGATGTTTGCTCATCTATCGCGAGAGGCTAGGACTTGGCAGCATATTTTTGCCACTTATGTCATGCCTACCACACATTTTTCTGAGATTCCGATGGACATGCTCATCCTGATTGGCTGTGTTATGGAGGGGAAGGAGGTATACTTCCCCCGGTTGATCAGGAGATACATGTGGTGAGCACATGTCCGTGGCATACTTTCATTTCCCACATTGGTCACTAGGATGATTGAGTTAGCCGGTGCTCCATGGAGGGATGATGACGTGTCACCACTACCCTTAGACGATGACGACAAGGAGGATGTTATTCCATGGGATACGTGGGTGCAAGAGAAGCCCCCTTCCCGGTGTGCATCAAGAGCTCAAGCCAGAGCAGCACCAGCCGGACCATCCTCTTTCTCAGCCACAGCAGGACCATCAGCACCAGCAGTACCTTTAATACCACCACCAGCACCCCAACCGACTTATCTTATGATTCAACGTCTTTTTCGCTTTACAGAGCGCAGTGAGCGCCGCATTATGTGACGCCTGGACCGCATGGATCAAGTGTTCTTGGCACTGGGTGTTGAGTCGCCCCCTCTTCCCGCTTCTTTTGCTTCCGACAAGGAGGAGCAAGCTCAGCCAGAGGCACTCCCACAGACACAGGTTACCCCGGAGGTACAGCAGCCCCCTGAGGAGCCACAACCTCAGACCCAGCAGCCAGATGCGATTGTTGACCCCCATCCTGAGCCCTAGCAGTAGCATCGAGGACGATGCTTCATTTAAGTGTGGGGAGGTCACCGTCGTCGCCGTCGGTGGAGCTATCATTTTGGGTGAACATTTCTGGACACTATCTCCTAGTTTATCTCATTTTACTTTATTTTGCACTCTTTTTGAGATTATTGTATATACTAGTATTATGGATGTTTTTATTTTGGTTATTGCATACTCTTACTTTAGTTGATGCACTTTGCACTTTACACTTCATATTTTAGTTGGATTTTTCTTTACATAGTTGTTTTAGCTCTTGGTTATGATTAGAAATATATTTTGGATTGTTAGAACCTAAGTTGACCCTTTTGCATATGAAAGTTGTTTTGATTGAAAAAAAGGGGGATAAACTAAGAAAATTTTAGAATTTTTCAATAACAACATTGCATCTAGGATAAGCTTAGTCAAAACAATGAGAATTTTTCCAAGAATTTATCTATAGGGCACCACCCCAATTGATTGAAAATTTTTGTGGAACTTGTTTGAATTTTATACTTTGTGAAGTATGTTTTGAGCTAAGAACACAAGCTTGTGAGATTTGAACCTATTGATGTGGTTACATCTTATAACCACTTATTTTTCTTCTTGTGTGCAATTGATTCTCTTTCTATGATTGTGATCCTTGATTTTCTTAATTCTATATGTCCAATTATTCCTTGTATTCATGCATCTATATGATTGAGGCCATTACTTCATTAGCTCACCTACCCAAATTGCCTACCTTTTACTCTCCATTGTTAACCAACTTTGAGCCTACGCTTAACCCAATTATTCCTTATTTTAGCACATTACAAGCCCAGAGCGAAAAATAATAAATGTCCCTTGTTTGGATCTTTGATTAGCTTAGGCTAGTGAGAGTGTTTATTATTCAAGTTTGGGGAGGTTTGGGAACATCGGTTGGGATAAAAGGGTGTTTTACATTTCTATATTTGAAAAATAGGTGCACGCTCATGTATTAACCAAATGCATAGATCTTATGCATTGATGTTCTTGAAAAAAAAAGAAAAAAAAAAAGATCCAAGCACCCTAAGAAAAAGAAAAAAAAAAGAAAATGGAAAAAGAAAGAAAAAGAAGAAAAACAATAAAAAGGGGACAAAATGCCCCAAAGTAAAGTCCAAATAAAAGAGTCAATGCATAAGTGTTGTGAAATGAATTAGAAAATGCATGAGTATGTGAAAAGTGAAAGATGGGTAGTAAGGTTAGTTTTGAATTTGTATAGGTCATTGTATAGGTTAGGTGGGAAGTTTAAGCTCATCAAATGTTCAAATTTTAGTCCACTTAACCATATATGATCCTACCTTGACCCTAGCCCCATTACAACCTTTGAAAAAGACCTCATGATATTTGTATGCATGCATTGAATGATTGTCGATTGTTAGATGAAGAACAAATTTTGGAAAGCATGATTAGGAGAGAATTGAGTGAATCAACCCCTAAACACATGAGTGACTAGAGCGGATACACATCCAGTGAGGGTTCGATTGCTCAATTTCATGTTTTCACCACTATCATTCTTATTCATGCAAGTTTGTATATCTTTTTGGTAATTCAATGCAATTGAGGGTTTGGTTTGGTTTAGCTCCTATTGCTTTAGCCCTTGTGCTTACTTATATCCTCTTGGAAGTTGATTTGTTTTGACCTAAGCATTTGCATTCATGTAGATAGGTTGCATTAAGATTGTTTGCATATAGGTTAGTTACATTGAATAAATGTCATACCCCTTATTTCATTCTTGGTTTAGCATGAGGACATGCTAAGGTCTAAGTGTGGGGAGGTTGATAAACCCCCTTTTTAGGGTTTATCTTGTGTTGAATCTAGAGTATTTTATTAACCTTTTCTCACATTTATTCAATAAAGTAGCATAGTTTCATGATTGTCTTCTATTTGCGCTTAAATGTGAAAACTTGCTTTTAGACCCTTGATTTGATGATTTTAATCTTCCTTTGATTCCACTGGATGCCTTGATGTGTTTGCGTATAATTTCAGATTGAAAAGGGCTAGGAATGGATCAAAGGAGTGAAGAGAAATCATGCAAAGTGGGAAAATCATGAAAAGCCAAAGATTTGGGACAAGTCTATGGACGTGCACGCGCACTAGACGCCTACGCGTGGATCGCGCAAAACCCCATGGACGCATACGCGTGCTGTACGCGTACGCGTCGATGCTGGCACATAATTTTTGAGTGAAATCGTGCCCAGCGAATTCACAGAAGCTGTGGGGCCCAGTTTGGAACCAACTTTGGCACAAAAATGCACAAAAGGACCAAGAATTGAAGGAATAAAGGGGGATTCCATCATGGGACACAATTAGGACTTTAGAGTTAGTTTTTAGAAAGAGAAGCTCTCTCTTCTCTTTAGAATTAGGATTAGGATTAGGTTTAATTCTTCTCTAGATCTAGGTTTAATTCATGCTTTGATTTACTTTTTCTTTACAATTTCTTGTTCCTCTACTCTTCCTCTCTCTAATTCTGTACTTTAATTCTTGTAATTCTTTACTTTTATGTCGATGCACTCTTGTTCTTCTATTTCTCTTTTAATGCAATTTATGATTCATATTCCTTTATTGTTGATTTGATTTATTGATTGCTAATTTCTTGCTATTAGTAATTGTAGATTTATTTTTCTTGCAATTTTATCTTACTTTCCTTTGATGCCTTTCACGTGTTTGATTAAATGCTTGAAAGGATGCTAGTGTAGATTTTTCCCCTTTTGGCTTAGGTTGAGTGATTGGAGACTCTTGAGTTATCTAACTCTTTTGTTGATTGATAATCGAGAGTTGCTAATTAACTTGAATGCCACTAAGCTAGTCTTTCTTATGATTTGACTAGGACTTGTGAAATCAAGTTGATTCATCCACTTAACTTTCCTCCATGGTTAGAGGTTAACCAAGTGGGAGCAATAAACAACGCTCATCACAATTGATAAGGATAACTCTAGGATAGGACTTCTAATTCTCATACATTGCCACGAGCTTTGTTAGTTGCTAGTTTATTTCCTTTGCCATTTATATTTCTTGCCTTGTATCTCAAAAACCCCAAACATACCTCATAACCAATAACAAGAACACTTTATTGCAATTTCAAGGGAGAACGACCTGAGGTTTGAATACTTCGTTTTATATTTTTAGGGAATTGTTACTTGTGACAACCAAATTTTTGTATGAAAGGACTATTGTTGGTTTAAAAACTATACTTGCAACGAAATTTTATTAGTGAAATTCTAGACCACACAAATGTCCAGTCATCAATTCTGTCATTGTTTGTGCTCGTACTGAGGACGATCTGAGTCTTCTTGAGGTAAACAAATCCTTTTTATTTGGAAAATACTTATATGTTGGAGCAAATGTGATTGGCCCTTCATGCCACCCTCTTAACATGTTTCCATTCTCTAGCTCCATCATTAGCTTCATTAGTTTTATTGCATCCATGCATCCCATTAATACAAGTTAGATTAAAAAAAAAAGAAAGAAAAGAATATTTCTAGAAGCTTTTATAAATTATATTCAAAGTTCAAACCTTAATAAGATACCTGATCATTTTGTAATAAGGAATCCCAGTCTCCTTTTTCAACCAGTAATCGTGTTGATTCTTCTGGTAGAAAAATTCTATAATTTAGATCTCCTAGCAATACTACATGGGTGCACATAAAAGACAAAATTGTGTATTAGGTAGGACCTAAAAATTAATACAACATTATTTATTCTCTAATTATATCTAATTATCATGATATCATAATTCTTGCATTTCCACTATCCACAGCTTGGCTTGACTGCCTTCAAGGAAGAGAGAAAGGTGGGGAATATTGCCTTTGTCAATGCATCTCTCATGTTTCCTCCTTTTTTTTTTATTAAATATGTTGTTTTTTTATGCTCTTGTCTGTTTTAGTAAATAAGTTCTAAATTCTAGCCTTCATTTGCATGCTCAAATTTGACTTGATCCCCTTATGCTTCTTCTACTTTCTATCTTATTATGATTTCATTGTCATTACAGGAAACTTCTTAGCTGTTGGTTCAATGGAACCGTCAATAGGAATTTGGGACCTTGATGTTTTAAGTGAATATGGTTCAGAATATAAATTTCACTGAAAAGTTGGAAACATCGTTCAGAATATAAAGCTACTTTCATTAAATGCCTTCTATGTTTCCTTTGTTCCCAGATTGATGTTGTGCAGCCATGCATGGTTTTCGGTGGCATTTCAGAGAAAAAGAAGAAGAGGAAGAAGGTTTGTACATCTTTTGTGTTGAAGTGCAATTCTGAGTATGGACCCAGTTACTGATTCTGTTAATTGGTTTTGAAACATGAAATAATAAGATCACATGAATTCAGAATTATTTTACCATGTAAAGAAAAATAACAAAAAATTGTTTTCTTTAAGTTCATTTTCTGATAGAGATGGTTGAAAAAACCCAAAAGTGTTTTTGGCATGAAGATTTCTTCTGCAATCACAGGGCACAATTGATATTAGCTACTTTAGCTATACCTCCTTCAAAAACATCAAATCTTTAAAATAATAACTAAATAACGAATAAGCTCAGTTACTTGAAAATAAGTGCCAGAAAGACCTTGTGATCAATCTTAGCATGAGAGCTAGCAGTATCATGAAGATAAGAAGGCATGTGTTGAACCTCCTTAACCTTCTTCTGCCTCTTGGTCTTGGAGAACTTCACTGCTTTGGAAGCAGAATTACAAAAGCCTCCATTATTTATTATTATTATTATTATTATTATTATTATTATTATTATTATTATTATTATTATTATTATTATTATTAGTCTTATCAAGTGGAGGCCAAGAAGTAGCATCAGAAACCATGGACAAGTCCTCCTTATCTATTGAGTCCTCATGCTTGTTCCTCCTCTTCTCCTCTTTATAGTAACCACTATTATGGTTAATGCTGTAAGAGTGCTCTAGATATAGAGTCTAACCAGACTCCTATTTAATTGCTGCCATATGCTTATTTATTTAAAATTAGCCATATACTTATTTGAAAATTCAGTATAAAAATGAATGAGAGAGACTATATATTTTAATTGCTACCATATACTTATTTATTTTATTCAATTGCTGCCATATACTTACAGAAAATATATTTCTTCTAGTTTATTGTGAGAGAGACTATATTTGCATCATTCACTTCCCTAAAAATAAGAAAAATTGCGTAGTGTGTTGTGTTCTTATTACTGCCATATATTGAATCAATAAGTTTTCTAGTAAAATACTTTAGTGAGCACTATTTTATTTGATAACTCTCTAGTTTGTTCTTTTTTAACATGCACAAAAGGAAGAAAAACTTCCAGAGTAAGTTTTGTGTTGCTTAAGATTGAACAAAATTGATTTTGTTAATCATGGTCAAATTCCGATCTTAGTTACTCTTAATGGTTGATTCAGGGAGGCATCAGTTGAGAATGGCTGCGGAGCCAATCTAAGTGAAGACATTTAGAATTAAAAAATTATGTTACATTTGATACTATATTTATACTGGAGTTATTACTTTTGATTTTCAATATTAAAAAATTATATATTATGTTTAATACTATATTTATGAATTACGTAATATTTTGTTTATGGGTTATGACTTTTTGTTATTATGAAATTCTAAACAAAAAATTATCCGTTTAACACGATAAAAACGACCGTTAAAACTACCTTTCTAAACAATAAAAAATGTTATTTTTATCCGATAAAAATGACGGCTTAAGACTGCCATTTTAATACTGTAAAAATGGCGGTTTTAAACGCTATTTTAACTAATAAAAATGTCACTGTCAGAGTAAAAATAGCGGTTTAAAATGCCGTTTTAACCAATAAAAAAAATCCGTTTTAATCCGATAAAAACAGCGGTTTCAAATGCCATTTTAACCAACCAAAAACGCCACTCTGCCAAGATAAAAATGGTAGTTCAAAAACGTTGTTTTAACCAACTAAAAATACCATTTTAAACTTGTAAATAACGGCGGTTTGAATTGCCGTTTTAACCAAGCAAAAAAAGCCATTTTATTTGGAAATAATGGCAGTTTGAACCGCCGTTTTAACTTATCCAAGAACTGGCGTTTTTACCTAAGGAGTTATGGCGGTTTTTTGAAAACCATCGTAATAACCAGAATGGCGCCCAGAATTACATCGCTTTCTAAAACCGCCGTTCTTGGTAATAATGGGGGGTTCAAACCGCCGTAAATACCCAAAAAAATTGCCGTTTTAACCAAAATTTTTTGTAGTGTCACAGAAGTATTTTTTTAGCATCAATATCTATTTATAACAACTCTGTAATATAAAATAAATTTTAAGAAAAATCCTACCTCACTTTAGTCAAAGCTCAGTAGTTAGACGCATCAATTCCTCTTTTGATTAGCGGCATCAACCTTGTTTATTTTCCAGCAATATCAACAGCGGCATTAAGAATCGCAGCAACAACACTTTTTTGACATAAATTGGAATTTAACGTGAAATTGTTATTGAGCAGAATTAGAACAAAATTAATAATGGAATATTACGATAAATTGAAACAGAACCAAATAACCTCACCACGAAAAACAAAGCAGCAGCAACCCTCTGAATCGATCAGGCGGCAACTCCGTCAACTACCTCTAGTGACGGCGGCTACCAGAAGCTCCGGTGATTCAACAACAACCTTAATTTCGACGCGCAAATACTAGAACTCAAACCTACAGTACTAACATCTCAGAATTTCTAACAGATTATAGCAGAACACTGATTTCAAGAGGTTTCAGAAACAAAATGCTTACCAAGAAGACATGAGTTATGGCGGCAGTTTTCGGCAACCACACCCGCAGCAGTACAGCTTCCAACAGAACCAAATAGAGCGGAAATTACCTTCGAGCAACTCCAGTGAGCTTCATCAGCGGTGGTAAGAACGGCGGTCTCGACGGCCAGAGGCTCCAGCAGCGGTGGTGAGATTCAGCGACGACGGATCTGGCGGTGATAACTCGCAATAAACTCTTAGCACAAACAGCCTCAGCAATAACTCTCATGGTAATAGAGAACTTAACGGATAAAGAAGCTGAGGCAGAGTTAGAGCATATCAACAGACACAAGCTTCAAAGGCAGTCTCCGGTGGCAATAGTGGTGGCAAAGAGCTCCGGCGATGCAGTAGCAACGTGGGCGTAACGACGGCGAACCCAGTAACGCGGCGATGATGGCAGCTCCGCGACAGTTCCCTATCGTGCGTCCTATGTTCGCGACTCTGACGACTTCAACGGCGGCTAGGCAGTGCAGCTTTCTCTTTTCCCTCGCGAACCTGTCTCCCTTTCTCTCTTTTGTTCCTTGCGCGACAATAATGGGCGGCGAAGCTGGCGGCACGAGACATGACAGCAAGTCAAGCTTGGTGGCAGAGCATGGCGCAGTGGCGGTGTGAGCTGGACGCGGTATGGGCGACGACGCGATGGAGCACGCAGCAGGTTGGGCGCGGTGGCGAGGTCTCGTTCCCTCTCTTTCCGTTCAGCTCTCTCAGATCTCCCTCTCTTCTCCTGTCAACAGCGGCGGCAACGGTGGCAATGACACCCACCACACCGCCTTCCTCTTCTTTTTTCTGTCACCGATCTCTCTTCCCCTCTGCTCTCCCTATTTTCTCTTTTCCCTTTCTTCCTTTCTATGTTTCGTTGGGTTTGGGGGGTGGCTAAGGTTGCTGCCCTGAGAGAAGAGTGAGGGTGGTTAGGGTAATAAATTAGGGTTTGTGTATAAAATTGGGGGTTTTTGGATTTAATTTAGATTTGGTTAATTTTAATCAAATTAGGGTATAGAGTGTTAATTTAAAATCTAATTTAATCTTTAAAATTATTTTAAAATATTATTTGTTGTATTAAAATACTAATTGGTTTGAAATCAAATTCTTTAATTGAATTTATAAGATAATAAGATTAATTTTTTTATTCCTAAAACTCGAAGTATTTAATTATAGAAATATCAATTATAAAATTAGGTAAAATTTTAATTAATTATCAAAACCTGATTTAATTAGCTTTAATAAAATATTTTTTAAAAATAAAATTTTTAATAAATAAATAAATTAAAATTTATTCATAATAAGATTTATTTAAAAATTTTGAGTCTTACATATAATGTGATTTCTAATCTTTTATTACTCTCTCATATTTTTTTTAATATCACATAAAATTAATAATAAAAAATTATACTTTACTTCTTTAATTATTTAAAAAATTGAAAGGATCCATTTTCACTATCTGATCCACATTTCCTGAACAAACTTTGTTAAACATTTTTAACCCATTCACAACCAAGTGTTGTGGGCCGTTAGTCTATCATCCTAAAATAATTAAATCCCACCTCTTCATTAAGCATGCTATATTAATTAGCAATGTATTACCATTTCAGCAAACCAACCAAAACTAAAAAGAGCAGAAGATGTCAGCCATTTCCTAAAAATGGAGCAGTAGCCATGATTTGTTCCCCTCCACACATAGGGCAGCGGACGCAAACACGTAGTATCCACGTGTGGATGTCTCCCATAAACCACACTATAGAATTTTCTTAAATAAAAAACTTTACTTGAGATGCACTAAGCTCTGCCCTGCATTATTCATCACTTATTTAAAGCCAAGACCACCTTCTTTTTTTCGGGTGATATATCCTCTCATAACTTAATAGATAGACTTTTCTCTCATCATCCACCCCATTCCAAATAAAATTATGACAAATTCTATCCATTTTATCACAAACAAAGAGAGGGATTTCATAATTTGCATCACAAACATCAGGATATTAGCTAGAGCTAATTCGGTTAGAGTAATTCTCCCTGCTGAAGATAAGGTTATGGTTCTCCAAGAGTTTAGGCGAGTTGCCATTCTATCCAAAGTGTACTTCTAGTATCTCATAGTTGTTAATAGATAGATTTATCAAATAAACTAGTATATGATATTAACATAAATTGGTATAAGTGAATAACAACGAGAAGGACCAACATGGGTCACGGTAGACAGTTGGATAATAACAAATATTTAAAATTAGATGAAGCAAAATACTGTACCATTTTTTAATGAAATACGGGTCTAATAAAAGCACTAATATGGGGGAAGAAAATTTCTCTTAGGTACGAATTGAACTGAATACTGATTGGCAAATAATAAAAAGCATGTCTTCCGACTGAGAATGGAGATGGACATGTTTGGCTAGGAGATATCGATAATAATCGATCATAATGGAACTAAGCATTATAGCTATTAATACATAACTAAATAAAATAGTGTACATATAAGAAAGTTTTCCAACACTTACACATATATATTTATCCATATCATTTCTCTTCTCTCTTTTTCTCTTTAAGATGATAGGGAATTGATGAGATCAATGTGATCTTTTATTTTGGTGTCTATAAAGGTGATTTTTTTGAAAAAGAAAATATGCTATATGCAAATAACAAGATCAGTGTCTTTATCACTTGGGCTTATTTAGTATTAGACTTTCTCCTCAAGACAACAATCCATGTGATCACCTCCAAGATTAAAGCAGTTATAGCCAATGCAGAAATCGCTACAATACAACTCGATTTCCATTTCTCCGTTGTATTCAAGATGTCAAAACCCTTGAATACGTTGATAATTCCAAGGAAAATCATAGTGTATCCAAAGCTATGATGATAGATATTCCAGAAGACACGATATTTGTGATCCTTATTTGGCCTTACGAGCAATGCGAACATCTACAAATTTTAAGATAGACAATTAGGAAAGAGTTTCATAAATCTTTTTTATCTTTGAACTTTTCATTACCTAATCTATTCTCTTATGATTTCTTCGATTACACTCTCCATCCATAAATATATATAATTAAGATAAGACTCAAATTTAGTTTTAAGTTTTCACCTAATAATCAATTTGATCTTTGAGATTTATAGCTATAAATTAAGTTAATCTTTTTTCATCTATAGTTTAGTTACCAGAATGAATAATACTAGTTAGGAAGTCAATTATTTTAGTTAATGTTAATTAATTTTTTAAATTTATTTTAAATTTTAAATCTGAAATCATAAATTTTTAGTTCTAAAATTTAAATTGTAAATTCTAAATCTCAACCCATCCAGAAAATAAAAATTTTTAAAACTAAAATAAAAAAGACTAATATTAATTAATTAAAAAATTAAATTTTTATACTTTCTAAAACATAATGCTTATTATATATGCAATTAATTATCATTGTGGCAGCCTAATAGCTTGCTAACATTGCACTAAAAGTTTGAGACACAAATAGTTTTTGAAATTTTTAACATCGTGTCAGCTAGTTGTTAAGCTGCCACAGTGATAGTTAACTACAAACAAACATTTTGTTAATTGGACAACATTTTACCTGAATAGTGCAAAGACAAAAGAGGGCTATTCCAATATTGCGATGAGCAGTGTACACAATGCCCTCTGATTCACTTCCGAGCTTAAGACCAGTTACCCAGCCAACAACCCCAATGACATAAGCAGACATTTGGCAACCAACATGAAGATAGAACCAAGTTGGATCTGCACATGGGAATATCCTCAAATACCTTGCTATCGCTACTCCAAGGGGAAATAGGAAACCCCAGCTCACAGCATTTAGTATTCCATGAACCTATCATTCATGAATCAAAAACCATGGATTATAATTAAACAAGTAATCAATCTTTGTTCATTTCTGTCTTTTATTCAGTTGTGTATAAATGTTGATAGTCATTAAGTTTTGTGTAAATTTTTTATGTCAGTTATGAAATTGTTGGTTACTTATGAATTAAGATGACTAAACGAAATAGCTGGAAAAGAAAAAAAATTATTACATTCTTTCTCTTGGTCCTTGAATCCACGCCATGAGAAATACTTTGTGTTCCAACCAAGCTAAGTGGTCCCTTGGAATTTAAATTCTCAGGAGCAAAGGCATGCGGGTCGATCCTCCCTGCTGTCACTGAGGGTCCCACTTGCCACACTTGGTTCAAGCTCACTGCATTCTCAACCACCTTTATATTCACAAAGATCTTGATTACCCCTTCGTCCTCTTCTCCCCTCAAATTCCACGTGTCAATCGTGAGGTTCTGAGACATCTTACTATACGATTGTATGTTGAGGGGAAAGACGGTTACGACACCGTTGTCACCCTTGTAGGCCACAAAGGATTGGGCTCCCACCATGCCCGTGCCGGTTGGGTTAACTGCCCAGGAAACCCAACCTCCTGGGCGAGGTGGGGTCGCCACAAAGGCAACAGACACAGAGGAATTGGATGTGTTGTGTGTCCAATGGAGGAAAGCATTAAGCTGTGGGAGGTCCATGCAATTGGCATAAACCTTGTTGTTATTACTAGCGTCGGTGAGGGTTTGGTTGGTGCATGTGTTAGCGGAGGTACTAGCAATGAGTGCTATGAGAATGAACAATAAGAGGAGGGAAATTGATGATGGCACCATTGTTGTTAGGTTGCAAGGAAGAAACAGTGTGTTTTGCTGTGTCTGGATTCAAGTTAGCTTTTAAATATATATATAAGGGAGGGAGCTAGGGGGAGACAGAGTAACAAAATATTCTATTTATATAATCGTTCGTTAGGATAGCATGAAAGAATACAAAAATAGACAGACAGATAGATATATAGAACAAACGGGTGAAATTGTTAATTATGATTGAAATGTTACCTTTTTAATGCATGGAGTTTAAGCTTGTTGTTTGTAGTTTGTTAATTAGAGCTTGACTTTGGAGCAAGGTGTCACAGTTATAACTAATAACAAAGATATTAGAATTAGAATAGCTTAATATAGTTTCGTCTACTTTGCCTCCTTGTGTATAATTCCCTGTTTTGTTTTGTATTAAGAATAAGAAAATCGCTGGACCATCATAAAGAAATGTGAATTCTTTGAAAAATGTATCAATTGTGGATTTAATGTTGTTTTAGTTGAATACTATAGATTTTTTCATTTTGTTTCTAATAATTAAGAAAACGAAAATATTTCATAATAAAAAAATATTAGTTAAAAATAACCAATTTTTTTTGTTTTATTTAATGTATCTGTAATAAATAAATATTAAATAAAATAAATTTAAATTATTTGAGTTAATTATTATTTTTCTCTAACATTACTATTAAAAAAAATTAATTTTGTTTTGTTTTTCAATTTTTTTATCAGTATTTTTATGCATGATGTTTATCTAGTCTACAATATAAATTATGCTCCCTAAAATATTTAAACAATTAAAAAATATTAGAAAATATTAGAATTTATTATTTTCGACAATCACTTAATCATTACTCAATTCTTCTAGTCTGCTAATCTAATAACATTTTATTCTATATTTTTTAATATTAATGACTAATTAATGACCAAAACAATAAATTTTAATAACCTTCTAACATACTTCTTAGATATTTCTACCCATAAATATTTATAACAATAACAAAACTATCTACCAAAAAATAAACTAAATTTATACTCAGAAAGATAAGTTTTGTGACAAAAGTATCAAACAATTAAATTTTGTAAATTTTTTGCAAAATTTAATCAAAATCTCTAAATTACCTCGGTCATTCATCCTTAATCTCTTATACTACTATCCTCTTCTTTTTTTCCCAATTTCAAATTTTCATAATCTTCTATCACCGCCACCTTAACCATTTGCAACACCACCACGACGGCACAACATCACCACCACCTTAATAATATACATTATTGTAGTCGTGTAAATTGAGGAAATTACAAGAGTGAAGAAATGTTTCAAATTTGAATGAAATGCAAAGCAATGAGAACTAATTAACTATTGTTTGAAGGACTCGGTTGGCTTCGAAGTAATTGGTACTTTGGTAGGCCTAAGCTCAAATCCAGCACTCAGCGTTTTGGCATAATTAGAAAATCTTCCTGCGAAAGAACATGGAGAAGCTCCATCATGTACCAAAACACTATATCTTTGTTTTCTTTCTCCCTATTTTTCCAACTCCAAACGGCTAAAGTGTCGCTGTTGGGAATTATTATTAAAAAAACAATTCCGTTACGTTACCAACTCTACTAACTCTTATTTATGATTTTGTTTAATGGAAGTATATTTGTGGATGTGTTTAATAAAAATGTCTTTTTTATAGCTATATCTAATAGAAATATCTTTATAGATATATTTTTTAAATGTGTCTCTTTATACATATGTGTTTAAAATATAATAACTAATTATTGTTGGTAATAAATTAATAGATAATATATTGATACCCTATAATTTTCCTTAAAAAAATGACAAAATCTTATATTTATTGTGATTTTAACGTACGATTAGTTCGCTTTTAATTTTTTAGAGAAATATTTCTTCTTTTCTTAGTTATTATAAGGTTAGTAGCAATACTCTCCTCACATATAATAAAACTAATAAATTTCTTACTTAACAATAATAAAAAAATTTTAATTTTCTTAAATAAAACAAATTTTTAAAACTCTAAAAAATTAACACACTTAGTTATTGTTTTTGTACATATGTAAATTATGAATAAAAAGATCTATATTTATATGTTGCATGAGGCAAATAAAAGCCTCAAGTCACGTACCATATATGAAATGGTGTGACTTTTCTCAATGTTGCAATGGGTACACACATAATACCCAAAAGATATGTGAGCATTTGAACTAATATATTATTTCAGTTCGAAAGGTCATATAAATGACCGTTGGAATAAAATAGTTCAAACAAATAGTTAATAAATCGTTCTATTTAATATATATATATATATATATATATATATATATATATATATATATATATATATATATATATATATATAGTGGAGGATTAAACGATATTTATAAATTTAACAAATTAATTACTTTTAAAAAAATTAAACATTATTTAGTATACATTTTTAAGGTTCTAATAAAATAATAGGTGTCTAATCGATTAAATCTATATTGTACTAGTATAAAAAATTCACACATTACGTGTACCTTTTAAGTTCAAAAGCTTATAATTTTAAGCACTTATATGACCTTGTACTCATCTTGGTGGCATGAATATTTAAGAGAATAAAATCTCTAAAATTCTCGATTAGAGCGGCGCCACTTTCTGTATCTATATAGGTAAAATACTTTGATAAATAATATTATTATTCTATTAAAAGTTTTAACTCATCACCCTTCTAATTTATTGTAAATAGCACTAAATCTTATATTTTAATGCTCTAATTGTTAAATAAATTGTTATTACCAATTAAATTTCGAAACTAGTGGTATACTAGAATGAGGTTGGGTTTCTATCATTTAACAACAATATGTTTTAATCCACTACAACATTTTCAGGTTGAGGCAACATTTAAAAAGTGTTGCCTAAAGATTGACAAAAGGTTGCTTTTGATCTATGACAACACTTTTGGACCTAAAGCAACATTTTTGGGGAGCGTTGCAGCCATTGCCTTAGATCAAGGTAACACTTTTTTGTTTTAAAAGCAACGCTTTTGAGGGTAACACCTAGTAAGTGTTGCCTTTGATTGAAAAAGAACAACATTTCAAAGGTGTGTTTGAGACAACACTTTTGCAGTGTGTCTTTTCTCTCATATTTTGGCTACTACTAAAAAGTGTTGCCTATTTGTAATAAATGCAACCCTTTTAATTTACGCGTTGCTTATAAGTTTGAATTTGCAATCCTTTGAAGTATTGCCTATTAGTTTTGAATATGCAACCTTTATAAGTGTTGCCTTTTCTTTTAGATATGCAACATATACAAGTGTTATCTTTTCTTCTCGATATACAACCTATACAAGTGTTGCATTTTTTTTGGATATACAACCATATAAGTGGTCTAATATTCAAAATATGCAACTAATATAAGAATTCACTACAACATTTTCAGGTTGAGGCAACATTTAAAAAGTGTTGCCTAAAGGCTGACAAAAAGTTTCTTTTGATCAATGGCAACACTTTTGGGTCTAAGGCAACGTTTTTTGTCGGCGTTGCATATGCAGCCGTTGCCTTAGATCAAGGCAACACTTTTTTGTTTCAAAAGCAATGCTTTTGAGAGCAACACTTGGTAAGTGTTGCCTTTGGTTGAAAAACAACAACACTTCAAAGGTGTGTTTGAGACAACACTTTTGCAGTGTTGTCTCTTTTCTCGTATTTTGGTCACTACTAAAAAGTGTTGCCTATTTGCAATAAAATGCAACTCTTTTATGTGTTGCTTATAAGTTGGAATTTGCAATCCTTTGAAGTGTTGTCTATTTGCAATAAAATGCAACTCTTTTACGTGTTGCTTATAAGTTGGAATTTGCAATCCTTTGAAGTGTTGCCTATTAGTTTTGAATATGCAACCCTTTAAAGTATTGCCTTTTCTTTTGGATATGCAACCTATACAAGTGTTGCCTTTTCTTTTGGATATGCAACTATACAAGTGTTGTCTAATATTCAAAATATGCAACTAATAAAAGGGTTACCTTTTTGATAAAAATAAAAATTATTTTTGTAATAAAAATATAAAAAAATAAAATTTACAATAAAATTTTTTGTTCATACATGTGTAATTATTTTAATTAATAAATAAATTTATGCATAAATAAAAAAAATTATAAAAGAGACAAAATAACTAATAATAAAATTCTAATTAAAATAGATATTAAAAAGTTCAATTAGTATTTCTAATACATGTTCATCAATAATTCTCAACAAAATAATAAAATTCTTGTCTAACAATAATTGTCATAACAAAATAGTAATTAATATTTATCAAAAAGATGTCAATCTATTTGCATATTTTATATCTATGCTTGACTTTGTTGGAACAATCTAATAGTGTGTGGATCCAAAATCAGTGCCAAATGAAAGCTTTTCGGTAACATAGAGTAATGGTATGATAAACTCAAAATCCTCTTGCCTCCACTGAGTCCAATAACTGCTGCAGTAGCCATTGTTATACTCCCCTAATAACTATGTGCGAGTAACATCAAACTTCCCTATTAAGGCAATAATTCTTAACCTGTGTTAGCTGAAAATATAGGTGTCAGAAAACTCCCAAATTGTTCTAAGTTCTAATCATATGATTATCCATAAAATAGCAAAACAACACTAATAGAATAAAATCAAAGGAACAAAATAATTCAGGATCCACATACTTCAATTTTTTAATGTAGAATCCATTGAAACAACTGATAAAGTTACAGCATATAAAAGCAGAAGTTTCCAAATGAAAAGCAAACACATAAATGAATTGGGGTTTAGTTAAAGTTGCATTTAAAAAAAAATGAAACATAAAAGGTGCAATAACGGAAAATGATGCATGGTATGCGTTTGATGAAGTACCTGAGTAAACTGAGAAAGAGAAATGCAATTCAGATAATGATGATTGCTCCAAAATGGTATTAGCTTAGTAGTTCTTATTTAGAATCATAGAATCAGAAGAAACAAGCTCACAGGAAGAGACTTCACTCACATAACTGTTTGGTGTGGAAGGAAATAACATTGCTGCTATATTAGATTTTTCTCTTTTATTTTTTAATGATTATTCTTTTATTATCACTATCATATATAATTAATTAATTTATGTTTGAGAGAAAGCAACAGAGAAATAAATGACTGAAACATAAATTTGAAAGGGAAAAAATGAAAAGATAAAGATATGAAACAACTCCCTTGACAATTTCTGTCATTCCTGCGAATGAAACAGTAGTTACTAGAGTCTGTTGCAGTGACAACACGCATCACTCCCCAACATAGCCACATTATTTCAGCAATGAAGAAAAAATTTTCTTCCTCACAGTAGCACAACGCTACAAAAATAAGTAATTAAAAAGGAAAAAGAAAAAAAAGATGATTGATTAAAAATAGCAAGAGTGTATTGCAGAAGCTACCATGAAGTAAGATGGCAAAAGACAGAGAAAGCAAAGGCCAAAAATGTTGATAGTCAATTCCTAATAAATGATAAATCACAAAAATTACTGCAAATTTTTTTGTTATACCTGGTCATCATTTTGGATCACGAGTTGATGAGGAAGGACGATCATTGCCATTCGGACATTGCTTACTATTTATATCATGTGTTGATTCCTTGGTTCGTAATAAAGACAGTGCTTCATCAATATTTGTGCCAAGAGAACTCTGTTGCAAGAGAAGCTTCACATGATCCTCCAAACTTTGGACTCTATCTTTTGTCTCATGAAGTTTAGTTTTCATTGAACTTATAGTCTCTCCATGTTGTTGCTTAATTTTAGCAATCTCTCGTTCTTTCTGCAGAGATGTTTTTGTGATTGTCCTCCCATAACATTGAACTCTTCCTGGTTGTTCTTTGCCAAATACTGTAGTAAATGCTTTTTCGGGAGTGTCTCCAGCTTCTTGGTGGCTCTTAAGTTTATCCTATTAAAAGAAAACATAACAATTTTAGCTTGTTTCACTCACTGATTCTCATGCTTCTTTCCAAAACAGCCTAAAAGTAAAGGTGTTATGTCATGGCTATTTTCTCGGTTCAAGAAGAAGCATAGCAAGAATGTGATGATGAATTTCCCAAACAGAACTGAATCTAAGGAAGTTTCTCAAGTTCTTAAGGACATGTGAACAGTTTCAATTGAGACACTCAAGAGGGAGTTAATGGAAGCAAATAAGAGTAGGGATGCAGCATTAATGGAAGTTTCTGAGATGAGAACTTCATTGGGGGAACTTTTCTTGTCGACTAGTAGGAATGCAGCATTATTCTTCAAGCTTTCTTTATGGCAGCAAAATGCATATGGTTGCTGTATTTGTTGGCATTTTATTTCAACCCTCCATTGGGAATCTTAAGGGTAGAAGAGAATAGGAGCTTTGATCCTCAATACATGGAAGATATGGTTAATGATAGGCAGAGATCACAGGGTCCAAATAGGGTTAAGATTATGGTGAATCCAGTATTTTATGTTCAGGATAGGATCTTAAGTTTTATACTGTAAATGATACTGTAAATTAAGGCAGTTCTACTTCAGATCAATTTGTAAATTAAGGCAGTTCTACTTCAACTTATTATGATTTACAATAATAGCTTGTGTTCCTGAATCAAGCTCTTTTCCTTTTTGTCCAGTTCGAGTTGCAACAAACACATCAACCTGTGATGGGTCTTCTTTGTTCTCATTCATTTCACGCTACAAGTAAGGGGGAAAGAGTATTAAAAATGGCCAAAAATAATATTTATCTAGTTTTAAGATGGTCATTATACAACAAGAAAAAACTTATAAAAAATCAAAATTATTACCATTTCATTACGCACTCTTGCAAAACTTATAGGTCCCATTCGATGTTGATGTTGTTGCTTTTTACAATTTTCAGAATTTAAACGAGATAGAGTCTATACCCAACAAAATTAAAGGGAGTTATATGTAATAAACCAAAAGCATCAAAAAGACAGAAACAGAATTATTTATTCTACAACTCACCTTAACAGAAGGAATACTCCAATATGCAATTAACTTTCGAAATTGAACTTTTGGAATATCTAAAGGGCGATTTTTCAGCATATCTTCAATGTTGTTATATATCTCAAAATGCTTTCCCTTGATTCTTGTTTTGTAACCTTTCCAAGCTTCTCGAACACCAGTCATCACCCACTCTTTCCCCTCTTTTGGAAGAATGAACTTTGACTACAAAAAAAGTACAAAACAAAATTTGTAAATAACAATTCAAGAACACTAAAAACAAAGACAACTGCAGCATAAAATAGCAGCTATATATTTTCACAAAACTATAGCTAAGCCATGCGAAATTGAAAATTTTCAGATCATAAAAAATAGATGAGAAATAAAACACTTACGTTAATATATTTCCATATGCGCTTTTTGACTTTGAGGGGCACAGCTTTCCAACTAGTGTACATCAATGTTATGAAATCACTATTCCTTCCCATTGTTCCAATAAAGTAAGTTAAATCCTTCACTCTTCTTGGAGTTGGTCCCACTGCTTGTCCTTCATAAAAAGTCACCTCTTCTCTTTCTTCCCAGCTTCTTGCATGAATTTTAGCACGCCTTGCTTTTCCTCGTGTCCTTCTAGTCTTTGGAGTATCTATAAATATGTGCAATTTAACCAATTAAATAAATTATATAGCTATACATACTAATGAATAAGTAAAATGATAATTATGTATAAAGTACAGCACCTTTAACATTGTTAGTTTCCATAAGGTGATTGTCATCACCATGAAGAACTGCATCTTCATATTCACCAACATTACTATTAAACTAAAAATGATTATGGTCTTCAACACCAGCTAAAAACAATTTTCTTTTATCAAAAAGAAATATTAAAAAAATGCTTTTATATTTTAAAAGAAATATTAATAATTCTTTTATTATTCTAAAAAGCTAACCAAATACAAACTAATCATAATTCTTTTATTATTCTAAAAGAAATATTAATAATTACTTTTGAAAAGATATATTTTAAAATAAAAATGCTTTTATATTTTAATTTTTTAATTAAACAATCAGTATTTTGTTACATAAAAAAGTGCAAAAGAATAACATAAACATATAAAAGCAAATAAGTATAAGATAGAAATATCTTACGAGGTCATGTCGCAACAATTTGCACTTAGTGTTCAGCTGCGTATACCCAAGTATGAGTGAAGGAATCAATCTGATTAAGAAGGAAAAACTAGAGGAGATGAGAAAGAGTATGAGTGAAAATGAATTGTGACTTGCATAGAATCAATCTGATTCTGTACTTAGTGTAGCTTTTATATACACAAGAGAGTGCAGGTTTTATATAAATAAAAGCACTATTAATACTACTGCCATTTTATTTTTTGTAGCTATCCATCTTTTGATATATTGCTGCAAATCACATTCATGAATTTTGTACATAGAGGGAACAAAAGCTTTTAAACACTATTAGCAAGGCCATTAAAAAAATATAAATAATTTTGATTAATATTTTTAAGATACTTAATAACCAAATATATTAATGTGGTTGTGATTAAAAGCTTGGAAGGTTGAAAACAGGAGGTAGAAATTTGATTATCCAAGTGTTTGACACTTGTATCTATATCATTTGGAAGCTAAGCTGTTCTTTTAAATCCCCAAATCAAGAAACAAAGTTACTCATCCAAACTAAATAACGAATTATGAGTGACACGAAAAGAAAATGATAACAAAGATAAGAAGAGGTCCACAGAGCCGGTCAAAAAAACTAAGGATAAGATACGTACATGATGACTATATATAAAGAAAAATACAAAGAGATATTTATGAATATACGCATTAATTTGTACAATGAAGTAGCCATATATATCTATTCCGAATAGGGTCCCCCAATGGAAACAAGGCATGTGATGATGCAAGTATTGGTCTTAGCAGTTCCAAGAATGGATACAACTAACCATCCTCACTAATTAAAATAGTTATGTTCTTAGTTACTTCTTTCACATTATGTACCACCACCACACCTTCATCCTTATTTCATTCCCATTCTTTTGACTTTAAGGCCTAGGGACCCACTTTTAAGAATCTTGTCTCATATACCCACCTTTAAGAAAAATACAAAAGAGATATTCTTTGTAGCTGTCCATCTTTTAATGGCCTTGCTAATAGTGTTTAATGCATGACACTTATTTTCTGGTAGGAAACGTAGTGTAGGCATGACAAATAGATAAATACCATGATTTATGTTAGCTAAATTTTACAAGAGGTTAGTGTGATATACCCAAGTAATAGCTTCTTTTTCTCATTTTCTTTCATGCTGTAACTTTCATACCAATAACAAAGCTAACACATGACACAATCTTCTATTAATATGAACTTGCCACTCGTCATCTTCTATTAATATGAACTTGCCACTCGTCATCCGGCCTGATTTTGACTCAACAAAATCATAGTCACTGGAAAGGAATTAAGATACAAAACCAGAGACAGCAACTCATATTCAGAGTATGAACATGTATGAAGTATGAATAATAAGATCCCAAACAAAAACAATAATGATATACAATAATTCAAGCATATTAGAACTTAGAAGAGTACCTTGATAAGGAAGAATATTCAATTATCTTCGTTGTGTGGAATTTGGTTCAGGGAAGATAATAAGACTGCAATTCTTCTTCTTTTCTAATTCTTCTTCCCTTGTTGGTATGTAACATGTAACAAGCTTATGTTACATATCAAAAGTGCAAACTGCAATAACAATATATTTATGAAGTAAGAGAGCGGAAGAACCAATCAAATGCAAGGGTGGGACCCACTGAGTTGCACACGTGGCAAATAAGGGGGAACAAGATTTTGCTACCATGAGGCCAGGAATGTGAATACTCAGATTCTGGCAGTTAATAATAATAATAATATAAACAGCGACAAACGTGGAATGCTCAAGAGACTAATAATAATAATAATAATAATAATAATAATAATAATAATAATAATAATATAAACTCAGAAATAAAGATACAATCTTCTCATTTTATTTTCTGTTAGTTATAATAGAACTTTGTTTTTTTGCAGTGAACTGAGGAATGAAAGCAGAAGTAAAAGTAGAAATGAGACGATCTGATAAAACCTGAAACTTATAACAACCAGCTATATATTAATTTCGTATATAATACTTTTTCCGTTTCCCAATTGCTAATCTCAAAATATCAGCACTACTTACCCTGTTTCCTAATTTCTACAGAATACATATAATGAAAATAAGCTAAATCTTTTACTATACTATACGAGATCTTAGTTGTTTTATATAATCATTGATTACTTTTCCTTTACTGATTACATTGTTTATTAGATATATATATATATATATATATATATATATATATATATATATATATATATATATATATAGTTGATTAAAACTCACAAATTCAAATTAAGTGACATCATTAAAATTTAAAATTCCATATTCTGGATCTTCACAAGCATCAAAGCGACGGGTCTTGCTATTTTCAAGAAAAGGTCAGTTGCAGAAATGTTTATTAACAAGCTAAGATTTAATACCAGCTTCTGTATCAGAAACAAAGTCAGCATTATACTGAGAAAAATGAGTTAATAAGTTAAATTCTTCACTTTCTGTTGAGAATCACATGAACATACTATATCAGCTCCAGAAAAAGAGGGGAGGAAGAAAAACAAACAGAAAGAATTGCAGCACAGTATATAGATTCACATAATTTAGAAAAACACGTTTCAAAAACTAGTCCAATAAGTACATGATGAAGATTGATCCATCCATTTCAAGATAACCTCCATTATGACCATTACCTTAATTAATTCAGAAGCTTGTAATCTTAAGCCAAAGATATTCACCATTCTCACCTTGTAGTGATGTGTTTCTTGGGAATGATCGATGATTTTTAGTTGTTTTGTAAGCCTCCGAAAGAGTTGTCACTGTAGCTTGTGCAGCAGAATATGCAACTTCTGATCCAACCAAAGCTAACAGAAAAGCAGCCTGCAAATTTGAATAAGACACGTTACACAGTTAAATAGATATTCTAAAAAATTATTTTGTGAAGCACATAGGTAATTCAATACTGGCAGAAAAGTAGTAAATGTTATTTAAGTTAATCATCATCCCCCCTTTCACAAGCTCCCTCCCCTAGCAATAACCCTCCATATACTCCAATAGTCCCACCAAAAACTCCATCACCACTGTATGTTACTCCCACACCACCACAAGCTCCTTCCCCTGGCCATACTCCAATTATTTCACCATATGTTACTCTAACTCCACCACAAGCTGCTCCTTCCCCTGGCCATAACCCTCCATACACTCCAATAGTTCCACCAAAAACCGCTCCTTCCTCCGGCCATAACAATCATCATCCTAACCCTCCATACACTCCAATTGTTCCACCAGGAACACCAAGATCATCACCTTCTCCATATGTACCAACACCAATTTCTCAACCACCTTATCATACTCCAACTCCACCACAGGCTCCTTCCCCTGCTCATAACAACCATCACCTAATCCTCCATATGTTCCATCACCAATTTCTCAAGCTCCTTCGCCTGCTACCCACAACAACCATCACCCAAACCCTCCAAAAACACCATCACCACCCAAACCCTCCAAAGTAACAACAGGAATGCTATTTGCATGACCTAAACTTGTCAATAGGAAGGATATATAAATATGTGCTAAAATAGAGCAAAAAAAAGAACGATAGAATCATCAATACCTGCAGAAGAATGTCAAAAACGAGAATCTCACCAAAAACACGAGCAGTGATAATCGAACAGTGGCGGTGATGAACGCGAGCAGAGAGGATCGAAGCTTGACGAAAAGAGAAGTAGAGGATTGAAGCTCAACGAGGAGAGGAGCAGAGGATCGAAGCACATTGACCAGTAGAAAAGATCGAAGCACATTCATGATAATAAAAAATCGAAGCTCATTAGCGAGCAGAGATTGAGATCGAAGCTCAATAAAGAAATGCACATCGTCATCGAATGGATTGAAGAACAACTGAAGAACGAAACATTTGGAATGGATTGAGGATTTTGTGATTTTATTAATTGAAATATTTTAGGAATTTTGTTAGGGTTGTGGTTTTAGGAACGAAACACTTTGGAATGGATTGGGGTTTTCTTTTCCCTATTTTTCTCTTTCTCTGCACACCATATAGTTTATTTTTCTTTTTTAAAAAATATTAAAAAATTTTAAGCAACACTTGAAACGTGAAGTTTAAAATAAATCTAAAGGCAACTTTTAAAAAAAGTAATATATTATTTTTATAATAGTTATTTTTGTATATTTAATATAGCAACATTTGATAAGTGTAATATATAAATATTATAAATGTTGTTTGTTTAATTTATTAAAGCAACGTTTTTTATATGTTTTTTAAATTGATAAAAAATAACACTTATTAACAAGGTGTTGTATTAGTTTTATTTTTTTGCAATAAATTTTAAGTGATGCTTTTAACAACTTTAGACAACACTTTTTAAAGGTTATTTATCGCACATGTTGCAATAGCTCAAAAATGTTGTAGTGATTGCCTTTTTGGTAAAAGTAAAAGTTGCTTTGTAGTAAAGCTACAAAAAAAATAAAATTTACAATAGAATTTTTTGTTGATACATGTGTAATAATTGTAATTAATAAATAAATTTGTGCACAATAGAAAAAATATCAGAAAAGAGACAAAATAACTAATAATAAAATTTGAATTAAAATATATATTAAAAGGTCTAGTTAATATTTCAGATACATATTTGTCAATAATTCTCAACAAAATAATAAAATCCTTGTTTGACAATAGTTGTCATATAAAATAATAGTAATTAATATTTGTCAAAAAAACATCAATCTACTTGTATATTTTATATTCATAGACTTGTCCCATATGCTAAATCTGTAAATAATACATAACGAAAAATGAGCAACTTATCATTAAAAAATAAAAAAATAGCAGAAGATAACGAAAACTGAAGTGAAGAAACTGAAACTGAAATAATAGTGCAAGGAGTTCTTGTTGTCAAAACTAAAACTGAAAATAATGATAGGGTTCAGTGTTTCTTAATTTGATTTTAGTTTCAACCGGTTTGATAAATTGAAGAACCAAACCGAAATTCAAAACAAATAACAAAATTGCACAACAAAACTAGAAGCATACCAAACCGAAACAGAAACAGTCTTTGCTTAGCTTCCCAAATTCTTTCTCTATTCTCTCCTTGCCTCCAACATGAAGGAACATTGAATTGTTAACAATAGAGACAAGCTTAGAGGAATTGCTTGAATCAGGTTCTTCAGGCATGATCATCTCAAAGATAATCACTTTCCCATTCTCTTCAAGTGCTTTATAACAGTTGTTCAGCACTGTTACACACTTCTCATCTGACCAATTATAACAAACAGCCTGCCACAATTTTATCATTAGCATCGTGATTTATCATTGCATAAATTATAGTTAAAATATAGTCACAAAATAAAGCTTTTATTTAAAATACCTTAATCATGATGGCATCCCCTTTGGAATGGTTTCATGCATGTTTATTTCCTCCAACGTGCACAATACTTTGAGCCATAAAATGAAAGGTTATGTGTGCTTAATTGAGATCCATGCTAAGAACAAAGAATATAATAATGAATAAATAATATTTCATTCTTGAATGGTAGCTAGAATATAATACTTGGTGTACAAATCTCCACACTTTTGTACAACTGTACCAGCAAGTGCACTGGATCGTCCAAGTAATACCTGAGCAGGTCAGGGTCGATCCCATGAGGATTGTAATTTAAAGAAAGCTATGGTTATCTTGCAGGTCTTAGTCAGGCGAATCAGAAGGTTACTGGATTGAGACAAGGGCAATTAGTAATAGAAATATAGTTGAGGATTGGAGTTGTTTTGTCTTTTTGAATTAACTCTGGTATTAATGTCTTCTTTGTTTGTGAGTGATTTCTTCTATAGCAGGTTGTATGTGATCAATGCCATAGGCCGTGGTCATCAAACTCCTCTACTCCAGATCAAACGCCATTGGCCGTAGTCATCCAATCTGACGGAGGGTGAAGCTCTAGCAGTTCATTCTCTTGGCGATCCTACTCAAAACGCCACAGATAAGGTTAAATCTTCCGAATCAGAGAATGCTGCTTCTTTGGGTTCTAGCCTATACCACAGAGACCCTAATCTCCCCAGAAATTGGCTAAACTGGTGTCTCAAAAAGTCTTCAATGAAGTCATGAATTAGCCGTCTGAGAAATGTATAATCAAGCTGGCGGTTTGCGCTTTCTAGTCATGTATTCACATGAACCCAATTATACATGGGTGGTTGTCAGGCATGCAGTCCTAGTATGATGAACAGAGCTAATTTTCACCGATCATCCTATTCACCATGCTGAAGAATAAGTATACATCTTAGAAATAAATCAAACACGGATCGAAGAGAAACAGTAATACTTTTATTAATTCATAGGACTCAGCAGGGCTCCTCCCCTCAACCTAGGAGGTTTAGAAACTCATACTGAAAGGAAAATACAATGTAAAACTCGAATATTCTCTAAAGTCTCGTAAAAGGGTCTGAATAACATAAATTCAATCCCTTAAATACTAAACAAATGACTAGTAAGGGTAAAATAGTCTTTTTAATGCTAAAGTCTACTTCTGGGGCCACTTGGTGAGTGTTTGGGTTGAGTTTTGATGAGATCCACGTACTATGAGGCCTCTAGGACATTGAACGCTGGCTAGGAGGTCCTCTCTGGGCGTTTGGACACTAGGCTCTACTCTTTGGGCACTGGACGCCTGGAAGGGAGCAGGAAGCTGGCGTTGGATGCCAGTTTTGAGCCTTCTAATTTGAAGCAAAGTATAGACTATTATATATTTCTAGAAAACTCTGGAAGTCAGCTTTCTATAGCTGCTAAGAATGCTCCATTTGATTTTCAGTAGCTCCAGAAAAGCTCTTCCGAATGCAAGGAGGTCAGACTTTTTCTCTGTAGTGCTTTCTCTGTCACTGAATCAGACTTTTTCTCCAGCTCCTCAATTTTAGCCAGAAAATACCTGAAATTGCACAAAAACACAAAAACTCAAAGTATAATCCAAAAATGTGAATTTAACACTAAAACCTATAAAAACTTAATAAAAACTAAACAAAACATACTAAAAACTATATGAAAATGATGCCAAAAAGCATATAAAATATCCGCTCATCAATACCCTTCAAAACATAGTGGGTAGCATTGCTTAGTATAAATTAAGCAGGTTTTTGCCAAAAGTGTTGACAATAATTAGTGTTCCATATTGAGATAAAATTCTGTATTTTTTTATTGTCTAATTAAACAAAGTAAGTTGTTTCCACCATCTTATTTGTATAATCTACTAATGATTTATTTTTTAAGGCAACGGATGGAATAAAAGAAATATAATGCCACAGTTGGTAATATTAGATTTCACTTTATAAAGCACTGATGAGGGAAAAAACGATTCCACACAAACTCACTGGCAAGTGTACCGGGTCGGATCAAGTAGTAAAACTCACAAAAGTGAGGTCGATCCCACAGGGATTGATGGATCAAGCAATTTTAGTTAGGTGATGAATTTAGTTAAGCAGACAGTTGATGATTTGAGTGGAAATTGATGGACAGAAGGTAAATTGCAAGTAAGCTAGAAGGGAGAATTTAAATTGACAGAAAGATAAATTGCAGAAAGCTTTAAATGACTGAAACTTAGAGAACAAGAAATGAAAAGAGTTGAAACTTAAATTGCAAGAAAGGTAAATAACTGAATCTTAAAGTGCAAGAAATTTAAATTACAGAATCTAAATTGCCAGGAAACTTAAATTGCATGAATAGTAAAAGGATTTGGGTACTGAGAAATGAAACAGAATGTAAACTGCAATAAATCAGAAGCTCTAAGATGAAAGAAAATTCAAAGAAAGTGATTCATCAGGGATTGGAGATACTGTAGTCCTTCCTGAATCAAATTGGTCTCAACTCCTTTCTCAATCATTTGGTAGATCTATGGTGGATTGAAATTGATTGGATCCCAATTCCTTCGCAATCCAATCTTTCAAATCACAATCAATCTTGCCAATTCCTTGATCTGATTGTCATGAGAAGAGGTTAAGTGCAAATCTCTCATCCATGAACCACACTAACTATCAAGATCTCAATTCCTCCCGAATGGTGTTAATCAAGAGAGTAGTGAAGGATAGAGCTCTAATTCTAATGCAAGTGATTCCCCTTCCAAGGCTCACACAAGCATTCCATTGAATTCAACCCCCTTCCGGAGTGAAAAATTCTAAATTAAAACAGAAGATATCCAATAGCTACTAAATTGAATTGAGAAGAAGAAAAATTTTATTGATTTATTGGAATTACAATAAAGCTCCTTTCCCTAATGATTTTGGGGTTTAGTTCATCATAGCTCAAGTAAAACCAAAACAGAAAAGAAAAAAATGCAGCAGAAGAAAACAGAAAGAAAAATAACTCAGATCTAGAATTCTAAAGAGTTCCTAAAAGAAGAGCTAAAAAAAAAGTCGAAAAAGAAGATCAAAGCAAAAGGAAAAAAAAAGGTCCTCATGAAATCAAATTTTCTCCTATTTATACACTTTCTAATTCAATCATCAAGTACTTGGAGTGGCTTTTTTGGCCTCTGTTGCAGTGGGTCAGGATGGTACTTGGTTGCAGCTTCTAGGAGAACGGAGCGTTTTCAAATTAAGCGCAGCGTTCATTCACCTACGCGTACGCGTCTCTTGTGCGTGTGCGTCCTTGCTCGCTGAATGCATCATCACGCGTACGCGTGCTTCACGCCCATGCGTCCCCTTGCATTTTTTCACATCGACGCGTATGCATCACATACGCGTGCGCGTCGTAATTGTTTTCCGCCTCAGCCATGCTTGCGCGCCACATTCACGCGTGCGTGTCCTTGATAGCGTTCGTTTAATGAGCGCTATGTTTGCGCCATGAACGCTCCCCACGCGTGTGTGTCCTCTGCGCGTGTGCGTAGGTGGCAAAATGTTGATTCCAAGCTTCCGTGCCACCCACGCGTGTGTGTGCTTCATGCCAGATGTTCCATCGACACGTGCACGTCATGTACGCGTGCGCGTCGGTTGCAAAACTTTCAATTCCAAATTCAAAATTGCTCGAAAATGCTCGTTAAGCCAACGTAGCGCTCTCTATGCAAATGAGCACCAATCACATCCACGTGTCACGCGTACACGTGGGTCTTCAAAAATCGTTGCCCGACACGTAAGCGTCCTTTACGCGTGCGCATCGCTAGCGAGCGTGGCGTTCTTTATTTGAACGCAGCGTTGCTCTGCACTGCACCTCTTTCTCTCCATTTTTTAACCTAAAATCAACCAAACATGCAATCAAAGTCTCACCAAAATCATAAGGTTTTGCATCATTCATAATAATCACCTAATTCTTGCATAAATCTCATGATTTTGTATAAAAATAATGATGTTTGATTGAATTAAGATAAACATGAAATTCCACTCCAATTACTTACTTATTGTGCAAGAAAGTGCATGAAACCTAATGAAATAAATGAAAATTGCTAGTAAAGCTAGTATAAGATGACTTGTCATCAAGCACTCATCCAATTCATCAATAAAAGATAAATAAATAATATAATATAATGATTATTGTTAATTGTAAGAACCGCAATTAATCGAACAGGTTAATTAAGTGGTTATATTGCCCAAATTTGATTTTGAAATGTTAGAGTGAGAATTTGATGTTTTAATCATCATTTTTGGACTCAGTGGGTCTTTTCGAGTCAGAAAATGTGTTTTCTGCGAAAATCGTAAAAAATCGCAAACCGCTTGAACCAGTTTAAGTCTGCCCGGTGCTGCGCGAGAAAAAGTAGGAACAGTCAAAAACCTTAGAAAAACATTAGAAATGGAAAATCGGGTGTTAATTTTAAAGGTTTGGCCCAAAGTTAGGACAAACGAGCTAAAAATGCTAACGGGTTGAACCGGGCCCAAGTTGGGCCCAAGTCCAACATATATAAAGGTTCATTTAATGTACCATAGCCTCCATAAACACTCTCACTTCAGATTTGAGAGAGGGAGGAGAGGAAGAAGAAAACCCTAACCACCTCTATCTTCCCAAGCTTATATCTTGAGTTCTAGAGCTCCGATTTACGTGCCATCAGCGACTACGCGTTCCTTGAAAAGAACTCTACAAAACCCACCCAAGAAAATCTAGAGGTAAGCTCGAAATCCTTCCAGTTATGCTCTCCAAAATTTAGGGTTTTGTTAGGGTTTGGGTTAAATGGGTTTTGTGATTTTGGATGTTTAGGTTTGCTCTAATCCTTTCTTAACCTTAGATTTTGGCCATAAAATCTGTTGAGAGAGGTAAGAGATACTAAACCCTTGTGAAATTTGATTTATGTTGAGCCCTAGGTTGATTTTGTGGTGATTTATATGTATATAGCTTGATTATTGTGAGTTTGGAGCTTGTTGGTGCTTGTTGGAGCTAAATTGGTGATTGGATTGTGGTTGAAAGCTCACTTGGTTTATATTGGGAATCGGCCAAGGTATGGTTTCGGTTTTCTCTATGTAGTATAAAATATTCATGGACATTTAGGCTAGTGACCCATAGGATAGGATTGGATTTGAATGGTTGATGAGTTGTTGGATTTAATTGTATGATGATGATTGACGAAATGATGAATTTTGAGTTGATAATGATGATTCATAGTGATATGTTGAGGATGCAAGATTGTGAAGTTGAGTAGTGGATTTATGTTGATAAATGTGGTATTGGTATTGATTTATTTGGTATTATGGTTGGAAAATTGTTAATGAAGTTGGACATATGAGATATATTAATATTGATATTGTGGATAAAGAAAAATGTAGTATGTTTGGTGTAATATGCCATAGAGTGTTGAATTTAATAGAATTGGAGTTTTGGAGTGGTTTGGGTTAGTTTGGTTGTGTTTTATGAAGGAATTGTGAAAATTGTGATTTTGGGTAAAAGTAGAATTTTGGTGAATTTTGTTTGATCATAACTTTTGCCTCGATTTTCAAAATTAGTTGAAATTTATTTAGAATTAAAGATCCTTGAAAACCCTTTAAATCGGTATAAAGATTCTGAAATTTGAAATTTTGTAGAGGAAGTTATGATCATTCAAAAATTGGTGTTGAAAACTGGAAATTTTGCAAAGTTACAGAATTCTGAGTTTTCTGGTATGTGCGCACACACAGCCTTGTGTGTACGCACACTCTGCGTAAATGGTGACCTGTGCGCACGCACAGACCTGTGCATCCGCACACGCAGAGGCAGGCAATCTGCCTACAGCGCTAGCAAGGCTTGTGTGTGCACACACCAATGGGAGAATTGCAACCTGTGCGTATGCACAGACCTGTGCGCACGAACACGTTGGGGAGGCCAATCTGTTGGTGGTGCTGGCACAGGTTGTGCGAGCACACAGACCCTTTATTTTTTGGTACCTGTGCGTACGTACACCCCTGTGCGTACGCACACTTAAAAAAAAATTCCTGGGCGTGCGCACACACACCTCTGTGCGGACGCACACGCCCTGTTTCTCAAATTTTGCTATGTTTTCAACTATGTCACCTTCCCGACGAGGTTGTAAGCTTCTATAACACCTTTTTAAGACCTTTGGACATATGTTTGGATGTTCAAACATGGGAAATGGTTTAAGGGTTTTAGACACTGTTATTTGGAAAAGTTAGCAAACGGAGTACTAGGTTTCAGTTGTATTGGGGAAGGGTTGAAGGTGTGATGAAATGTTGATGAATGAGATGCGAAAATCAAGGGACTGAATTGTGAATGAACAGTGGTTGAACAGAGTTGAGGACTCTGAATAAAGTGATGGACCCATCTTAAACTGTAAATGTTTTGAAAATCGCTGTATCACTTTTTATTGAGATTATGAGACGCTATGCGCCTGGCAGGGGCCGAGGTTGGATCCCGCCTATCGAGGTAGCGGCGGCGGCGTAAGGGCAATGGTTCGTCCCGCTTGCACTTAGATGCGAGGTCGGAGGCAATAGATCCCACTCGCATCCCTTCAGATCATCAGAGCGTGCAAGCGTAAAACCCTGGACAGTGATCCGAACACTATATCTCGGGGGTTCCCACACTATGAATCTGAAGGGCGACATCTCCATGGAGATGTGTCAGTTTGGTAGTTGAACCGACAATGTGATATCATAGCCAGTAGGGCAGGTAGTGCACGAATTTGTAATTCGCACAACTAACCAGCAAGTGCACTGGGTCGTCCAAGTAATACCTTACGTGAGTAAGGGTCGATCCCACGGAGATTATTGGTTTGAAGCAATCAATGTTTATTTTATTAATCTTAGTCAGGAGGCCAATAAGGTTATTTGGATTTAGTTGCAAGAAGTCAAAGTATTTAAAATTGTAAGAAAAATAATAGAGAATAATAGCGTTACTTGTTGTGCAGTAATGGGGAATATGTGGGAGTTTTGGAGATGCTTTGTCCTTTGACTTCAACTCTTCCTTGAAATCCTTCAACACACGCAAGGCTCCTTCCATGGCAAGCTCTATGTAGGGTGTCACCGTTGTCAGGGGCTACTTCCCATCCTCTCAGTGAAAACGTTCCTATGCTCTGTCACAGCACGGCTGATCATCTGTCGGTTCTCAATCAGGTTGGAATAGAATCCATTAATTCTTTTGCGTCTGTCACTAACGCCCAGCCTTCAGGAGTTTGAAGCTCGTCACAGTCATTCAATCCCAGAATCCTACTCGGAATACCACAGACAAGGTTTAGACTTTCCGGATTCTCATGAATGCTGCCATCAATCCGGCTTATACCACGAAGATTCTGATTAAGGAATCTAAGAGATGTTCATTCAATCTGATGTAGAACGGAGGTGGTTGTCAGGCACACGTTCATGGATTGTGGAAGGTGATGAGTGTCACGGATCATCACCTTCTCCATAGTTAAGCGCGAATAAACATCTTAGATAAGAACAAGCGTGTTTGAATGGAAAACAAAGGAATTGTATTAAATCATCGAGACGCTGCAGAGCTCCTCACCCCCAACAATGGAGTTTAGAGACTCATGCCGTCACAAAGTATGTAATTCAGATCTGAAAATGTCATGAGGTACAAAATAATTCTCTAAAAGTTGTTTAAATAGTAAACTAGTAACCTAGGTTTACAGAATGTGAGTAAACTAAGATAATTGGTGCAGAAATCCACTTTTGGGGCCCACTTGGTGTGTGCTGGGGCTGAGACTAAAGCTATCCACGAGTAGAGGCCTTTCTTGGAGTTAAACTCCAAGTTATGATGTGTTTTGGGCGTTCAACTCCGGATCATGACGTTTTTCTGGCGTTTAACTCCAGACAGCAGCATGTACTTGGCGTTCAACGCCGAGTTACGTCGTCTATCTTCGCGCAACGTATGGACTATTATATATTGCTGGAAAGCCCTGGATGTCTTCTTTCCAACGCCGTTGAGAGCGCGCCAATTGGACTTTTGTAGCTCCAGAAAATCCATTTCGAGTGCAGGGAGGTCAGGATCCAACAGCATCAGCAGTCCTTTTTCAGCCTAACTCCGATTTTTGCTCAGCTCCCTCAATTTCAGCCAGAAAATACCTGAAATCACAAAAAAATACACAAACTCATAGTAAAGTCCAGAAATATGATTTTTGCCTAAAAACTAATATTATTCTACTAAAAACCAATTAAAACATGCTAAAATCTACATGAAATTACCCCCAAAAAGCGTATAAAATATCCGCTCATCACAACACCAAACTTAAACTGTTGCTTGTCCTCAAGCAACTAGATAAATAAAATAGGATGAAAAGAAATTAAGAAACAATAATATCTCAGAGTTTCAAGTGAAGCTCAGATTCTAATTAGATGAGCGGGACTAGTAGCTTTTTGCTTCTGAACAGTTTTGGCATCTCACTTTATCCTTTGAAATTCAGAATGGTTGGCATCCATAGGAACTCAGAATTCAGATAGTATTATTGATTCTCCTAGTTTAGTATGTTGATTCTTGAACACAGCTACTTTATGAGTCTTGGCCGTGGCTCTAAGCACTTTGTTTTCCAGTATTACCACCGGATACATAAATGCCACAGACACATAATTGGGTGAACCTTTTCAGATTGTGACTCAGCTTTGCTAGAGTCCCCAGTTAGAGGTGTCCAGAGTTCTTAAGCACACTCTTTTGCTTTAGATAACGACTTTAACCACTCAGTCTCAAGCTTTTCACTTGGACCTGCATGCCACAAGCACGTGGTTAGGGACAGCTTGACTTAGCCGCTTAGGCCTGGATTTATTTCCTTGGGCCCTCCTATCCATTGATGCTCAAAGCCTTGGATCCTTTTTACCCTTGCCTTTTGGTTTTAAGGGCTATTGGCGTTTTCCTTTTTTCTTTATCCAATGATTCCTTGTAATTTTTTTTTTCGCAAGCTTGTTTTTCACTGCTTTTTCTTGCTTCAAGAATCAATTTCATGATTTTTCAGATCATCAATAACATTTCTCTTGTTCGTCATTCTTTCAGGAGCCAACAATTTTAACATTCATAAAATTCAATATAAAAAATATGCACTGTTCAAGCATTCATTCAGAAGACAAAACGTATTGCCACCACATGTAAATAATTAGAATTTTCTTTGTTAAGAACTCGAAAAAATATTGCCTCTTTATTCTAAGAATCTACTAATTTATTCATGTTTGATAATGATGAGAAAAATAAATTATAGCTTAATTGGAGATAAAATCTAAATAGAGATACTAATTACTACTACTCCTATATAACTTCTAAGGTAAATTTCTATAAAAATACTATCACAGAGTTAAAGCTTAAAATTGGAACTTAACAACCTGTATTTTTGGGAAGTGGATGTTCCTCTAGTCTATGGGTTGCTTGGTTCTTCAAGGAATAGCTTTTGACGCTTTAGTTCCTTCAGTTCACATCCTTGCTCTTCCTGTTCCCTTAGGTTCCATGATCTTGATGAGTTTTAGCTCAGTGATCATGGCAACTCACACCAAACTTAGAGGTTTGCTTGTCCTCAAGCAAAAGAAAGAAAAGGAGAGGAATAGAGGGAGAGGTAATTTCGAAATCCAGAAGATATGATGAGTTGAAAAAGATTTGAAAAAGATTTGGATTGAAAAAAGATTTGTGTTTATGAATTAAGATATATTTGATACTTTTGAAAAAGGGATTTTAGAAATTAGGATTTTTAGAAAACTAATTTGATTTGAGGGATGACAATTTGAAACATGTTTATGCAAGAAATCATGAATTGAAACATAAAAATTTAGAAAAATTATAAATAAAAACGAATTTTACCTCCTCCCACCATCCTGGCGTTAAACGCCCAAACGATGCATGTTTTGGGCGTTTAACGCCCAAATGCTGCTTCTCCTGGGCGTTCAACGCCCAGCTGATGCTTCTTTCTGGCGTTGAACGCCAGGAAGTCCTTTGTCACTGGGCGTTTTTCTGAACGCCCAGGATGCTAATAATCTGGCGTTAAACGCCCAGAATGTGCTTCTTTCTGGCGTTCAACGCCCAGAAGATGCTCCTTTCTGGCGTTTAACGCCCAGATGGCTACCCTTATTGGCGTTGAACGCCCAGTGGGTGCTTCTTTTGGGCGTTCAACGCCCAAAATGTTTCTTACTGGCTTTTTCACGCCAATGAGCTTCCAAATTTCCCTGTAACTCTGTGACTTCAATCAATTGCTATTTCACCTTTTGAAGATACTCTGGCATCTACCTGTAAAACTTAATCAATTAGAAAAAACAAATAAAATTAAATTTTGTGAATGGCTGGGTTGCCTCCCAGCAAGCGCTTCTTTAATGTCATTAGCTGGACTATTACTGAGCTTTTAATCAAGTCTCAGTTTTGAGCATTCTTGCTCAAAATTGCCTTCAAGATAATGTTTAACTCTCTGTCCATTAACAATGAACTTTTTGTTAGATTCATTATTCTGAAGCTCTACGTATCCATATGGTGATACACTTGTAATTACATATGGACCTCTCCACCGGGATTTTAATTTCCCAAGGAATAATTTGAGCCTAAAATTAAATAGCAGAACTTTCTGCCCTGGCTCAAAGACTCTGGATGACAATTTCTTATCATGCAATCTTTTTGCTTTCTCCTTGTAAATTTTTGCTTTCTCGAAAGCATTGAGTCTAAATTCCTCTAGCTCATTTAACTGGAGCAATCGTTTTTCTCCAGCTAACTTGGCATCAAGGTTTAGGAATCTGGTTGCCTAGTAGGCCTTGTGTTCCAGTTCCACTGGCAAGTGACATGCCTTTCCATACACAAGCTGGTATGGAGAGGTCCCTATAGGGGTCTTGAATGCTGTTCTGTATGCCCACATAGCATCATCCAAGCTTCTTGCCCAATCCCTTCTACGGTTAATTACAGTCCGTTCCAGGATTCTTTTGAGTTCTCTATTTGAGACTTCAGCTTGCCCATTAGTTTGTGGGTGATATGGAGTAGCTACCCTGTGGCTGACCCCATAACGTACCAGAGCAGAGTAAAGCTATTTATTGCAGAAATGAGTGCCCCCATCACTGATTAATACTCTAGGGATACCAAATCTGCTGAAGATGTGTTTCTGGAGGAATTTTAACACTGGTTTAGTGTCATTAGTGGGTGTTGCAATAGCCTCCACCCATTTGGATACATAATCCACTGCCACCAGAATATAAGTGTTTGAGTATGATGGTGGGAAAGGTCCCATGAAGTCAATGCCCCATACATCAAACAACTCAATCTCCAAGATCCCTTGTTGAGGCATGGCATAACTGTGAGGTAGATTGCCGGATCTTTGGCAACTGTCACAATTAAGCACAAACGCTCGGGAGTCTTTATAGAGAGTAGGCCAGTAGAAGCCACTTTGGAGGACTCTTGTGGCTGTTCGCTCACTTCCAAAATGTCCTCCATACTGTGATCCATGGCAATGCCAAAGGATCTTCTGTGCTTCTTCTTTAGGCACACATCTACGGATTACTCCGTCTGCACATCTCTTAAAGAGATACGGTTCATCCCAAAGATAATACTTTGCATCTGTGATCAGCTTTTTTGATTGCTGTCTACTGTACTCTTTGGGTATGAATCTCACTGCCTTGTAGTTTGCAATTTCTGCAAACCACGGCACTTCCTGGATGGCAAACAGTTGCTCATCCGGAAAGGTTTCAGAGATCTCAGTGAGAGGGAGGGACGCCCCTTCCACTGGTTCTATTCGGGACAGGTGATCTGCTACTTGATTCTTTGTCCCTTTTCTGTCTCTTATTTCTATATCAAACTCTTGCAGAAGCAACACCCATCTTATATGTCTGGGTTTTGAATCCTGCTTTGTGAGTAGATATTTAAGAGCAGCATGATCAGTGTACACAATCACTTTTGATCCTACTAAATAGGATCTGAATTTGTCAATGGCGTAAACCACTGCAAGTAGCTCTTTTTCTGTGGTTGTGTAATTCTTCTGTGCGTCATTTAGAACACGGCTGGCATAGTAAATGACGTGCAGAAGCTTGTCATGCCTTTGTCCCAACACTGCACCAATGGCATGGTCACTGGCATCACACATCAATTCAAATGGTAATGTCCAGTCTGGTGCAGAGATGATTGGTGCTGTAACCAATTTAGCTTTCAGAGTCTCAAATGCCTGCAGACACTCTTTATCAAAGATAAATGGCGTGTCAGCAGTGGTGGACGAAATTGTGATCCTCAAAGTTGGTCTCTTTGTATTTGTATGAAATCAAAAATACCCCAAAGAGATCATGGTGTGATAAATTGGGATCTTAATAATCCCTGGTGTGATCATAACTCCGTTCAACTTAACCAGCAAGTGTACTGGGTCATCCAAGTAATACCTTACGTGAGTAAGGGTCGATCCCACAGAGATTGTTGGTATGAAGCAAGCTATGGTCACCTTGTAAATCTCAGTTAGGCAGATTAAATTGGTTTATGGGTTTTTGAAAATAGAAATAAGAAAATAAATTATAAAAGGGATAGAATACTCATGCAGATTCATTGGTGGGAATTTCAGATAAGCGAATAGAGGTACTGCATGGCTCAAGGACGTCTGCTCTCCTACTGCTTCAACTCAATCCTTCTTACTCCTTTCCATGGCAAGCTGTATGTAGGGCATCACCGTTGTCAATGGCTACATCCCATCCTCTCAGTGAAAACGTTCCTATGCTCTGTCACAGCACGGCTAATCATCTGTCGGTTCTCAATCAGGTTGGAATAGAATCCCTTGATTCTTTTGCGCTTGTCATCACGCCCAGCCTTCAGGAGTTTGAAGCTCGTCACAGTCATTCAATCACAGAATCCTACTCGGAATACCATAGACAAGGTTTAGACTTTCCGGATCCTCATGAATGCCGCCATCTATCTAACTTATACCACGAAGATTCTGTTGGGGAATCTAAGAGATACACATTCAAGCTCTTGTTGCATGTAGAACGGAAGTGGTTGTCAATCACGTGCGTTAATAAGTGAGAATGATAATGAGGGTTACTTATCATCACATTCATCATGTTCTTGGGTACGAATGAATATCTTGGAATAAGAATAAGAGAGAATTGAATAAAAGACAATGGAATTGCATTAATACTTGAGGTACAGCAGAGCTCCACACCCTTAATCTATGGTGTGCAGAAACTCCACCGTTGAAAATACATAAGTAATAGGTTCAGGCATGGCTGAATGGCCAGCCCTCTCCATGATCAAGTGACCGAATAGTCAAGAGATTAAACTGTCAAAAGATGTCTAATACAATAGATAAATGTTCTATTTATAATAAACTAGCTCCTAGGGTTTACATGAGTAAGTAATTGATGCATAAATTCACTTCCGGGGCCCACTTGGTGTATGCTTGGGTTGAGCTTGATTAATCCACGAGCTGAGGCTTCTCTTGGAGTTGAACTTCGAGTTATGACGTGTTTTGGGCGTTCAACTCCGGATCATGACGTTTTTCTGGCGTTTAACTCTAGACAGCAGCATGAACTTGGCGTTCAACGCCAAGTTACGTCGTCAATCTTCGAATAAAGCATGGACTATTATATATTGCTGGAAAGCTCGGGTAGTCTACTTTTTAACGCCGTTGAGAGCGCGCCAATTGGAGTTCTGTAGCTCCAGAAAATCCATTTTGAGTGCAGGGAGGTCAGATTCCAACAGCATCAGCAGTCCTTTTGTCAGCCTTCTTCAGAGTTTTGCTCAAGTCCCTCAATTTCAGCCAGAATTTACCTGAAATCACAGAAAAACACACAAACTCATAGTAAAGTCCAGAAATGTGAATTTAACATAAAAACTAATGAAAACATCCCTAAAAGCAGCTTAAACTCACTAAAAACTATCTAAAAACAATACCAAAAAGCGTATAAATTATCCGCTCATCACAACACCAAACTTAAATTGTTGCTTGTCCCCAAGCAACTGAAAATCAAATAGGATAAAAGAAGAGAATATACTATAAATTCCAGAATATCAATGAATATTAATTTAATTAGATGAGTGGGACTTGTAGCTTTTTGCTTCTGAATAGTCTTGGCATCTCACTTTTTCCTTTGAAGTTCAGAGTGATTGGCGTCTCTGGGAACTTAGAATTTTGGATAGTGTTATTGACTTTCCTAGTTAAGCATGTTGATTCTTGAACACAGCTACTTATGAGTCTTGGCCGTGGCCCTAAGCACTTTGTTTTCCAGTATTACCACCGGATACATAAATGCCACAGACACATAACTGGGTGAACCTTTTCAGATTGTGACTCAGCTTTGCTAGAGTCCCCAGTTAGTGGTGTCCAGAGCTCTTAAGCACACTCTTTTGCTTTGGATCACGACTTTAACCACTCAGTCTCAAGCTTTTCACTTGGACCTTCATGACACAAGCACATGGTTAGGGACAGCTTGATTTAGCCGCTTAGGCCTGGATTTTATTTCCTTGGGCCCTCCTATCCATTGATGCTCAAAGCCTTGGATCCTTTTTACCCTTGCCTTTTGGTTTTAAGGGCTATTGGCTTTTTCTGCTTGCTTTTTCTTTTTCTTTGCTATATTTTTTTTCGCCACTTTTTTTTTGCAAGCTTCCTTTTTCACTGCTTTTTCTTGCTTCAAGAATCAATTTCATGATTTTTTTCAGATCATCAATAACATTTCTCTTTGTTCATCATTCTTTCAAGAACCAACAATTTTAACACTCACAAACAACAATATCAAAAGACATATGCACTGTTCAATCATTCATTCAGAAAACAGGAAGTATTGTCACCACATCAATATAATTAAATTAAATTCAATGATAAATTCGAAATTTATGTACTTCTTGTTCTTTTGAATTAAAACATTTTTCATTTAAGAGAGGTGAAAGACTAATGGATTTTATTTATAGCTTTAAGGCATGGTTACATACTAATGATCATGAAGTAGAGACACAAAACATAGATAAACACAACACTAAAAACCGAAAACAGAAAGAAATAAAGAACAAGGAATGAATCCACCTTTAGTGGCGTCTTCTTCTTGAAGGTCCAACAATGTTCTTAAGCTCTTCTATGTCCCTTCCTTGCCTTTGTTGCTCCTCCCTCATTGCTCTTTGATCTTCTCTTATTTCTTGGAGAATGATGGAGTGCTCATGATGTTCCACCCTTAATTGTTCCACATTATGGCTCAAATCTTCTAAGGAGGTATTGAGTTGCTCCCAATAGTTGTGTGGAGGATAACTTATTCCCTGAGGTATCTCAGGGATCTCTTGATTTGCAGCCACATGTTCTACCACTGAGCTATGATGGCTTATAGTCTTTCCATCTCCCAAGACTCAGAGGTGGAAGCTTTTGTCTTCCCTTTGAGGTTTCTCTGGCCTTAGGTGCCATTAATGGTAATGGAAAAGCAAAAAAGCTATGCTTTTACCACACCAAACTTAAAATATTGCTCGCCCTCGAGCAATAGAAGAAAGAAGAGAGGAAGAAGAAGAAGAAGAAAATGGAGGTGAGGGAGGGGAGATGGATTCGGCTATATGGGTGGGATTGGGTGGGAAAGAGAAGTTGAATTGTAAAGGTAGGTGGGGATCCTGTGGGGTCCACAGATCCTGAGGTGATCCTGTGGGGTCCACAGGATCCTGAGGTGTCAAGAAATTCCATTCCTGCACCAAATAGGCATGTAAAATGCCTTTGTACACCATTCTGGCGTTTAAACACCCATTGGTGCACGTTCTGGGCGTTCAACGCCCATGTAAAGCATGTTTCTGGTGTTGAACGCCAGTTTCATGCTTGTTACTGGCGTTCAGCGCCAGTTTTTCCTCTCTGGGCACATTCCTGGCATTCAGCGCCAGGATGTTGCTTGTTTCTGGCGTTCAGCGCCAGAATGGTGCTCTGTTCTGGCGTTGAACGCCGGCCAGATGCACCTTACTGGCGTTGAACGCCAGCCTGTGCGTCCTCCAGGGTGAAAAATTTTTTTCTTCTGTTTTTGACTTTGTTTTTAATTTTTTTGATTTTTTCGTGACTCCTCATGATCATGTACCTAATAAAACACAAAATAACAATAAAATAAAAATTAGATAATAAAAATTGGGTTGCCTCCCAACAAGCGCTTCTTTAATGTCAATAGCTTGACAGTGGCTCTCATGGAGCCACAAGGTGATCAGGTCAATGTTGTATAGTTGTCCACACCAAACTTAGAGTTTGGATATGGGATCTTAACACCAAACTTAGAGTTTGGTTGTGACCTCCCAACACCAAACTTAGAGTTTGACTGTGGGGGCTCTTCTTGACCCTGAACTGAGAGAAGCTCTTCTTGCTTACCCTCTTTTGTCACAGAGGGATGGCCATGTGCCTTAAACACAAGGTATTCCCCATTCAATTGAAGGACTAATTCTCCTCTGTTGACATCTATCACAGCTTCTGCTTTGGCTAGGAAAGGTCTTCCTAGGATGATGCATTCATCATCTTCCTTCCTAGTGTCTAGGATTATGAAATCAGCAGGGATGTAAAGGCCTTCAACCTTTACTAGCACGTCCTCTACTAACCCATAAGCTTGTCTCAATGACTTGTCTGCCAATTGTAATGAGAACAAGGCAGGTTGTACCTCAATGATCCCCAGCTTCTCCATTATAGAGAGTGGCATAAGATTTATCCCTGACCCCAGATCACATAGAGCTTTTTCAAAGCTCATGGTGCCAATGGTACAAGGTATTAAAAACTTGCCAGGATCTTGTTTCTTTTGAGGTAGAGTTCTCTGAATCCAAGTATCTAGTTCACTAATGAGCAAGGGAGGTTCACTTTCCCAAGTCTCATTACCAAACAACTTGGCATTCAGCTTCATGATAGCTCCTAAATATTGAGCAACTTGCTCTCCAGTCACATCTTCATCCTCTTCAGAGGAAGAATAGTCTTCAGAGCTCATGAATGGCAGAAGGAGATTTAATGGAATCTCTATGGTTTCTAGATGAGCCTCAGATTCCTCTGGATCCTTATTAGGAAACTCCTTCTTGCTTGAAGGACGTCCCAGGAGGTCTTCCTCACTAGGATTTTCGTCCTCCTCCTCCCTAGTGCATTCGGCCACTTTGATCAAATCAATGGCCTTGCACTCTCCTTTTGGATTCTCTTCTGTATTGCTTGGGAGAATACTGGGAGGAGTTTCAATAACTTTCTTACTCAGCTGGCCCACTTGTGCCTCCAGATTTCTGATGGAGGATCTTGTTTCATTCATGAAACTAAAAGTGGCCTTTGACAGATCAGAGACTATATTGGCTAAATTAGAAGTGTTTTGTTCTGAATTCTCTGTCTGTTGCTGAGAAGATGATGGATATGGCTTACTATTGCTCAGCCTATTGCGTCCACCATTGTTAAAGCCTTGTTGAGGCTTTTGTTGATCCTTCTAGGAGAAATTTGGATGATTCCTCCATGATGGGTTATAGGTGTTTCCATAAGGTTCACCCATGTAATTAACCTCTGCCATGGCAGGGTTCTCAGGATCATAAGCTTCTTCAGAAGCTACCTCTCTAGTACTGTTTGATGCATGTTGCAATCCATTCAGATTTTGAGAGATTATGTTGACCTGTTGAGTCAACATTTTGTTCTGAGCCAATATGGCATTCAGAGCATCAATTTCAAGAACTCCTTTCTTCTGAGGTATCCCATTATTCACGGAATTCCTCTCAGAGGTATACATGAACTGGTTGTTTGCAACCATGTCAATGAGTTCTTGAGCCTCTTCAGGCGTTTTCTTCAGGTGAATAGATCCACCTGCAGAATGGTCTAATGACATTTTTGAAAATTCAGAGAGACCATAATAGAATATATCTAATAGGGTCCATTCTGAAAACATGTCAGATGGACATCTTTTGGTCAGCTGCTTGTATCTTTCCCAAGCTTCATAGAGGGATTCACCATCTTTTTGTTTGAAGGTTTGAACATCCACTCTCAGCTTGCTCAGCTTTTGAGGAGGAAAGAATTTATCCAAAAAGGCAGTGACCAGCTTATCCCATGAGTCCAGGCTATCCTTGGGTTGTGAATCCAACCATATTCTAGCTCTGTCTCTTACAGCAAAAGGGAAAAGCATGAGTCTGTAGACTTCAGGATCAACTCCATTCGTCTTTACAGTCTCGCAGATCTGCAAGAATTTAGTTAAAAACTGATAAGGATCTTCAGATGGAAGTCCATAAAACTTGCAGTTTTGTTGCATTAAAGCAACTAGTTGAGGCTTAAGCTCAAAGTTATTGGCTCCAATGGCAGGAATGGAGATGCTTCTTCCGTCAAACTTGGATGTTGGCTTTGTGAAGTCACCAAGCATTCTCCTTGCATTATTATTATTATTATTTTTGGCTGCCATGTCCTTCTCTTGTTCGAAAATTTCTGAAAGGTTGTTTCTGGATTGTTGTAATTTAGCTTCTCTTAATTTTCTCTTCAGAGTCCTTTCAGGTTCTGGATCAATTTCAACAAGAGTGCCATTTTCCCTGTTCCTGCTCATATGAAAGAGAAGAAAACAAGAAAAGAAAGAGGAATCCTCTATGTCACAGTATAGAGATTTCCTTATGTTAGTAGAAGAAGAAAGGGGTGAAGAATCCAAATACAAGGGATATAAGAAGTTTGGATTCTTAGATGAAGAGAGGTGAAGAGAAGTGTTAGTAATTAATTAATTAAATAGAATAAGAGAAGAGAAGAGAAATTTCGAAAATAAATTTTGAAAAAGGGGTTAGTATTTTCGAAAATTAAAGATGAAATATAATTAAAATTAAAAATTTAAAACAAAAAGAATTTTTGAAAAAGAGAGGGAGAATTTTCGAAAATTAGAGAGGGAAAAGTAGTTAGGTGGTTTTGAAAAAGATAAGAAACAAACAAAAAGTTAGTTAGTTGATTGAAAAAGATTTGAAATCAAATTTGAAAAAGATAAGAAGATAAGAAGTTAGATAAGATATTTTGAAATCAAATTTGGAAAAGATAAAACTTTGAAAAAGATAAAATAAAAGATAAAAAGATTTAATTTTAAAATTTGACTTAACTAACAAGAAACTACAAGATAAGATTCTAGAACTTAAAAATTAAACCTTTCTTAACAAGAAAGTAACAAACTTCAAATTTTTGAACCAATCACATTAATTGTTAGCTAATTTTCGAAAATTTGATATAAAGATAAGAAAAAGATTTTGAAAATATTTTGAAAAAGATTTTTGAAATTTTCGAAATTTATAAAAAAAATGAAAAAGATATGATTTTTGAAAAAGATTTTGAAAAGATAAGATTTTTAAAATTGAATTTTTGACTTGACTTGTAAGAAACAACTAATTTTAAAAATTTTTGACCAAGTCAACCCAAAATTTCGAAAATTTGGAGGAAAATAAGGAAAAGATATTTTTTTGATTTTTTGAATTTTTAATTATGAAAGAGAAAAACAACAAAAGTATTCAATGCATGAAATTTTTAGATCAAAACAATGAATGCATGCAAGAATGCTATGAATGTCAAGATGAACACCAAGAACACTTTGAAGCTCATGATGAACATCAAGAACATAATTTTGAAAAATTTTTAATGCAAAGAAAACATGCAAGACACCAAACTTAGAAATCTTTAATGCATGGAAAATATGAATGCAAAAGTGCACATGAAAAACAACAAACAACACAAAACAAGAAATCATCAAGATCAAACAAGACGACTTATCAAGAACAACTTGAAGATCATGAAGAACACTATGAATGCATGAAAATATTTTAAAAGCATGCAATTGACACCAAACTTAAAGATTAACACAAGACTCAAACAAGAAACACAAAATATTTTTGATTTTTATGATTTTATGATTTTTTGTATTTTTATTATTTTTTTTCGAAAATATTTTTGGAAAAACGAAAAAATTAAAGAAAATTTTTTGAAAACTTTTTGAAAAGAAAATTACCTAATCTGAGTAACAAGATGAACCGTCAGTTGTCCATACTCGAACAATCCCCGGCAACGGCGCCAAAAACTTGGTCGACGAAATTGTGATCCTCAAAGTTGGTCTCTTTGTATTTGTATGAAATCAAAAATACCCCAAAGAGATCATGGTGTGATAAATTGGGATCTTAATAATCCCTGGTGTGATCATAACTCCGTTCAACTTAACCAGCAAGTGTACTGGGTCATCCAAGTAATACCTTACGTGAGTAAGGGTCGATCCCACAGAGATTGTTGGTATGAAGCAAGCTATGGTCACCTTGTAAATCTCAGTTAGGCAGATTAAATTGGTTTATGGGTTTTTGAAAATAGAAATAAGAAAATAAATTATAAAAGGGATAGAATACTCATGCAGATTCATTGGTGGGAATTTCAGATAAGCGAATAGAGGTACTGCATGGCTCAAGGACGTCTGCTCTCCTACTGCTTCAACTCAATCCTTCTTACTCCTTTCCATGGCAAGCTGTATGTAGGGCATCACCATTGTCAATGGCTACATCCCATCCTTTCAGTGAAAACGTTCCTATGCTCTGTCACAGCACGGCTAATCATCTGTCGGTTCTCAATCAGGTTGGAATAGAATCCCTTGATTCTTTTGCGCTTGTCATCACGCCCAGCCTTCAGGAGTTTGAAGCTCGTCACAGTCATTCAATCACAGAATCCTACTCGGAATACCATAGACAAGGTTTAGACTTTCCGGATCCTCATGAATGCCGCCATCTATCTAACTTATACCACGAAGATTCTGTTGGGGAATCTAAGAGATACACATTCAAGCTCTTGTTGCATGTAGAACGGAAGTGGTTGTCAATCACGTGTGTTCATAAGTGAGAATGATAATGAGGGTTACTTATCATCACATTCATCATGTTCTTGGGTACGAATGAATATCTTGGAATAAGAATAAGAGAGAATTGAATAAAAGACAATGGAATTGCATTAATACTTGAGGTACAGCAGAGCTCCACACCCTTTATCTATGGTGTGCAGAAACTCCACCGTTGAAAATACATAAGTAATAGGTTCAGGCATGGCCGAATGGCCAGCCCTCTCCATGATCAAGTGACCGAATAGTCAAGAGATTAAACTGTCAAAAGATGTCTAATACAATAGATAAATGTTCTATTTATAATAAACTAGCTCCTAGGGTTTACATGAGTAAGTAATTGATGCATAAATTCACTTCCGGGGCCCACTTGGTGTATGCTTGGGTTGAGCTTGATTAATCCACGAGCTGAGGCTTCTCTTGGAGTTGCTTTAATTAGAAAGTCTAATTGCTGATTAAATTCATTAGCCTGATCCACCGGACTGAGTTCTGCAGTTACTGTTTTAGCTTCTTCTTTCATGGAAGATTCACTGCTTAGGTACAGATGCTGATTTCTGGCAACTGTATCAATAAGCTCTTGAGCTTCTTCAATTGTTTTTCTCATATGTATAGATCCACCAGCTGAGTGGTCTAGAGAAATCTAAGCTTTTTCTGTAAGCCCATAGTAGAAGATGTCTAATTGCACCCACTTTGAAAACATTTCAGAGGGGCATTTTCTTAGCATCTCTCTGTATCTCTCCCAGGCATCATAAAGGGATTCATTATCTCCTTGTTTGAAGCCTTGGATGCTTAGCCTTAGCTGTGTCATCCGTTTTGGAGGGAAATAGTGATTCAGGAATTTTTCTGACAGCTGTTTCCATGTTTTTATGCTGTTCTTAGGCTGGTTATTTAACCACCTCTTAGCTTGATCTTTTACAGCAAATGGAAACAGTAATAATCTGTAGACATCCTGATCTACTTCCTTATCATGTACTGTGTCAGCAATTTGCAAAAATTGTGCCAGAAACTCTGTAGGTTCTTCATGTGGAAGACCAGAATACTGGCAGTTTTGCTGCACCATGATAATGAGCTGAGGATTCAGCTCAAAGCTACTAACTCCAATGGAGGGTATACATATACTACTCCCATATGAAGCAGTAGTGGGGTTAGCATATGACCCCAGAGTCCTCTTGGACTGTTCATTCCTACTTGCTTCCATGATGGAATACAAGAGATAATTTATATGTTGATTTTTTTATTTTATAGAAGTGGAATAAATAAAAAACGGAATATATAAAAAAAATTTAAAAATATTTTATGAAAATTTTTCGAAAAATTTTGAAATTGAAATTTGAATTTTATATTAAAAATTTCGAAAATGTAGTTTTAAAATTAGTTAGAAAATAATTTTTTTTTTTGAATTTTGAATTTTATGATGAAAGAGAAAAACACACAAAAGGCACAAGACTTAAAATTTTTTGATCTAATGCTCCTTATTTTCGAAAATTTTTGGAGGGAAAACACCAAGGAACACCAAACTTAAAAATTTTAAGATCAAGACACAAGAAAAACTCAAGAACACCTTGAAGATTCACAAGAACACCAAGAACAAAAGGAAGAACACCAAACTTAAAATTTTTAGAAAACTTTAATAAAATTTTCGAAAATTATAAAAAGATTAAAAAGAAAACACCAAACTTAAAGTTTGGCACAAGATTAAATCAAAGAAAAATTATTTTTGAAAAAGATTTTCAAAAGTATTGGTGCTCCCTCATCAAGAATATAAACCAATATTCTAGCCAAATGGGCAGAAAAGGTAACAATTGTTCTGAGCAGGTATATTTCTTTTTGAAAGACTAATGCTTTGGATTAGTACAAGAAAAAACAAGAAAAGACACAGAACAAGAAAAACTCAAGATCAAACAAGAAAAATAAACAAGAACAACTTGAAAATCAATGAAGAACAAAGAACACAAGTCGAAAATTTTGAGAGAAATATAAAATATGCAAAACACACCAAACTTAGAACAAGACACTAAACTCACGAAAATTAACAATTAATTAAGAAAAATAATATTTTTGAAAAGAAATTTTTGAAAAGAAACTATCCCATCAAAATTTAATGACTCTATAACAACAAAAATAAATTATTCCTAATCTAAGAAATAAAATAAGCCTTCAATTGTTCAAACTCAACAATCCCCGGCAACGGCGCCAAAAACTTGGTGCGCGAATTTGTAATTCGCACAACTAACCAGCAAGTGCACTGGGTCGTCCAAGTAATACCTTACGTGAGTAAGGGTCGATCCCACGGAGATTATTGGTTTGAAGCAATCAATGTTTATTTTATTAATCTTAGTCAGGAGGCCAATAAGGTTATTTGGATTTAGTTGCAAGAAGTCAAAGTATTTAAAATTGTAAGAAAAATAATAGAGAATAATAGCGGTACTTGTTGTGCAGTAATGGGGAATATGTGGGAGTTTTGGAGATGCTTTGTCCTTTGACTTCAACTCTTCCTTGAAATCTTTCAACACACGCAAGGCTCCTTCCATGGCAAGCTCTATGTAGGGTGTCACCGTTTTCAGTGGCTACTTCCCATCCTCTCAGTGAAAACGTTCCTATGCTCTGTCACAGCACGGCTAATCATCTGTCGGTTCTCAATCAGGTTGGAATAGAATCCATTGATTCTTTTGCGTCTGTCACTAACGCCCAGCCTTCAGGAGTTTGAAGCTCGTCACAATCATTCAATCCCAGAATCCTACTCGGAATACCACAGACAAGGTTTAGACTTTCCGGATTCTCATGAATGCTGCCATCAATCCGGCTTATACCACGAAGATTCTGATTAAGGAATCTAAGAGATGTTCATTCAATCTGATGTAGAACGGAGGTGGTTGTCAGGCACACGTTCATGGATTGCGGAAGGTGATGAGTGTCACAGATCATCACCTTCTCCATAGTTAAGCGCGAATAAACATCTTAGATAAGAACAAGCGTGTTTGAATGGAAAACAAAGGAATTGTATTAAATCATCGAGACGCTGCAGAGCTCCTCACCCCCAACAATGGAGTTTAGAGACTCATGCCGTCACAAAGTATGTAATTCAGATCTGAAAATGTCATGAGGTACAAAATAATTCTCTAAAAGTTGTTTAAATAGTAAACTAGTAACCTAGGTTTACAGAATGTGAGTAAACTAAGATAATTGGTGCAGAAATCCACTTCTGGGGCCCACTTGGTGTGTGCTGGGGCTGAGACTAAAGCTATCCACGAGTAGAGGCCTTTCTTGGAGTTAAACTCCAAGTTATGACGTGTTTTGGGCGTTCAACTCCGGATCATGACGTTTTTCTGGCGTTTAACTCCAGACAGCAGCATGTACTTGGCGTTCAACGCCGAGTTACGTCGTCTATCTTCGCGCAAAGTATGGACTATTATATATTGCTGGAAAGCCCGGGATGTCTTCTTTCCAACGCCATTGAGAGCGCGCCAATTGGACTTTTGTAGCTCCAGAAAATCCATTTCGAGTGCAGGGAGGTCAGGATCCAACAGCATCAGCAGTCCTTTTTCAGCCTAACTCCGATTTTTGCTCAGCTCCCTCAATTTCAGCCAGAAAATACCTGAAATCACAGAAAAATACACAAACTCATAGTAAAGTCCAGAAATATGATTTTTGCCTAAAAACTAATATTATTCTACTAAAAACCAATTAAAACATGCTAAAATCTACATGAAATTACCCCCAAAAAGCGTATAAAATATCCGCTCATCAGCAGGAATTCATCATATGCATTTTCTAGCTGTTTGTATGCTTTGCCGACTTGATATTGTTTCTCCCTATCTGTGAAATATGTCTAATTGCTACTTGTATTAATTGCTGTATATACTTCTACTTGTGTTTTACTTGTATTGTATATACTTGTGCTTTGCTGGAGTTGAGGGGGGATTCGGAAGGCGGTAGCGATGGGATCGCATGGTGGATCGGATGGTGAAGGCTGTGGGACAGCGGTGTTTGATTAGAGTAGAATTACCCTAAGATAGAATACCCTGTTATAGTATCACGATTTAAGTTGTACTGAGGAATTACATATTATGCTATTTTGGTTTAGTATGCTTTAAGCTTGAACTCTTGTGATGGATATGGAGTCTAGGATCGTCTTTGGCGTCCCGGGGTCTTATATCCTACATCACTGGGTACTGTTTCCATACTGAGAACCTTCAGTTCTCACACCATATTCTGTTGTGTTTTTCAGATGCAGGTCACAATCCACCTCAGTGAGTTGTCTGACTGGTGATAGGAGCGGAGGATCTGGACTATCTTTTGGAGTCTTTTGATTTACTATATATATATATGTCTCTCACTTTTGTATTTTGCTTTGGCCTAGAGGCTTGTATTGAGAGAACAAAATTTGTATAAGCGGTTTTTTCTGTCTGGTTATGTACATGGTCTGTATATGGCTAGTTGGCTTCAACTCCGCGAGTCGTGGCTAGTGTCTTATGATATTATACTATTATACTATGATGTTTTGTTATTCTATACCTGGTTCTTATGTTTTAAGTTAGTAGCTACGTTAGTACGTTTTGCGCTTTTCAAATCTAGTTTTTTGAGCTATATTCTTTATCGGGCTTCTAGATATTATCAACTCCTTCTATATATAATATATAATTAAGCTCAGAACTGTCGTAACCTTTGATTTACCTTTGCTTTACGATGCGAGGTAAGGCTTAGGCTAATCAAGGTGTTACATTTAGTGGTATTAGAGCGGTTCGTCCTCGTGACCCTGAGGGATGGATTGATTGTGCTTCATTGCATATTCTGTGTGTCTTTTCTTTGATGCTATTAGGATATCTGTTTGAAATATTCATAGCATGGTTATTTGTGAGTGCTTGTTTGGGATAAATTGAAGCACTAGACTTTTGATATTGAGACTGATCACCTTGATATCGATTGTTTGGTGTAGACAGGAATCCTACATGGCTACTCGCGGACGAGGTCGAGCACGTTCACGTGAGAGTAGGAACGAGCAACCAGCGGACAACCATGCCGAATTCATGATGGCGATGGTGAATCTGGCCAACACTATGGAGGCAAATGCTGCTGCGACTCTGAAAGCTGTGTAGAGGCTAGGTCAACCGGCCGGGAACGGCAACGGAAATAGGAACGGCAACGGAAATGTGAACGGCGAAGGGAATGCTCATGCTAATGTTGAAGGGAATGGAGATAACATGGGAGGCATTCCTATGACTTTGGCAACTTTCCTCAAGGTTCATTCGCCAACATTCCGAGGATCAACTAATCCTACTGAAGCGGACCACTGGTTCCAAGCCATGGAGCGTGCTTTACAAGCGCAGCATGTTCCATACAATCAGTACGTGGAGTTTGCCACTTATCAGCTTGCGGGAGAGGCCCAGCCCTGGTGGCAAGTAGAGTGTTGCATGCTACAGCTACAGAACGCTGAGGTTCTGTGGGATGTGTTCCGAACGGCCTTTTACAAGAAGTACTTCCCTGAGTCTGCAAGGGAAGTGAAGGAGATGGAGCTTATGCAACTGAAGCAAGGTTCCATGTCTGTGGCTGAGTACACCAACAAGTTCGAAGAGCTTTGTAGGTTTTCTCGGGTGTGTCAGGGTGACCCGGAGACCTTCGAGAGCTGGAGGTGTATTAAGTACCAGAGGAGTTTGAAGGATAGCATTATGACTGCTGTTGCCCCTATGGAGATCCGTGTCTTCTCTGACTTAGTGAACAAAGCAAGGGTGATGGAAGAATATGCTAAGACAGTGGCTGCGTCCAAGGACACTCATGGAGAAGGTAGTAGCAAGGGGCGTGGCAAGTATCACCATCCAAGGGGTCAAAGCTTTAAAAGGGGAGGATATGCGCATCAAGGTCAAAGAGGTTTCAGGAATAACACTCATGATCAGTTTCAGCATCCTAAGGGAAGAGGGAGCCAGAGTGGGTGCTTTAACTGTGGATTGCTTGGTCATATCGCGAGGGATTGCACTCATGGGAAGAACCCGAATGCGGGTCAGGGTCAGCACCAGGGGCGAGTCTTTGCTGTAAATGCCAAGGATGCTTCCAAGGTGGATCCGTTGATGAGAGGTATTTGTTTATTTAGTGATAAGACTTTAATTACATTATATGATACTGGAGCATCGCATTCTTTTATCTCATTTTCTAAATTCGAAGAGTTAGGCTTGAAAATGTCAAAGTTACCTTTTGATCTGCATGTACATACTCCGCATCAGATAGTTATGACTAGATCAAGTTGTAGAGAAGTAGGTTTCAAGCTTGAGGGTAGAGATTTTGTACATGATTTGATCTGTTTACCTATGGTTGGGTTGGAGTTGATTTTGGGGTTTGATTGGTTGTCGAAGAATCGGGTTTTGTTGGATTGCTTTGAGCGGACAATTTGGTTTATGCCGGAAGGAGAGAGTGGAGCAGTGATAACCGCAGGATACTACCTGAACTCCGTGATGGTACATTGTAGTGGGGAAGAGTGTCAGGGTTACATCTTGTTAACGGCTAATGCTTCGGGTGATACCCAAGCCTTAGATCAGATTTCGGTAGTTAGGGATTTTTCGTAGGTATTTTCGGAAGATATCCCTGAGTTTCCACCTCAATGGGAGATTGAGTTTGTGATAGACTTGGTGCCTGGAGCCGGACCAGTGTCGATTGCACCGTATAGGATGGCTCCAAAAGAGCTAGCCGAGTTAAAGGTTCAGTTAGAAGAGATTCTGGCCAAGAGGTTCATTCGACCGAGTGTATCACCGTGGGGAGCGCCAGTTTTATTGGTGAAGAAGAAGGATGGAGGGATGCGACTGTGTGTGGACTACCGGCAGCTAAACAAAATGACGGTGAAGAACAAGTACCCGCTGCCAAGGATAGATGACTTGATGGATCAACTACAAGGAGCTGGGGTGTTTTCCAAGATTGATTTGAGATCCGGTTACCATCAGATAAGGGTGAAAGAGAATGACATCCCTAAGACTGCGTTTAGGACACGTTATGAACATTACGAGTTTGCGGTGATGTCCTTCGGGTTAACGAATGCACCTGCTGTTTTCATGGATTATATGAACAGAGTCTTTCGTCCCTTTTTGGACAAGTTCGTGGTGGTTTTCATAGACGACATCTTAGTTTACTCCAAGACGGCGAAGGAACATGAGGAGCACCTAAGGATTGTGCTGCGAATCCTAAAGGAACGAAGGTTTCATGCTAAGTTGTCGAAGTGCGAGTTTTGGAAAAAGGAAGTGAAATTCCTAGGTCACGTGGTGAGCAAGGAAGGCATAGCGGTGGATTCCTGGTGCACGAAATTGTGATCATCAATGGCGCCATCAACATGGTACGCTCAATTGCAATATCAACTCTTTATCACAACTTCACACAACTAACCAGCAAGTGCACTGGGTCGTCCAAGTAATAAACCTTACGCGAGTAAGGGTCGATCCCACGGAGATTGTTGGTATGAAGCAAGCTATGGTCACCTTGTAAATCTCAGTCAGGCAGATTCAAATGGTTATGGAAGATTTATGAATAAAGCATAAAATAAAGATAGAGATACTTATGTAATTCATTGGTGAGTATTTCAGATAAGCGTATGGAGATGCTTTGTCCCTTCCGTCTCTCTGCTTTCCTACTGTCTTCATCCAATCCTTCTTACTCCTTTCCATGGCAAGCTGTATGTTGGGCATCACCATTTTCAATGGCTACAGTCCCGTCCTCTCAGTGAAAATGTTCAACGCGCTCTGTCACAGCACGGCTATTCAGCTGTCGGTTCTCGATCATGTCGGAATAGAATCCAGTGATTCTTTTGCGTCTGTCACTAACGCCCCACAATCGCGAGTTTGAAGCTCGTCACAGTCATTCAATCCTTGAATCCTACTCAGAATACCACAGACAAGGTTTAGACCTTCCGGATTCTCTTGAATGCCATCATCAATTCTAGCTTATACCACGAAGATTCCGATTAAGAAATCCAAGAGATAAACATTCAAGCCTTGTTTGCTTGTAGAACGGAAGTGGTTGTCAGGCACGCGTTCATAAGTGAGAATGATGATGAGCGTCACATAATCATCACATTCATCATGTTCTTGGGTGCGAATGAATATCTTAGAACAAGAATAAGCGGAATTGAATAGAAGAACAATAGTAATTGCATTAATACTCGAGGTACAACAGAGCTCCACACCTTAATCTATGGTGTGTAGAAACTCCACCGTTGAAAATACATAAGAACAAGGTCTAGGCATGGCCGAATGGCCAGCCTCCCAAAGAGGGTTCAATCATAAAAACATGATCAAAAGATTCAAGTGATCAAAAGACCTCTAATACAATAGCAAAATGTCCTACTTATAGAGAACTAGTAGCTAGGGTTTACAGAAATGAGTAAATGACATAAAAATCCACTTCCGGGCCCACTTGGTGCGTGCTTGGACTGAGCATTGAAGCATTTTTGTGTAGAGACGCTTCTTGGAGTTAAACGCCAGCGTTTGTGCCAGTTTGGGCGTTTAACTCCCATTCTTGTGCCAGTTCTGGCGTTTTACGCTAGAATTCTTGAGCTGACTTGGAACGGCTGTTTGGGCCATCAAATCTCGGGAAAAGTATGAACTATTATATATTGTTGGAAAGCCCAAGATGTCTACTTTCCAACGCAGTTAAGGGCGCACCAAATGGGCTTCTGTAGCTCCAGAAAATTCACTTCGAGTGCAGGGAGGTCAGAATCCAACAGCATCTGCAGTCCTTTTCAGCCTCTGAATCAGATTTTTGCTCAGGTCCCTCAATTTCAGCCAGAAAATACCTGAAATCACAAAAAAATACACAAACTCATATTAAAGTCTGAAAAATTGAATTTTAACTAAAAACTAATAAAAATATAATAAAAACTAACTAAAACATACTAAAAATATACTAAAAACAATGCCAAAAAGCGTATAAATTATCCGCTCATCAATCCCTCTAAGGCAGAAGCGATGATGGAATGGGAAAGACCGATGACTGTGATGGAAGTTAGGAGCTTTTTGGGCTTGGCCAAATATTACCGGAGATTCATTGAAGGATTCTCTCGGATTGCACTACCAATGACGAAGTTGACAAGAAAAGAAGCGCCTTTTGTTTGGACGTCGGAGTATGAAGAGAGTTTTCAAACTTTGAAGCAAAAGTTAACTTTGGCACCTATTTTGATCTTGCCAGAACCGCATGAACTGTTCGAAGTATACTGTGATGCTTCTCTGAAGGGTTTGGGTTACTTGTTGATGCAATACCGGAACGTGGTGGCTTACGCGTCGCGTCAGCTGAGACCGCACGAGGTGAATTATCCAACTCATGACTTGAAATTAGCGGCAATTGTGTTTGTGTTGAAGATTTGGAGACACCACTTGTACGGAGTGAGGTTTAGCGTCTTTTCTGATCATAAGAGTCTTAAGTACATCTTTGATCAGAAGGAGCTAAATATGCGTCAGAGAAGGTGGATGGAGTTGTTAAAGGATTATGATTTTGATCTGAGTTTCCATCCCGGAAAGGCGAATGTGGTAGCAGACACTTTGAGTCGGAAGTCCTTGACAATAGCTTGGATGAGAATCAAAGAAGAGGAATTAGTAGATAAGTTTGTAGATCTTAACCTGGATCTTGGTGGAGTTACTGGAAGAGCTTGTTTGAACCAGTTACAGATTTTAAGTACGTTTAAGGAGGAAATTCAAAGGGGTCAACAAGATGAGCAAAAGCTTCAGCAATTGTTTCAACCAGTTGGTGAGAAGAGACTTGGAGAGTTCACCAAAGATGATGATGGGTTGTGGAGATATAAAGGAAGGATTTGTATACCAGATGTTGGGAGCTTAAGACAGAATTTGTTGTCAGAAGCTCACAACAGTGGGTTTTCTATTCATCCCGGAAGCACAAAGATGTATTATGACTTAAAGAAGATGTTCTGGTGGCCAGGGATGAAGGGTGATGTAGCTACAGTGGTATCCAAGTGTTTGACTTGCCAAAAAGTGAAGATAGAACATCAGAAACCATCGGGAATGCTACAACCACTTGAAATTCCTCAGTGGAAGTGGGAAGGAATAGCGATGGATTTTAAGACTGGTTTACCAAGGAAAAGGTCGGGATTTGATGCGATTTGGGTGATTGTGGATCACTTAACCAAGTCTGCTCATTTTCTATCTATTCGAGTAAACTGTTCTATGGAGGAGCTAGCAAGGTTGTATATAAAGGAAATAGTAAGATTACATGGTGTGCCGTCAAGCATCGTATCGGATCGTGATCCCTGATTCACTTCAAGATTTTAGGGAGGTTTCCAAAGAGCTTTCGGTACGAAGCTATGTCTTAGCACGACATATCATCCACAAACAGATGGACAGTCGGAAAGGACTATTCAGACGTTGGAAGATATGCTAAGAGCGTGTGTCTTGGATCAACCCGGAAGTTGGGACCACTATATACCATTGGTGGAGTTTGCGTACAATAATAGCTTTCATGCGAGCATTGGGATGGCTCCATATGAGGCTCTATATGGATGGAAGTGCTAGTCTCCACTTTGTTGGTATGAATCGAGCGAAGTAAGTGTATTGGGTCCAGAGGTGGTAGCAGAGACTACGGAAGATACGAGAAAGGATTTTGACTGCTCAGAGTCGACAGAAGAGTTATGCGGACCAGAGGAGAAAACCATTGGAGTTTGAAGTGGGAGAGCATGTGTTTCTACGAGTTACACCAACAACTGGGATTGGAAGAGCAATTAAGACCAAGAAGTTGAATCCGAGGTATATAGGACCATTTGAGATCCTAAAGCGATTCGGGCCGGTGGAATATCAAGTTGCTTAGTCACAACTCCATACAACTAACCAGCAAGTGCACTGGGTCGTCCAAGTAATACCTTACGTGAGTAAGGGTCAATCCCACGGAGATTGTTGGTATGAAGCAATCTATGGTTATCTTGTAGATCTCAGTCAGGCTGATTCAAATGTGATTGGATTAGATAATTAAAAGATAAATAAAATATGATAGAAATACTTATGTAAATTAATCGTGGGAATTTCAGATAAGCGTATGGAGATGCTTGTCCCTGTTGAATCTCTGCTTTCTGACTGCTTTCATCCAATCCTTCTTACTCCATTCCATGGCAAGCTGTATGTAGGGCATCATCGTTGTCAATAGCTACATCCCATCCTCTCAGTGAAAATGGTCCAAATGCTCTGTCACAGCACGGCTAATCATCTGTCAGTTCTCAATCAGGTTGGAATAGAATCCCGTGATTCTTTTGCATCTGTCACTAACGCCCAGCCTTCAGGAGTTTGAAGCTCGTCACAGTCATTCAATCCCGAAATCCTACTCGGAATACCACAGACAAGGTTAGACTTTCTGGATTCCCATGAATGCCGCCATCAATTCTAGCTTATACAACGAAGATTCTGATTAAGGAATCCAAGAGATATGCGCCCGGTCTAAGGTAGAACGGAAGTGGTTGTTAGTCACGCGCATTCATAGGTGAGAATGATGATGAGTGTCACGGATCATCACATTCATCAAGTTAAAGTGCAACGAATATCTTAGAACAGGAATAAATGGAATTGAATAGAAAATAGTAGTAATTGTATTGAAACTTGAGGTACAGCAGAGCTCTACACCCTTAATCTATGGTGTGTAGAAACTTCACCGTTGAAAATACATAAGTGAAAGGTTCAGGCATGGCCGAATGGCCAGCCCCCAAACGTGGTCACAAGATCAAATGATCAATGACTTCTAATACACTAGTAAAAAGTTCTATTTATACTAAACTAGCTACTAGGGTTTACAAAAGTAAGTGATTGATGCATAAATCCACTTCCGGGGCCCACTTGGTGTGTGCTTGGGCTGAGCTTGATCTATCCACGAGCTGAGGCTTCTCTTGGAGTTGAACGCCAAGTTGTAACGTGTTTTGGGCATTCAACTCTGATTCGTGACGTGTTTCTGGCGTTTGACTCCAGAATGTAGCATGGAACTGGTGTTGAGCGCCAGTTTACATCATCAAATTCCAAATAAAGTATGGACTATTATATATTGCTGGAAATCTCTGGATGTCTACTTTCCAACGCCATTAAGAGTGTTCCATTCGGAGTTCTGTAGCTCCAGAAAATCCATTTTGAGTGCAGGGAGGTCAGATTCCAACAGCATCAGCAGTCCTTTGTTAGCCTCTTATTAGAGTTTTGCTCAGGTCCCTCTATTTCAGCCAGAAAATACCTGAAATCACAGAAAAACACACAAACTCATAGTAAATTCCAAAAATGTGAATTTAGCATAAAAACTAATGAAAACATCCCTAAAAGTAACTAGATCATGCTAAAAACTACCTAAAAACAATGCCAAAAAGTGTATAAATTATCCGCTCATCACAACACCAAACTTAAATTGTTGCTTGTCCCCAAGCAACTGAAAATCAATTAAGATAAAAAGAAGAGAATAAAATATAAATTCTAAAATATCAATGAATATAAATTTTAATTAGATGAGCGGGACTTATAGCTTTTTGCTTTTGAACAGTTTTGGCATCTCACTTTTTCCTTTGAAGTCTAGAATGATTGGCTTCTATAGGAACTTAGAATTTCAGATAGTGTTATTGATTCTCCTAGTTAAGTTTGTTGATTCTTGAACACAGCTACTTTTATGAGTCTTGGCCGTGGCCCTAAGCATTTTGTTTTCCAGTATTACCACCGGATACATAAATGCCACAGACACATGACTGGGTGAACCTTTTCAGATTGTGACTCAGCTTTGCTAGAGTCCCCAGTTAGAGGTGTCCAGAGCTCTTGAACACACTCTTTTTGCTTTGGATCACAACTTTAACCACTCAGTCTCAAGCTTTTTACTTGGACTTGCATGCCACAAGCACATGGTTAGGGACAACTTGATTTAGCCGCTTAGGCTTGGATTTTATTTCCTTGGGCCCTCCTATCCATTGATGCTCAAAGCCTTGGATCCTTTTTACCCTTGCCTTTTGTTTTTAAGGGCTATTGGCTTTTTCTACTTGCTTTTTCTTTTTCTTTCTATTTTTTTTCGCCAATATTTTTTTTCGCAAGCTTTTGTTTTTCACTTCTTTTTCTTGCTTCAAGAATCAATTTCATGATTTTTCTGATCATCAATAACATTTTTCTTTGTTCATCATTCTTTTAAGAGCCAACAACTTTAACATTCATAAACAACAAGATCAAAATTATGCACTGTTTAAGCATTCATTCAGAAAACAAAAAGTATTGTCACCACATCAATATAATTAAACTAATTTCAAGGACAATTTTTGAAATTCATGTACTTCTTGTTCTTTTGAATTAAAAATATTTTTCATTTAAGAGAGTTGAAGGATTTATGGAATTTATTCATAGCTTTAAGACATAGTTACTAACTACTAATGATCATGAAGTAGAGACACAAAACATAGATAAACATATATCATAAAAACCGAAAAGCAGAGAAAATAAGAACAAGGAATGAGTCCACTTTAGTGAGGGTGGCGCCTTCTTGAAGGACCAAGGTGCTCTTTGAGCTCCTCTATGTTTCTTCCTTGCTTCTGTTGCATGATCCCTAGTGATTTTGGTGCTCCTATCCTTAGTTGCTCCCAATAATTGTGTGGAGGAAAATTTATCCCCTGAGGTATCTCAGAGATCTCTTGATTTGCAGTCAAATGTTCTACCATTGAGCTATAGACCCTTTAGATGAATCTCTCCATCTCCTATGACTCGGAGGTGGAAGCTTTTATCTTCCCTTTCCTCTTTCTAGAGGTTTCTCTGGCCTTAGGTGCCATCAATGGTTATGGAAAAACAAAAAGCTATACTTTTACCACACCAAACTTAAAATGTTGCTCGCCCTCGAGCAGAGAACAAAGAATGGAAGGAGAAAAAGATATGGAGGAGAGGGAGATATGTGTATGTGTCAGCCATATGGGTGGGATTAGGTGGGGAAGAGATGGATGGATGTGAGTGGTGAAGGGGTTTAATCAGGAGAGATTGTTTATTGGAAAGAATGTTAAGAAGATGAGTGGAGGTAGGTAGGGATCCTGTGGGGTCCACAGATCCTGAGATGATCCTGTGGGGTCCACAGATCTTGAGGTGTCAAGGATTTACATCCTTGCACCGATTAGGCATGTAAAATGCCATTCCATGCAATTTTGGCGTTTAAACGCCGAAGTGATGCATGTTCTGGGTGTTCAACGCCCATGTGCAGCATGTTTCTGGCGTTGAACGCTAGTTCCATGCTTGTTTCAGGCGTTCAGCGCCAGCTCTCCTCAGGGTGCATTCCTGGCATTTGAACGCCTGGATGTTGCTTGTTTATGGCATTCAGCGACAGATCCATGCTCTGTTCTGGCGTTTAAACGCCAATAAGTCCTTCTTTCAGGGTGTGATTTTTCTTCTGCTATTTTTGATTTTGTTTTTAATTTTAATATTTTTTTTCGTGACTCCACATGATCATGTACCTAATAAAACATAAAAGAATAATGAAAATAAAATAAAATTAGATAAATAAAAATTGGGTTGCCTCCCAACAAGCGCTTCTTTAATGTCAATAGCTTGACAGTGGGCTCTCTTGGAGCCACAAAGGTGATCAGGTCAATGTTGTGAACTCCCAACACCAAACTTAGAGTTTGGATATGGGGGTTCAACACCAAACTTAGAGTTTGGTTGTGGCCTCCTAACACCAAACTTAGAGTTTGATTGTGGGGGCTCTGTTTGACTCTGTACTGAGAGAAGCTCTGCATGCTTTCTCTCCAGTGTTACAGAGGGATGGCCATGTGCCTTAAACACAAGGTAGTCCCCATTCAATTGAAGGACTAATTCTCCTCTGTTAACATTAATCACAGCACCTGCTGTGGCTAGGAAAGGTCTTCTAAGGATGATGCATTCATCCTCTTCCTTTCTAATGTCTAAGATTATGAAATCAGCAGGGATGTAAAGGCCTTCAACCTTTACTAACATGTCCTCTACTAATCCTTAAGCTTGTCTTACTGACTTGTCTGCCAATTGTAATGAGAATAAGGCAGGCTGTACCTCAATGATCCCTAATCTCCATTACAGAGAGTGGCATAAGATTTATGCATGACCCCAGGTCACACAGAGCCTTGTTAAAGGTCATGGTGCCTATGGTACAGGATATTAAGAATTTACCAGGATCTTGTCTCTTTTGAGGTAAAGTTTTTTGAACCCATGTATCTAGTTCACTAATGAGCAAGGGAGGTTCACCTTCCCAAGTCTCATTACCAAATAACTTGGCATTCAGCTTCATGATGGCTCCTAGATATTGAGCAACTTTCTCTTCAGTTACATCTTCATCCTCTTCAGAGGAAGAATAGTCTTTAGAGCTTATGAATGGCAGAAGGAGGTTTAATAGAATCTCTATGGTCTCTATATGAGCCTCAGATTCCTTTGGGTCCTCAATAGGAAACTCCTTCTTGGTTGGGAGACGTCCCATGAGGTCTTCCTCATTGGGATTCATGTCCTCCCCTTCCTCCTTGCATTCGGCCATATTGACTATATGAATGGCCTTGCACTCTCTCTTTGGATTCTCTTCTGTATTGCTTGGGAGAGTACTAGGAGGAGTTTCAGTGACTTTCTTACTCAGCTGGCCCACTTGTGCCTCTAAATTTCTAATGGAGGACCTTTGTTGATCCTTCTATGAGAAATTTGGGTGATTTCTCCATGATGATTTATAGGTGTTTCTATAAGATTCACCCATGTAATTTACCTCTGCCATTGCAGGGTTCTCAGGATCATAAGCTTCTTCTCCAGAAGATGCCTCTTTAGTCCTGTTGGATGCATTTTGCCATCCATTCAGACTTTGAGAAATCATGTTGACTTGTTGAGTCAACATTTTGTTCTTGAGCCAATATGGCATTCAGAGCATCAATTTCAAGAACTCCCTTCCTTTGAGGCGTCCCATTATTCATGGAATTCCTATCAGAAGTGTACATGAATTGGTTATTTGCAACCATGTCAATAAGTTCTTGAGCTTCTGCAGGGATTTTCTTTAGGTGAATGGATCCACCTGCAGAGTGGTCCAATGACATCTTGGAAAATTTAGATAGACCATAATAGAATATATCTAATATGGTCCACTCTGAAAACATGTCAGCAGGACACTTTTTGGTCATCTGCTTGTATCTTTCCCAAGCTTCATAAAGGGATTCACCATCTTTTTGCTTGAAGGTCTGAACATCCACGCTAAGCTTGCTCAGCTTTTGAGGAGGAAAGAATTTATCCAAGAAGGCCGTGACCAGCTTATCCCAGGAGTACAGGCTATCTTTAGGTTGTGAGTCCAACCATGTTCTAGCTCTGTCTCTTATAGCAAAAGGGAAAAGCATGAGCCTATAGACTTCAGGATCTACTCCATTCGTCTTAACAGTCTCACAAATCTGCAAGAACTTAGTTAAAAACTGATAAGGATCTTCAGATGGAAGTCCATGAAACTTGCAGTTCTGTTGCATCAAAGCAACTAATTGAGGTTTTAGCTCAAAATTGTTTGCTCCAATGGCAGGAATTGAGATGCTTCTTCCATCAAACTTGGACGTTGGTTTAGTGAAATCACCAAGCATCCTCCTTGTATTATTGTTGTTGGGTTCGGCTGCCATCTCATTCTCTTGTTCAAAAATTTCAGAAAGGTTGCCTCTGGATTGTTGTAATTTAGCTTCTCTTAGTTTCCTCTTCAGAGTCCTTTCAGGTTCTGGATCAGCTTCAACAAAGATGCCTTTTTCCTTATTCCTGCTCATATAGGAAAGAAGATAACAAGAAAAGAAAGAGGAATCCTCTATGTCACAGTAAAGAGGTTCCTTATTGTTAGTAGACGAAGAAAGGGAATAAAGAAAAGAGAATGAATAGTCTGGATAAAGAGTAAAGGTAGGGGCAGTGAATTGAGATGAAGAGAGGTGAAGAGAGGTGTTAGTAAATAAATAAATAAATAGAAGAAGAGAAGAGAGAGAATTCGAAAATTAATTTTGAAAATCAATTAATGATTTTCGAAAATTAAAAGGAAAAATGAAATTAAAATTAAAATTTAAAACAATTAATTAAAAAGAATTTTTGAAAAAGAGGGAGGTATTTTCAAAAATTAGAGATAGAAAAGTAGTTAGGTGGTTTTGAAAAAGATAAGAAACCAACAAAAAGTTAGTTAGTTGATTGAAAGAGATTTGAAAATCAATTTTGAAAAGATAAGAAGATAAGAAGATATTTTGAAATCAAATTTTTGGATAAGACAAAATTTTTGAAAAAGATATGATATAAAAGATAAGATAAGATAGATTTAATTTTTAAAATTAAAATTCATTACTTGACTAACAAGAAACCAAAAGATATGATTCTAGAATTTAAAAATTGAACCTTTCTTAACAAGAAAGTAACAAACTTTAAATTTTTGAATCAATCACATTAATTGTTAATTTTTGAAAAGAAAGATAAAATTAAAAAAGATTTTTGAAAAATATTTTTAAATTTTTGAAAATCATAAGATAAAAAGAAAAAGATATGATTTTTGAAAAAGATTTTGAAAAGATAAGATTTTTAAAATTAAAAATTTGACTTGACTTGTAAGAAACAACTAATTTTGAAAATTTTTGACTAAGTCAACTCAAATTTTCGAAAATTATGAGAAAAATAAGGAAAAGATATTTTTTTTATTTTTGAATTTTTTTATGATGAGAGAGAAAAACACAAAAAAATGACCCAAAACATGAAAATTTTGGATCAAAACACAAGATGTATGCAAGAATACTATGAATGTCAAGATGAACACCAAGAACACTTTGAAGATCATGATGAACATCAAGAGCATATTTTTGAAACATTTTAATGCAAAGAAAACATGCAAGACACCAAACTTAGAAATTTTTAATGCATGGACTCTAACAAACGAAAAATGCATATGAAAAACAACAAACAACACAAAACAAGAAATCATCAAGATCAAACAAGAAGACTTGTCAAGAACAACTTGAAGATCATGAAGAACACTTTGAATGCATGGAATTTTCGAAAAATGCAAGAAAATTTTTTTAAAGCATGCAATTGACACCAAACTTAAAACATGACACAAGACTAAAACAAGAAACACAAAATATTTTTGATTTTTATGATTTTTTTGGATTTTCATTATTTTTTTTCGAAAATAAAGTTTGGGAAAACGAAAAAGAAAAGAAAAATTTTGAAAAATATTTTTGAAAAGAAAATTACCTAATCTGAGCAACAAGATGAACCGTTAGTTGTCCATACTCGAACAATCCCCGGCAACGGCGCCAAAAACTTGGTGGACGAAATTGTGATCAACAATATTGGCTCTTTAGCATGTGCATAAAAACATTAACTCAGCACTTTCTTTCCACAATCTCGTTCAACTAACCAGCAAGTGTATTGGGTCGTCCAAGTAATAAACCTTACGTGAGTAAGGGTCGATCCCACAGAGATTGTTGATATGAAACAAGCTATGGTCACCTTGTAAATCTCAGTTAAGCAGATTAAATGGTTATGGGTTTTGAAAATTAATAATAAATAGAAAATAAAAAGGGATAGAAATACTTATGTAGATCAATAGTGGGAATTTCAGATAGGCATGTGGAGGTGCTGTGCTCCTCTTGAATCTCTATTTTTTTTATTACATTCATCCAATCCTTCTTACTCCTTTCCATGGCAAGCTGTATGTAGGGCATCACCATCATCAATGGCTACTTTTTATCCTCTCGGGAAAATGGTCCTATGCACTGTCACTGTACGGCTAATCGTCTGGAGGCATCACCCTTGTTGATAGCTACATCCCATCCTCTCAGTGAAAATGGTCCAAATGCTCTGTCACAGCACGACTAATCATCTGTCGGTTCTCAATCAGGTTGGAGTAGAATCCATTGATTCTTTTGCATTTGTCATCACGCCCAGCCTTCAGGAGTCTGAAGCTCGTCACAGTCATTCAATACCGGAATCCTACTCGGAATACCACGGACAAGGTTAGACTTTCCGGATTCCCGGGATCCTACTCGGAATACCACGGACAAGGTTAGACTTTCCGGATCCCCATGAATGCCGCCATCTATCTAGCTTATACCACGAAGATTCTGTTGGGGAATCTAAGAGATATGCGCCCGGCCTAGAGTAGAACGGAAGTGGTTGTCAGTCACGCACGTTCATAGGTGAGAATGATGATGAGTGTCACGGATCATCACATTCATCAAAGTGTTGTGCAACGTATATCTTGGAATAAGAATAAAAGAGAATTGAATAGAAAGTAATAGTAATTGTATTGAAACTTGAGGTACATCAGAGCTCCACACCCTTAATCTATGGTGTGCAGAAACTCCACCGTTGAAAATACATAAGTGAAAGGTTCAGGCATGGTCGAGTGGCCAGCCCCCATGATCTGAGAACTAAATGTCCAAAGATGTCTAATACACTAATAAAAAGTCCTATTTATAATAAACTAGCTACTAGGGTTTACATGAGTAAGTAATTGATGCATAAATCCACTTTCGGGGCCCACTTGGTGTATGCTTGGGCTGAGCTTAATCTATCCACGAGCTGAGGCTTTTATTGGAGTAGAACTCCAAGTTATAACATGTTTTGGGCGTTCAACTCCGGATCATGACGTGTTTCTGGCGTTTAACTCCAGACAGCAGCATGTACTTGGCGTTCAACGCCAAGTTACGTCCTCAATTTCCGAATAAAGTATAAACTATTATATATTGCTGGAAAGCTCTGGATGTCTACTTTCCAACGCCGTTGAGAGCGCGCCAATTGAATTTTTGTAGCTCCAGAAAATTCATTTCGAGTGCAGGGAGGTCAGATTCCAACAGCATCAGCAGTCCTTTTGTCAGCCTTTTTTAGAGTTTTGCTCAAGTCCCTCAATTTCAGCCAGAAATTACCTAAAATCACAGAAAAACACACAAACTCATAGTAAAGTCCAGAAATGTGAATTTAACATAAAAACTAATGAAAACATCCCTAAAAGTAGCTTGAACTTACTAGAAACTACCAAAAACAATGCCAAAAAGCGTATAAAATGCTCTATCACAGCACGGCTAATCATCTGTCGGTTCTCAATCAGGTTGGAATAGAATCCCATGATTCTTTTGCGTCTGTCACGCCCAGCCTTCAGGAGTTTTAAGCTCGTCACAGTCATTCAATCCCAGAATCCTACTCGGAATACCACAGACAAGGTTAGACTTTCTGGATTCCCATGAATGCCGCCATCAATTCTAGCTTATACCATGAAGATTCTGATTAAGGAATCCAAGATATATGCGCCCGGTCTAAGGTAGAATGGAAGTGGTTGTCAGTCACGTGCGTTCATAGGTGAGAATGATGATGAGTGTCACGGATCATCATATTCATCAAGTTAAAGTGCAACGAATATCTTAGAACAGGAATAAATTGAATTGAATAGAAAATAGTAGTAATTGCATTGAAACTTGAGGTACAGCAGAGCTCCACACCCTTAATCTATGGTGTGTAGAAACTCCACTGTTGAAAATACATAAGTGAAAGGTTCAGGTATGGCCGAATGGCCAGCCCCCAAACGTGGTCACAAGATCGAATGATCAAAGACTTCTAATACACTAGTAAAAAGTTCTATTTATACTGAACTAGCTACTAGGGTTTACAAAAGTAAGTGATTGATGCATAAATCCACTTCCAGGGCCCACTTGGTGTGTGCTTGGACTGAGCTTGATCTATCCACGAGCTGAGGCTTCTCTTGGAGTTGAACACCAAGTTGTAACGTGTTTTGGGCGTTCAACTCTGGTTCGTAACGTGTTTCTGGAATTTGACTCCAGAATGCAGAATCGAACTGGCATTGAGTGCCAGTTTACATCATCAAATTCCGAATAAAGTATGGACTATTATATATTGCTGGAAATCTCTGGATGTCTACTTTCCAACGCCATTGAGAGCGCGCCATTTGGAGTTATGTAGCTCCAGAAAATCTATTTTGAGTGCAGGGAGGTTAGATTTCAACAACATCAGCAGTCCTTTGTCAGCCTCTTATCAGAGTTTTGCTCAGGTCCCTCAATTTCAGCCAGAAAATACCTGAAATCACAGAAAAACACACAACTCATAGTAAAGTCCAGAAATGTGAATTTAGCATAAAAACTAATGAAAACATCCCTAAAAGTAACTAGATCATTCTAAAAACTACCTAAAAACAATGCCAAAAAGTGTTTAAATTATCCGCTCATCAGCGAGCAGGAGTTGAAGAGCATACTTGGGAATTGGAATCCGAGATGCGAAAGGATTATCTCGAGCTTTTCTCAGGTAATTCAAATTTTGAGGGCAAAATTTCTTATTTGGTGGGGAGAATGTAAGAACCGCAATTAATCAAACAGGTTAATTAAGTGGTTATATTGCCCAAATTTGATTCCAAAAAGTTAGAGTGAGAATTTGATGTTTTAAACATCATTTTTTGACTCAGTGGTTCTTTCTGAGTCAGAAAATGTGTTTTCTCTGAAACCGTGTAAAATTACGAACCGGAAGTTAAACCAATTAAACTGGTTCAAGTCTGCCCGGTGTTGCATGAGAAAACGTAGGAATAGTTAAAAACCTTAGAAAAACATTAGAAATGGAAAACCGGGCATTAATTTTAAAGGTTTGGCCCAAAGTTGGGCCAAACGGGCTAAAAACGCTAACGGGTTGAACCGGGCCTAAGTTGGACCTAAGTCCAACATATATAAAGGTTTATTTAATGAATCCTAGCCTCCATAAACACTCTCATTTCAGATTTGAGAGAGGGATGAGAGGAAGAAGAAAACCCTAACCACCTCCATCTTCCCAAGCTCATATGTTGAGTTTTAGAGCTTTGATTTGCGTGCCGTTAGTGGCTACGCGTTCCTTGCGAAGAGCTCTACAAATCTCACCCAAGAAACTCTAGAGTTAAGCTCGAAATCCTTCCAGTTCTGCTCTCCAAAATTTAGGGTTTTGTTAGGGTTTGGGTTAAATGGGTTTTGTGATTTTGGATGTTTAGGTTTGCTCTAATCCTTGCTTAACCTTGGATTTTGGCCATCAAATCTGTTGGGAGAGGTAAGAGATACTAAACCCTTGTAAAATTTGATTTATGTTGAGCCCTAGGTTGATTTTGCGGTGATTTATATGTATATAGCTTGATTATTGTGAGTTTGGAGCTCGTTGGTGCTTGTTTGAGCTAAATTAGTGATTGGATTGTGGTTGAAAGCTCACTTGATTTATATTGGGAATCGGCCAAGGTATGGTTTCGGTTTCTCTATGTAGTATATAATATTCATAGACACTTAGGCTAGTGACTCATAGGATAGGATTGGATTTGAATGGTTGATGAGTTGTTGGATTTAATTGTATGATGATGATTGACGAAATGATGAATTTTGAGTTGATAATGATGATTAATAGTGATATGTTGAGGATGCAAGATTGTGAAGTTGAGTAGTGGATTTATGTTGATAAATGTGGTATTGGTATTGATTTATTTGGTATTATGGTTGGAAAATTGTTAATGAAGTTGGACATATGAGATATATTAATATTGATATTGTGGATAAGGAAAAATATGGTATGTTTGGTGTAATATGCCATAGAGTGTTGAATTTGATGAGAATTGGAGTTTTGGAGTGGTTTGGGTTGGTTTGGTTGTGTTTTATGAAGGAATTGTGAAAATTGTGATTTTGGGTAAAAGTGGAATTTGGTGAATTTTGTTTGATCATGATTTTTGCCTCGATTTTCAAAATTAGTTGAAATTTATTTAGAATTAAAGATCTTTGAAAACCCTTTAAATAGGTATAAAGATTGTGAAATTTGGAATTTTTTAGAGGAAGTTATGATCATTCAAAAATTGGTGTTGAAAATTGGAAATTTTGCAAAGTTATAGAATTCTAAGTTTTCTGGTACGTGTGCACGCACACTCTACGGAAATGGTGACCTGTGTGCACGCACAGACCTGTGCGTCCGTATACACAGAGGCAGGCAATCTGCCTGCAACGCTGGCACGGCTTGTGCACGCGCACACCAATGGGAGAATTGCAACCTGTGCGTATGCACAAACCTGTGCGCATGCACACGTTAGGGAGGCCAATCTGTTGGGGGCGCTGGCATAGGTTGTGTGAGTGAACAGAGCTTTTATGTTTTGGTACCTGTGCGTACACACACCCCTGTGCATACGCACACTTAAAAAAAATTTCCTGGCCGTGAGCACGGACACCTCTGTGCAGACGCACACGCCCTGTTTCTCAAATTTTGCTTTGTTTTCAACTATGTCACCTTCCCGATGAGGTTGTAAGCTTCTATAACACCTTTTTAAGACCTTTGGTCATATTTTTGGGTGTTCAAACATGGGATATGGTTTAAGGGTTTTAGACACTGTTATTTGGAAAAGTTAGCAAATGGAGTACTAGGTTTCAGTTGTATTGGGGAACGGTTGAAGGTGTGATGAAAGTTTGATGAATGAGATGCAGAAAATCAAGGGACTGAAATGTGAATGAACAGTGGTTGAATAGAGTTGAGGACTCTGAATGAAGTGATGGATCCATCTTGAACTGTAAATATTTTAAAAACCACTGTATCACTTTTTATTGAGATTATGAGACGCTATGCGCCCGGTAGGGGCCGAGGTTGGAACCCGCCTGTCGAGGTAGCAGCCCTGGCGTAAGGGCGGTAGTTCGTCTCGCTTGCGCTTATATACGAGGTCGGAGGCAATAGATCCCGCTCGCATCCCTTCGGATCATCAGAGCATGCAGGCGCAAAACCCTGGACAGTGATCCGAGCACTATATCTCGGGGTTCCCACACCATGAATCCGAAGGGCGACATCTCCACGGAGATGTGTCGGGTTGGCAGTTGAACCGACAATGTGATATCACAGCCAGTAGGGCAGGCATTCATCATATGTATTTTCTACCTGTTTTTATGCTTTGCCGACTTGATATTGTTTCTCCCTATCTGTGAAATATGTCTAATTGCTACTTGTATTAATTGCTGTATATGCTTCTACTTGTGTTTTACTTGTATTGTATATACTTGTGCTTTGCTGGAGTTGAGGGGGGATTCAGAAGGCGGTAGCGATGGGATCGCATGGTGGATCGGATGGTGAAGGCTGTGGGAGAGCGGTGTTTGATTATAATAGAATTACCCTAAGATAGATTACCCTGTTATAGTATTACGGTTTAAGTTATACTGAGGAATTACATATTATGCTATTTTGGTTTAGTATGCTTTAAGCTTGAACTCTTGTGATGGATATGGAGTCTAGGATCACCTTTGGCATCCCGGGGTCTTATATCCTACATCACTGGGCACTGTTACCATACTGAGAACCTCCAGTTCTCATACCATATTCTGTTGTGTTTTTCAGATGCAGGTCGCAACGCACCTCAGTGAGTTGTCTGACTGGTGACAGGAGCGGAGCATCTGGACTATCTTTTGGAGTCTTTTAATTTACTATATATATATATGTCTCTCACTTTTGTATTTTGCTTTGGCCTAGAGGCTTGTATTGAGAGAACAAAATTTGTATAAGCGGTTTTTACTGTCTGGTTATGTACATGGTCTTTATATGGCTAGCCGGTTTCAACTCCGCGAGTCGTGGCTAGTGTCTTATGATATTATACTATTATACTATGATGTTTTGTTATTCTATACCTGGTTCTTATGTTTTAAGTTAGTAGCTACGTTAGTATATTTTGCGCTTTTCAAATTCGGTTTTTTGAGCTATATTCTTCATCGGGCTTCTAGATATTATCAACTCCTTCTATATATAATATATAAATAAGCTTAGAACTATCGTAACCTTTGATTAACCTTTGCTTTACGATGCGAGGTAAGGCTTAGGCTAATCAGGGTGTTACATTAATAAATTCTCAACCAACATGAAAGTAGTTCACCTTCACCTTGAGCACCACATCCTTATTAGACAACAAACCATTATAAGTCAACCAAAAGAGATAAAAACTTAGCTAGAGACTAGAGAACAGAGAAAACTATGAACATAAAAGAGAAAAAAAGGGAAATAAAAAAAGTTAAAGTGTTTTCATTTTCATTGTCTTTGGCCCTTTTCCATGCTATCTTTTTCCCGTTTCATAGAAAACTCACATTCTCAAAAATCCTCACTGTCTTCTTAGCCCTTTCACTTGCAAACATTTAATCTTATAAGAAATATGACCTCTCTTATCTTTTGCTTGTATGCTAGTTATAATTCTTATCAGATAAAAACATGACGCGAGTAATGCCCAACATCCCTTTTTATGGCCACCATTATCACTTATCTTTTACAGGAAGAGATGCCAGATTGCAGTGTCACACATTATTATCACAAAAAACCTTAATTGGAAGCATTAAGTCATAGCAAAATTTGTCACATAAAAAATTTTTAGACATAGAGGAGCATAGGCAAAAATTTCCATGTTATAACATAGATTTGAACAAGATATGATTAACTTACCATCTATGTCTGCCGTCTCTACCATGTCATGGATCTCTCTGTCAGTGAATCTTTCACCTAGATCTTTTGCAATGCGCTTGATGTCTGATACACATATCTTTCCCTACACTTGCCCCAAAGCCCAAGCGATGTGAATCAAGAAGATGATGTAGAAACGATGTAAAAAGCAAAAACACTTACATTTTTATCTTGATCAATAATCTGAAAAGCTTTCATGAGCTCTTCCTTAGTGTCCATTTCTCCAATTTTGGCCGTCATGTTCTCAAATTCTTCATAGTCAATTGCACCACCACCATCCTTGGGCACATCTGCTATCATTTGATTTATTTGCTGGAATAACAGTGTACTATTTGTAAGCAATACAAACAGACCTCTAACAAAAAGAATGACAAGATGATGTCTCATACAACACTATAAACAAACCACTTTCTCTTACGAAACTCCATTCAACCTTCTCTTTATCTTTTTTCCCTTTAATAGTCAAACATGATCTCTATTAAAGATCTACCTTATCTACCTTATATAATTTCAAAATTCAAATTTTACAAAATTTTAATAGGATTTGAGGTTTTTAGAACAAAAGAAGCTCACAAATCAAGACGATTCACCATACCAAGAAAATAATCACCAAAAGCTAATCTGTTGATGTGGTGACTTAACTGTATCACGTGTAGATTATTTAGTCTCTTGAAATATGAAGTCTCATGATTGACAAAAAAAATTATATTTCCAAATCATGTGTAGTAAAAATTGCAATTAGTTCACCAAAAAGTATGCAAAGTAAACAGATAAGCTCTTACATTAAACGAGTCCTTTTGAAAAGCTAGCAGATCATGTACATGTTATAACACCCTAATATTCAAATCCTTATGCTCGAGTCATAAGTCAATGATATTACGGTGGTACGACTCTCAAGGTGGACTTTTTATACATAATTATAAGTATAATTGAAAGGAATATTAATCGAAAAGCCTAAAAGGAGTGAAAATAAAAATCACAAAGTCGTATCACTCACGTTTTGACAACTTAAAGATAAAGCATGAAGTCGATAGCGCTATACAGATAAAGGCATAAAGGAGATTAAGAGAAAGACAATATATAGATATATAACATAAGTAGATAGCCACTAGTCGTGACCCGCGAAGTTTAAACCGGCTAGGGTACAGTATAACAGTAGTTAGCAACAATATCTCCTAATCTCTCCCAAAGAAGCATAAGATCCTCTATAGGTAAGTTCAAAAGAGTCCAATACATAATATAAGTTTTTCAAAATAAAGGTGGAGAGATTCTAAGCAAGTTATAAAGTAGAGAATATAAAGATCTTCGCCATCTCTAAGATGAACCACAGCTCACTTCTGAGCACCTGGACCTATATCTGAAAAACAAGAGATATATATAGAATGAAAACCCACGACCCATGGGTTCCCAGTGTGGTAAAAGTGCCAAATAAATACAATACATTGTAATAAAAACTCACTAAGCATCATGAACTTCCTTTCACCAAACATTCACCCTATGTTCTCGCTAATCCATAAATAGGCAACTGTCATAAGAAAATGCTAAATCTAATTCTTCTTCCTTATGCTTCCCAACTTTCTAACTCTCCACCGAATCCAAATCAGAATCATAAACAAAACCATCACCAGTTATTCTGCCTCAGCAATTTTATATCAATACATCAGATCCTCCCCTGGAGCAAGTGAATTCACTTTACTACGTCTACCCAGAGAGCTCAAATTATCTCATTCAAAAATCATCATCATTATTCAATCACATCATTAATTCATCTCATCAAGAACAGCCCTCAGCGTCTACGGACACCAGCATAAGGGACCTCTCAGTTGTACAAACACACGCAATACAAGCAAGTAATACACAATTAAAGTACAAGTAGAACAAGTAGCACATAATCAGGTAACATAGCACGTATGATATAGCAATCCAAAACAAGTAGGCAAACCCAAACAATTCAAATATATGCAAATGATGAATTCCTGCCCTACGGCTGATGATATCATCTGTCGGTTATATAGCCAACCGACATGTCCGGTAGCTAACCCGGGTACAGTCTATCTGTTGTGCATTAATATTATTAGAGGGAGTTCGTGTACTGTTAGCATTAGAGGGTATCTGCACCCTGTCGCCGTTAGAGGGTATCTGTGCCCTATCGCCATTAGAGGGTATTGGTGCCCTGTCACCCTAACAACCAGAGAGAAAACACAAGCATACTCACATTCAACATTTTCCAACATTATTCATTTACCACATTCGTTCATTTATCATATATGCATCTTCGGCATATTCGCCATATGTTAAAGCTTCCTCAATCAATCATCATGACCATATCATCATTTATACATCACTAATCATAACCCGGGGCAAGTGGGGCCCAACCACAACCCTTGCATCTACCGAGGAGGTACATTCTCATATGCCCAGGACGAACTAAGGAGGGGATCCTAACCTCCCACCATCTCGTTGGGGGCAATTTTACAATACCAGGAAGAACAATGAAGGGGATCCTCACCTTCCTCCATTTCTATGGGGTCGCACTTTCGAGAAAAAGAGCTCAAGATAAAGCAATCATTCAAAATCATATTTTCAATTCCAGCCATAAATCAATATTTATCATAGCCATCCGGCTCATAACATAACCTATAACCAGCAAATAATCATTATTAAATACTTTCCTTCGGCTCATGGCATACACCACACTTCCATCGTCACCCTCAACAACTCATACAATCATCATTACACATCATTCATCATTGATTCTCATTTTACTTCATCCACAAGTTACCACATATCCTAGCTTCTTCCCATCGCTAGGCATACTGATGACAAGTCATCTTAGGCTAGTTTCACAAGCCTTTTTCATTAGTTTTTCTTTGGTTTTCATGCATTTTTAGGCAATAAGTAAGTGTTTGAGCGAGAATTTCACGCTTGTCTTGACTCAATCAAATATTGGTAATTTTATGCATTTTCATTATATTTCTTGCAAGATTTAGTTGAAAATATGAATGATGCAAGATTCGATGATCATGCCAAGGCTTTAATGTACCTGTTTGGTTGATGACAGGTGAAAAGATGAAGGAAAAGGAGCAGAAAGCACAAAATAAGCTCAAAGGAAGAATTATGGACACATCTTTTTGAGTTGAGCATGCTTTGGAGCTTTAGGCCATGCTTTTAAAAGCGTTGGCCATGCTCAGCGCACGCGTACAAGAAGTTTACGTGTTAGGGATGAATTTTTGAAGACCCATGCGTACGCATGCATGACGCGTACGAGTGGAAGTGGTTGGCGCTCATTTGCAAAGAAAGCGCTACATTGCATGAGTGAGAATTTTCGAGCAAAATCTAAATTGGGAATGGAAGTTCATCCATCGATGCGTACGCGTGCATGACGCATATGCGTTGGTGGGACTTACCTGAAGAAGGACGCTGGTGGACGAAATTGTGATCACTATTCTTTTTGTATACTCTGATGACATTGTTTATTTTCACAACTCCGTTCAACTAACCAGCAAGTGTACTGGGTCGTCCAAGTAATAAACCTTACGTGAGTAAGGGTCGAATCCACAGAGATTGTTGGTATGAAGCAAGCTATGGTCACCTTGCAAATCTCAGTCAGGCAAATTAAAATAGTTTATGGGTTTTCGAAAATAGAAATAAAGGATAGAAATAAAAGGGATAGAAGACTTATGCAAATTCATTGGTAGGAATTTCAGATAAGCGAATGGAGATGCTGTAGAGCTCTTGGACGCCTGCTCTCCTACTGCTTCTATTCAATCCTTCTTACTCCTTCCCATGGCAAGCTTTGTATAGGGGTTCACCATCAACTGTGGCTACTTTCTTCCTCTCGGGGAAATATCCTGTGCGGCTGTCACTCGCACAGCTAACCAGTCTGGAGGCATCACCCATGGCTGATGGCTACATCCCATCCTCGCAGTGAAAACTAATGCTCACGCACTCTGTCACAGTACGGCTAATCACCGGTTGGTTCCCGCTCCTACTGGAATAGAATCCCTCTTTTGCGTCTGTCACTGACGCCCAGCAGGTTAAAGTTTGAAGCACGTCACAGTCATTCATTACCGGAATCCTACTCGGAATACCACAGACAAGGTGAGACTTTCCGGATCCTCATAAATGCCGCCATCTATCTAGCTTATACCATGAAGATTCTGTTGGGGAATCTAAGAGATACGCATCCAAGCTCTGTTGCATGTAGAACGGAAGTGGTTGTCAATCACGCGCGTTCATAAGTGAGAATGATAATGAGGGTAATCTGACTCATAACATTCATCATGTTCTTGGGTACGAATGAATATCTTGGAATAAGAATAAGATAGAAACTGAATAAGAGAAGATAGAATTTCATTAATACTTGAGGTACAGCAGAGCTCCACACCTTAATCTATGGTGTGCAGAAACTCCACCGTTGAAAATACATAAGCAAAGAGTTCAGGCATGGCCGAATGGCCAGCCCTCTCTAAAACGTGATCAATGATCTCCTAAGATGAAGAATAAAACAAAACTGAGACCAAAGATGAAACGTGGTCAAAAGACATCTAATACAATAGATAAATGTTCTATATATACTTAGACTAGCTCCTAGGGTTTACATGAGTAAGTAATTGATGCATAAATCCACTTCCGGGGCCCACTTGGTGTATGCTTGGGCTGAGCTTGATTAATCCACGAGCTGAGGCATTTCCTGGAGTTGAACTCCGAGTTATGACGTGTTTTGGGCGTTCAACTCCGGATCATGACGTTTTTCTGGCGTTTAACTCCAGACAGCAGCATGAACTTGGCGTTCAACGCCAAGTTACGTCGTCATTCTTCGAATAAAGCATGGACTATTATATATTGCTGGAAAGCCCTGGATGTCTATTTTCCAACGCCGTTGAGAGCGCGCCAATTGGAGTTCTGTAGCTCCAGAAAATCCATTTGAGTGCAGGGAGGTCAGATTCCAACAACATCAGCAGTCCTTTTGTCAGCCTTCTTCAGAGTTTTGCTCAAATCCTTCAATTTCAGCCAGAAATTACCTGAAATCACAGAAAAACACACAAACTCATAGTAAAGTCCAGAAATGTGAATTTAACATAAAAACTAATGAAAACATCCCTAAAAGTAGCTTAAACTTACTAAAAACTATATAAAAACAATGCCAAAAAGCGTATAAATTATCCGCTCATCACAACACCAAACTTAAATTGTTGCTTGTCCCCAAGCAATTGAAAATCAAATAGGATAAAAAGAAGAGAATATACTATAAAGTCCAAAATATCAATGAATATTAATTTAATTACATGAGCGGGACTTGTAGCTTTTTGCTTCTGAACAGTTTTGGCATCTCACTTTTTCCTTTGAAGTTTAGAGTGATTGGCTTCTCTAGGAACTTAGAATTTCGGATAGTGTTATTGACTCTCCTAGTTAAGCATGTTGATTCTTGAACACAGCTACTTATGAGTCTTGGCCGTGGCCCTAAGCACTTTGTCTTCCAGTATTACCACCGGATACACAAATGCCACAGACACATAACTGGGTGAACCTTTTCAGATTGTGACTCAGCTTTGCTAGAGTCCTGGTGCGCGAAATTGTGAACATTACTTTTTCACAACTCTCATAATCCCCGGTAATGGCTCCAAAAACGTGGTAGCTCAATACCATGGCATTACACAACTTCGCACAACTAACCAGCAAGTGCACTGGGTCGTCCAAGTAATAAACCTTACGTGAGTAAGGGTCGATCCCACGGAGATTGTTAGTATTGAAGCAAGCTATGGTCATCTTGTAAATCTTAGTCAGGCAAACTCAAATGGATATAGTGATGAACGAAAATAACATAAAGGTAAAGATAGTGATACTTATGTAATTCATTGATAGGAACTTCAGATAAGCGTATGAAGATGCCTTCCCTTCCGTCTCTCTGCTTTCCTACTGCCTTCATCCAATTCTTCTTACTCCTTTCCATGGCAAGCTCGTGTAGGGTTTCACTGTTGTCAGCAGCTACCTCCCATCCTCGCAGTGAAAACTAATGCTCATGCACTCTGTCACAGTGCGGCTAATCACCGGTTTGGTTCCCTCCCCTACCGGAATAGAATCACTCTTTTGCGTCTGTCACTAACGCCCAGTAGGTTACAGGTTTGAAGCACGTCACAGTCATTCAATCATTGAATCCTACTCAGAATACCACAGACAAGGTTTAGAAATTCTGGATTCTCTTGAATGCCGCCATCAGGTCCTGCCTATACCACGAAGACTCTGATCTCACGGAATGGTTGGCTCGTTTGTCAGGCGAGCACTCGGTTGTCAGGCGATCAACCATGCATCGTGCAATCAGGAATCCAAGAGATATTCACCAAGCCTCAAATGCTTGTAGAACAAGAGTGGTTGTCAGTCACTTTGTTCATGAGTGAGAATGGTGATGGGCGTCAATCATCACCTTCATCAAGTTGAAGAACAAGTGATATCTTGGAATAAGAACAAGAGGAATTGAATGGAAGAACAATAGTAATTGCATTAATACTCGAGGTACAGCAGAGCTCCACACCTTAATCTATGGTGTGTAGAAGCTCCACCGTTGAAAATACATAAGCATAAGGTCTAGGCATGGCCGAATGGCCAGCCTCCCAATGATCTAAGATAGCATAAAAATGAAGATAGCTACCAAAGTCTTCTTAAGATCTAAAGTGATCAAAAGATCCCAATACAATAGTAAAAGGTTCTACTTATAAGAACTAGTAGCCTAAGGTGTACAGAAATGAGTAAATGACATAAAAATCCACTTCTGGGCCCACTTGGTGTGTGCTTGGGCTGAGCATTGAAGCATTTTTCGTGCAGAGACTCTTCTTGGAGTTAAACGCCAGCTTTGGTGCCAGTTTGGGCGTTTAACTCCCATTTGGGTGCCAGTTCCAGCGTTTAACGCTGGGATTTCTTGAGGTGACTTTGAACGCCGGTTTGGGCCATCAAATCTTGGGCAAAGTATGGACTATCATATATTGCTGGAAAGCCCAGGATGTCTACTTTCCAACGCCGTTGAGAGCGCGCCAATTGGGCTCCTGTAGCTCCAGAAAATCCACTTCGAGTGCAGGGAGGTCAGAATCCAACAGCATCTGCAGTCCTTTTTGGTCTCAGAATCAGATTTTTGCTCAGGTCCCTCAATTTCAGCCAAAAAATACTTGAAATTACAGAAAAACACACAAACTCATAGTAAAGTCCAGAAAAGTGAATTTTAACTAAAAAATAATAAAAATATACTAAAAACTAACTAGATCATATCAAAAACATACTAAAAACAATGCCAAAAAGTATACAAATTATCCGCTCATCACAACACCAAACTTAAATTGTTGCTTGTCCCCAAGCAACTGAAAATCAAATAAGATAAAAAGAAGAGAATATGCAATGAATTCCAAAAACATCTGTGAAGATCAGTATTAATTAGATGAGCGGGGCTTTTAACTTTTTGCCTCTGAATAGTTTTGGCATCTCACTCTATCCTTTGAAATTCAGAATGATTGGCTTCTTTAGGAACTCAGAATCCAGATAGTGTTAATGATTCTCCTAGTAAAGTATGATGATTCTTGAACATAGCTACTTGTTGAGTCTTGGCTGTGGCCCAAAGCACTCTGTCTTCCAGTATTACCACCGGATACATACATGCCACAGACACATAATTGGGTGAACCTTTTCAGATTGTGACTCAGCTTTGCTAAAGTCCCCAATTAGAGGTGTCCAGGGTTCTTAAGCACACTCTTATTGCCTTGGATCACAACTCTTATTTCTCTCTCTTTTTTCGTTTTTTTTTTCTCTTTTTTTTTTCGTTTTTTTTTTTGAAAGTGCTTTTTCTTGCTTCAAGAATCATTTTAATGATTTTTCAGATCCTCATTAACATGTCTCCTTTTTCATCATTCTTTCAAGAGCCAACATTCATGAACCACAAATTCAAGATACATATGCACTGTTTAAGCATACATTCAGAGAACAAAAATATTACCACCACATCAAAATAATTAAACTATTATAAAATTCAAAATTCATGCAATTCTTCCTTTTTCAATTAAGCACATTTTTATTCAAGAAAGGTGATGGATTCATAGGACATTCATAACTTTAAGGCATAGACACTAAGACACTAATGATCACAAGACACAAACATGGATAAACATAAGCATAAAATTCGAAAAACAGAAGAACAAATAACAAGAAAATCAAAGAACGGGTCCACCTTAGTGATGGCGGCTCTTTCTTGCTCTTGAAGATCCTATGGAGTGCTTGAGCTCCTCAATGTCTCTTCCTTGTCTTTGTTGCTCCTCCCTCATGATTCTTTGATCTTCTCTAATTTCATGAAGGATGATGGTGTGTTCTTGGTGCTCCACCCTTAGTTGTCCTATGTTGGAACTCAACTCTCCTAGGGAGGTGTGTAGTTGCTCCCAATAGTTTTGTGGAGGAAAATTCATCCCTTGAGGAATTTCAGGGATTTCATGATGAGTGGGATCTCTTGTGTACTCCATCCTTTTCTTGGTGATGGGCTTGTCCTCATGAATGGGGATGTCTCCCTCTATGTCAACTCCAACTGAATAATAGAGGTGACAAATGAGATGAGGAAAGGCTAACCTTGCCAAGGTGGAGGTCTTGTCCGCCACTTTATAGAGTTCTTGGGCTATAACCTCATGAACTTCTATTTCTTCTCCAATCATGATGCTATGGATCATGATGGCCCGGTCTATGGTAACTTCGGACCGGTTGCTAGTGGGGATGATTGAGCGTTGTATGAACTCTAACCATCCTCTAGCCACGGGCTTGAGGTCATGCCTTCTCAATTGGACCGGCTTTCCTCTTGAATCTTGCTTCCATTGTGCGCCCTCTTCACATATAACTGTGAGGACTTGGTCCAACCTTTGATCAAAGTTGACCCTTCTAGTGTAAGGATGCTCATCTCCTTGCATCATAGGCAAGTTGAACGCCACCCTCACACTCTCCGGACTAAAATCCAAGTATTTCCCCCGAACCATAGTAAGATAATTCTTTGGATTCGGGTTCACACTTTGGTCATGGTTCTTGGTGATCCATGCATTGGCATAGAACTCTTGAACCATCAAGATTCCGACTTGTTGAATGGGGTTGGTAAGAACTTCCCAACCTCTTCTTCGGATCTCATGGCGGATCTCCGGATATTCACCCTTTTTGAGTGAAAAAGGGACCTCGGGGATCACCTTCTTCAAGGCCACAACTTCATAGAAGTGGTCTTGATGCACCCTTGAGAGAAATCTATCCATCTCCCATGACTCGGAGGTGGAAGCTTTTGCCTTCCCTTTCCTCTTTTTAGAGGTTTCTCCGGCCTTGGATGCCATAATGGTTATGGAAAAACGAAAAAGCAACGCTTTTACCACACCAAACTTAAAATGTTTGCTCGTCCTCGAGCAAAAGAAGAAAGAAGAGAGTAGACGAAGAAGAAATGAGGAAGAGGGAGATGGTGGTGTGTTCGGCCAAAGAGGGGGAGAAGTGGTGTTTAGGTTGTGTGAAAATGAAGGGTTGAAGAAGGGTATATATAGGAGAGAGGGGGGTAAAGGTTCGGCCATTATGGGTGGGTTTGGGAGGGAAAGTGGTTTGAATTTGAAGGGTGAGGTTGGTGGGGATTTATGAAGGATGGATGTGAGTGGTGAAGAGAAAGATGGGATTTGATAGGTGAAGGGTTTTTGGGGAAGAGGTGTTGAGGTGATTGGTGAATGGGGGAAGAAGAGAAAGAGTGATGGTAGGGTCCTGTGGGGTCCACAGATCCTGTGGTGTCAAGGAAAGGGCATCCTTGCACCAAATGGCATCAAAATCCACGTTTTGAGCCAATTCTGGCGTTAAACGCCGGGCTGGTGCCCATTCCTGGCGTTTAACGCCAGGTTCTTGCCTTTTACTGGCGTTTAACGCCAGTCTGGTGCCCCTTTCTGGCGTTAAACGCCCAGAATGGTGCCAGACTGGGCGTTAAACGCCCAACTGCTAGGCTGACTGGCGTTTGAACGCCAGCAGCATCTTCCTCCAGGGTGTGCTATTTTTCTTCCTGTTTTTCATTTTGTTTTTGCTTTTTTCATTGTTTTTGTGACTTCTTATGATTATCAACCTACAAAAAAGATAAAATAACAAAAGAAAATAATTAATTATAAAACATTGGGTTGCCTCCCAACAAGCGCTTCTTTATTGTCACTAGCTTGACAGAGGACTCTCATGGAGCCTCAGAAATGCTCAGAACCGTGTTGGAACTTCCCAACACCAAACTTAGAGTTTGAGTGTGGGGTTTCAACACCAAACTTAGAATTTGGTTGTGGCCTCCCAACACCAAACTTAGAGTTTGACTGTGGGGGCACTGTTTGGCTCTGTTTTGAGAGAAGCTCTTCATGCTTCCTCTCCATGATGACAGAGGGATATCCTTGGGCCTTAAACACCAAGGACTCTTCATTCACTTTGAATGATCAGCTCTCCTCTATCAACATCAATCACAGCCTTTGCTGTGGCTAGGAAGGGTCTGCCAAGGATGATGGATTCATCCATGCATTTCCCAGTCTCTAGGACTATGAAATCAGTAGGGATGTAATGGTCTTCAACCTTGACCAGAACATCCTCTACAAGTCCATAGGCTTGTTTTCTTGAGTTGTCTGCCATCTCTAGTGAGATTTTTGCAGCTTGTACCTCATAGATCCCTAATTTCTCCATTACAGAGAGGGGCATGAGGTTTACACTCGATCCTAAGTCACACAAGGCCTTCTTGAAGGTCATGGTGCCTATGGTACAAGGTATAGAAAACTTCCCAGGGTCCTGCCTCTTTTGAGGCAATTGCTGCCTAGACAAGTTATCCAGTTCTTTGGTGAGCAAAGGGGGTTCATCCTCCCAAGTCTCATTTCCAAATAACTTGTCATTTAGCTTCATGATTGCTCCAAGGCATTTAGCAACTTGCTCTTCAGTGACATACTCATCCTCTTCAGAAGAAGAATACTCATCAGAGCTCATGAATGGCAGAAGTAAGTCCAATGGAATCTCTATGGTCTCATCTTGAGCCTCAGATTCCCAAGGTTCCTCATTGGGGAACTCATTGGAGGTCAGTGGGCGTCCATTGAGGTCTTCCTCAGTGGCGTTCACTGCCTCTTCTTCCTCCCAGAATTTGGCCATGTTGATGGCCTTGCACTCTCCTTTTGGGTTTTCTTCAGTATTGCTTGGGAGAGTGCTTGGAGGAAGTTCAGTAATTTTCTTGCTCAGCTGACCCATTTGTCCTTCCAGATTCCTAATGGAAGATCTAGTTTCAGTCATGAAACTTTGAGTGGTTTTGATTAGATCAGAGACCATGGTTGCCAAGTCAGAGGTATTCTGCTTAGAACTCTCTGTCTGTTGCTGAGAAGATGATGGAAAGGGCTTGCTATTGCTAAACCTGTTTCTTCCACCATTATTGTTATTGAAACCTTGTTGAGGTCTCTGTTGATCCTTCCATGAAAGATTTGGATGATTCCTCCATGAAGGATTGTAGGTGTTTCCATAGGGTTCTCCCATGTAATTCACCTCTTCTATTGAAGGGTTCTCAGGATCATTAGCTTCTTCCTCAGATGAAGCTTCCTTAGTACTGCTTGGTGCATTTTGCATCCCAGACAGACTTTGAGAAATCATATTGACTTGTTGAGTCAATATTTTATTCTGAGCCAATATGGCATTCAGAGTGTCAATCTCAAGAACTCCTTTCTTCTGACTAGTCCCATTGTTCACAGGATTTCTTTCAGAAGTGTACATGAATTGGTTATTTGCAACCATTTCAATCAGTTCTTGAGCTTCAGTAGGCGTCTTCTTCAGATGAAGAGATCCTCCAGAAGAGCTATCCAAGGACATCTTGGATAGTTCAGAGAGACCATCATAGAAAATACCTATGATGCTCCATTCAGAAAGCATGTCAGTGGGACACTTTCTGATCAATTGTTTGTATCTTTCCCAAGCTTCATAGAGGGATTCTCCTTCCTTCTGTCTGAAGGTTTGGACTTCCACTCTTAGCTTACTCAATTTTTGAGGTGGGAAGAACTTTGCCAAGAAGGCATTGACTAGCTTTTCCCAAGAGTCCAGGCTTTCTTTAGGTTGAGAATCCAACCATGTTCTAGCTCTGTCTCTTACAGCAAAAGGGAATAGCATCAGTCTGTAGACCTCAGGGTCAACCCCATTAGTCTTGACTGTGTCACAGATTTGCAAGAATGCAGCTAAAAACTGATGAGGATCTTCCAATGGAAGTCCATGGAACTTGCAATTCTGTTGCATTAGAGAAACTAATTGAGGCTTAAGCTCAAAGTTGTTTGCTCCAATGGCAGGGATAGAGATGCTTCTCCCATAGAAATCAGGAGTAGGTGCAGTAAAGTCACCCAGCACCTTCCTTGCATTGTTGGCATTGTTGTTGTTTTCGGCTGCCATTTGTTCTTCTTCCTTGAAGAGTTCGTTCAAGTGCTCTAAAGAGAGTTGTGCTTTGGCTTCTCTTAGCTTTCTCTTCAAGGTCCTTTCAGGTTCAGGATCAGCCTCAACAAGAATGCCTTTGTCTTTGCTCCTGCTCATAAGAAAGAGAAGAGAACAAGAAAGTGTGGAATCCTCTATGTCACAGTACAGAGATTCCTTTAGGTGTCAGAGGAAAAGAAGAGTAGAAGACAGAAGTGGAAAATTCGAACTTAACAGAGAAAATGGAGTTCGAATTTTTGCATTAAGGGATAGTGTTAGTCCATAAATAGAAGGATGTGAGAAGGAGGGAAGTTATTTTCGAAAATTAAGTGAAAAATTTAAAACATTTTTGAAAAACACTACTTAATTTTCGAAAATGAAAAGGGAAAAGAAATCAAGTGATTTTTGAAAAAGATTTTGAAATTAGAAATCAAAAGGATTTGATTGAAAACTATTTTGAAAAAGATGTGGTTAAGAAGATATGATTGATTAAAAAAAATGTGATTGAGAAGATATGATTTGAAAAATATTGTAAAAAGATTTGATTTGAAAATTAAAAACTTGACTAACAAGAAAAGATATGATTCAAACATTAAACCTTTCTCAACAGAAAAGGCAACATACTTGAAATGTTGAATCAAATCATTAATTGGTAGCAAGTATCTTTAAAAATGGAAAGAAATTGGTTTTGAAAAAGATTTGATTGGAAAATTGATTTGAAAAAGATTTGATTTTGAAAAACTTTTGAAAACTTGAAAAAAAATTGATTTTGAAAGCAAAATCTTCCCCCTTTGCCATCCTGGCGTTAAACGCCCAGAATGGTGCACATTCTGGCGTTTAACGCCCAAAACTACACCCTTTTGGGCGTTAAACGCCCAGCCAGGCACCCTGGCTGGCGTTTAAACGCCAGTCTGTCTTCTTCACTGGGCATTTTTGAATGCCCAACTTTTTCTGTGTGATTCCTCTGCAGTATGTTCTGAATCTTCAATTCTCTGTATAATTGACTTGAAAAGACACAAATTAAAAATATTTTTGGATTTTTAATAATAAGGAATAATTAAAATGCAACTAAAATCAAATAATAATGCATGCAAGACACCAAACTTAGCAGTTTGTATACCATTGACACTAACAAAATGAGAATGCATATAATAAAACACTCAAGTCAATAGAATTCAAAGATCAAAACAAAGAAATCATCAAGAACAACTTGAAGATCACTTAGACATATGAATGCATGCAATTGACACCAAACTTATGATGAGACTCTAGACTCAAACAAGAAATATTTTTGGATTTTATGATTTTGTAAAATTTTTTTGTGTTTTTCGAAAATTAAGTGGAGAAAAAGTATCAAAATTCTTAATGAGAATTCCAGGAATCAGTGCAATGCTAGTCTAAGACTCCGGTCCAGGAATTAGACATGGCTTCACAGCCAGCCAAGCTCTCAAAGAAAGCTTCGGTCCAAAACACTAGACATGGCCAAAGGCCAGCCAAGCCTTAGCAGATCACTGCTCCAAAAGCAAGATTGATGAAAAATCAACAAGCTCTTGTGATGATAAGTTGAAACCTCGGTCCAATGAGATTAGACATGGCTTCTCAGCCAGCCAGATTTCAACAAATCATCATGAAACTCTAGAATTCATCTTCAAGAATTTCGAAAAAAATAAATACCTAATCTAAGCAACAAGATGAACCGTCAGTTGTCCAGCCTGAACAATCCCGGGCAATAACACCAAGAACTTGATGTTGTTGCCGGATCTTGGCACTGATGTTACCAAAAGCTTGCTCAAAACTTGAACAATCCCCGGCAACGGCGCCAAAAACTTGGTGCGCGAAATTGTGAACATTACTTTTTCACAACTCTCATAATCCCCGGTAATGGCTCCAAAAACGTGGTAGCTCAATACCATGGCATTACACAACTTCGCACAACTAACCAGCAAGTGCACTGGGTCGTCCAAGTAATAAACCTTACGTGAGTAAGGGTCGATCCCACGGAGATTGTTAGTATTGAAGCAAGCTATGGTCATCTTGTAAATCTTAGTCAGGCAAACTCAAATGGATATAGTGATGAACGAAAATAACAGAAAGGTAAAGATAGTGATACTTATGTAATTCATTGATAGGAACTTCAGATAAGCGTATGAAGATGCCTTCCCTTCCGTCTCTCTGCTTTCCTACTGCCTTCATCCAATTCTTCTTACTCCTTTCCATGGCAAGCTCGTGTAGGGTTTCACTGTTGTCAGCAGCTACCTCCCATCCTCGCAGTGAAAACTAATGCTCATGCACTCTGTCACAGTGCGGCTAATCACCGGTTTGGTTCCCTCCCCTACCGGAATAGAATCACTCTTTTGCGTCTGTCACTAACGCCCAGTAGGTTACAGGTTTGAAGCACGTCACAGTCATTCAATCATTGAATCCTACTCAGAATACCACAGACAAGGTTTAGACCTTCCGGATTCTCTTGAATGCCACCATCAGGTCCTGCCTATACCACGAAGACTCTGATCTCACGGAATGGTTGGCTCGTTTGTCAGGCGAGCACTCGGTTGTCAGGCGATCAACCATGCATCGTGCAATCAGGAATCCAAGAGATATTCACCAAGCCTCAAATGCTTGTAGAACAAGAGTGGTTGTCAGTCACTTTGTTCATGAGTGAGAATGGTGATGGGCGTCAATCATCACCTTCATCAAGTTGAAGAACAAGTGATATCTTGGAATAAGAACAAGCGGAATTGAATGGAAGAACAATAGTAATTGCATTAATACTCGAGGTACAGCAGAGCTCCACACCTTAATCTATGGTGTGTAAAAGCTCCACCGTTGAAAATACATAAGCATAAGGTCTAGGCATGGCCGAATGGCCAGCCTCCCAATGATCTAAGATAGCATAAAAATGAAGATAGCTACCAAAGTCTTCTTAAGATCTAAAGTGATCAAAAGATCCCAATACAATAGTAAAAGGTTCTACTTATAAGAACTAGTAGCCTAAGGTGTACAGAAATGAGTAAATGACATAAAAATCCACTTCTGGGCCCACTTGGTGTGTGCTTGGGCTGAGCATTGAAGCATTTTTCGTGCAGAGACTCTTCTTGGAGTTAAACGCCAGCTTTGGTGCCAGTTTGGGCGTTTAACTCCCATTTGGGTGCCAGTTCCAGCGTTTAACGCTGGGATTTCTTGAGGTGACTTTGAACGCCGGTTTGGGCCATCAAATCTTGGGCAAAGTATGGACTATCATATATTGCTGGAAAGCCCAGGATGTCTACTTTCCAACGCCGTTGAGAGCGCGCCAATTGGGCTTCTGTAGCTCCAGAAAATCCACTTCGAGTGCAGGGAGGTCAGAATCCAACAGCATCTGCAGTCCTTTTTGGTCTCAGAATCAGATTTTTGCTCAGGTCCCTCAATTTCAGCCAGAAAATACCTGAAATTACAGAAAAACACACAAACTCATAGTAAAGTCCAGAAAAGTGAATTTTAACTAAAAACTAATAAAAATATACTAAAAACTAACTAGATCATATCAAAAACATACTAAAAACAATGCCAAAAAGTATACAAATTATCCGCTCATCAAGTCCCCAGTTAGTGGGGTCCAGAGCTCTTAAGCACACTCTTTTTTGCTTTGGATCACGACTTTAACCACTCAATCTCAAGCTTTTCACTTGGACCTTCATGACACAAGCACATGGTTAGGGACAGCTTGATTTAGCCGCTTAGGCCTGGATTTAATTTCCTTGGGCCCTCCTATCCATTGATGCTCAAAGCCTTGGATCCTTTTTACCCTTGCCTTTTGGTTTTAAGGGCTATTGGCTTTTTCTACTGCTCCTTCTTTTTCTTTCTCAATTTTTTGCCATTTTTTTTTCTTTTTTTTTTTCAAGCTTTTGCTTTTTCACTGCTTTTTCTTGCTTCAAGAATCAATTCATGAATTTTTTAGTTCATCAATAACATTTCTCTTTGTTCATCATTCTTTCAAGAGCCAACAATTTTAACACTCATAAACAACAAGATCAAAAATATGCACTGTTCAAGCATTCATTCAAAAAACAAAAATTATTGCCACCACATCAATATAATTAAATTAAATTCAATAATAATTTCGAAATTTATGTACTTCTTGTTCTTTTGAATTAAAACATTTTTCATTTAAGAGAAGTGAAGGATTAATGGATTTTATTCATAGCTTTAAGGCATGGTTACACACTAATGATCATGAAGTAAAGACACAAAACATAAATAAACACAATATTAAAAACCGAAAACAGAAAGAAATAAGAGCAAGGAATGAATCCACCTGAGTGAAGGTGGCGCCTTTTTGAAGGTCCAATGGTGCTTTTTGAGCTCCTCTATGTCTCTTCCTTGCTTCTGTTGAATGATTCCTAGTGATTTTGGTACTCCTATCCATAGTTGCTCCCAATAGTTGTGTGGAGGACCATTTATTCCCTGAGGTATCTCAGGGATTTCTTGATTTGCAGTCAAATGTTCTACCCCTGAGCTATGACGGCTTATATTTTCCATCTCCCAAGACTCAGAGGTGGAAGCTTTTGTCTTCCCTTTGAGGTTTCTCTGGCCTTTGGGTGCCATTAATGGTAATGGAAAAGCAAAAAAGCTATGCTTTTACCACACCAAACTTAAAATATTGCTCGCCCTCGAGCAAGAAAAGAAAGAAGAGAAGAAGAAGAAGAAGATAATGGAGGTGAGTGAGGGGAGATGGATTCGGCTATATGGGTGGGATTGGGTGGGAAAGAGAAGTTAAATTGTAAAGGTAGGTGGGGTGTATGGGGTAGAATGGGTAGCAGCAGGTGGTGAATGAAAAACAGAAGGGATGATCATGAATGGAAAGAGAGAGGGCGAGGTAGGTGGGGATCCTGTGAGGTCCATAGATCCTGAGGTGAAAAGAAATACCATTCCTTCACCAAATAGGCATGTAAGATGCCTTGGCACACCATTCTGGCGTTCAAACGCCCATTGGTGCATGTTCTGGGCGTTCAACGCCCATGTGATGCATGTTTCTGGCGTTGAACGCCAGTTTCATGCTTGTTCCTGGCGTTCAGCGCCAGTTTGTCCTCTCTGTGCACCATCCTGGCGTTTAACGCCAGGTTGTTGCTTGTTTTGGGCGTTCAGCGCCAGAATGGTGCTCTGTTCTGGCGTTGAACGCCGGCCAGATGCACCTTCTGGGCGTTGAACGCCAGCCCGTGCGTCCTCCAGGGTGAAAAATTTTTTTCTTCTGTTTTTGACTCTGTTTTTAATTTTTTTGATTTTTTCGTGACTCCTCATGATCATGTACCTAATTAAACACAAAAATAACAAAGAAACAAAATAAAATAAAATTAGATAAATAAAATTGGGTTGCCTCCCAACAAGCGCTTCTTTAATGTCAATAGCTTGACAGTGGCTCTCATGGAGCTAAAAGGTGATCAGGTCAATTTTGTATAGTCCCAACACCAAACTTAGAGTTTGACTGTGTGGGTTCTTCTTGACTCTGAACTGAGAGAAGCTCTTCATGCTTACTCTCTTCTGTCACAGAGGGAAGGCCATGTGCCTTAAACACAAGGTAGTCCCCATTCAATTGAAGGACTAACTCTCCTCTGTGAACATCTATCACAGCTTCTGCTGTAGCTAGGAAAGGTCTTCCTAGGATGATGCATTCATCATCTTCCTTCCTAGTATCTAGGATTATGAAATCAGTAGGGATGTAAAGGCCTTCAACCTTTACTAGCACGTCCTCTACTATCCCATGAGCTTCTCTCATGGACTTGTCTGCCAATTGTAATGAAAACAGGGCAGGTTGTACCTCAATGATCCCCAGCTTCTCCATTACAGAGAGTGGCATAAGATTTATCCCTGACCCAAGATCACATAGAGCTTTTTCAAAGCTCATGGTGCCAATGGTGCAAGGTATTAAGAATTTGCCAGGATCTTGTTTCTTTTGAGGTAGAGTTTCCTGAATCCAAGTTTCTAATTCACTAATGAGCAAGGGAGGTTCACTGTCCCAAGTCTCATTACCAAACAGCTTGGCATTCAGCTTCATGATAGCTCCTAAGTATTGAGCAACTTGCTCTCCAGTCACATCTTCATCTTCCTCAGAGGATGAATATTCTTCAGAGCTCATGAATGGCAGAAGGAGATTTAATGGAATCTCTATGGTCTCTAGGTGAGCCTCAGATTCCTCAGGATCCTTAATAGGAAACTCCTTCTTGCTTGAGGAACATCCCAGGAGGTCTTTCTCACTAGGATTTTCGTCCTCCTCCTCCTTGATGCATTTGGCCATGTTGACTAAGTCAATGGCTTTGCACTCTCCTTTTGGATTCTCTTCTGTATTACTTGGGAGAATGCTGGGAGGAGTTTCAATAACTTTCTTACTCAGCTGGCCTACTTGTGCCTCCAAATTTCTAATGGAGGATCTTGTTTCATTCATGAAACTGAAAGTGGCCTTTGACAGATCAGAGACTATATTGGCTAAATTAGAATTATTTTGATCAGAGTTCTCTGTCTGTTGCTGAGAAGATGATGGATATGGCTTACTATTATTCAGCCTATTGCGTCCACCATTGTTAAAGCCTTGTTGAGGCTTTTGTTGATCCTTCCAGGAGAAATTTGGGTGATTTCTCCATGATGGGTTATAAGTGTTTCCATAAGGTTCACCCAGATAATTAACCTCTGCCATGGCAGGGTTTTCAGGATCATAAGCTTCTTCAGAAGCTACCTCTCTAGTACTGTTGGATGCATGTTGCAAACCATTCAGATTTTGAGAGATTATGTTGACCTGTTGAGTCAACATTTTGTTCTGAGCCAATATGGCATTCAGAGCATCAATTTCAAGAACTCCTTTCTTCTGAGGTACCCCATTATTCACGGAATTCGTCTCAGAGGTGTACATAAACTGGTTGTTTGCAACCATGTCAATGAGTTCTTGAGCCTCTTCAGGCGTTTTCTTTAGGTTAATAGATCCACCTGCAGAATGGTCCAGTGACATTTTCGAAAATTCAGAGAGACCATAATAGAATATATCTAATAGGGTCCATTCTGAAAACATGTCAGATGGACATCTCTTGGTCAGCTGCTTGTATCTTTCCCAAGCTTCATAGAGGGATTCACCATCTTTTTGTTTGAAGGTTTGAACATCCACTCTCAGCTTGCTCAGCTTTTGAGGAGGGAAGAACTTATCTAAGAAAGCAGTGACAAGCTTATCCCAGGAGTCCAGGCTATCCTTAGGTTGTGAATCCAACCATATTCTAGCTCTGTCTCTTACAGCAAAAGGGAAAAGCATGAGTCTGTAAACTTCAGGATCAACTCCATTCGTTTTTACAGTCTCACAGATCTGCAAGAATTCAGTTAAGAACTGATAAGGATCTTCAGATGGAAGTCCATAAAACTTGCAGTTTTGTTGCATTAATGCAACTAGTTGAGGCTTAAGCTCAAAGTTATTGGCTCCAATGGCAGGAATGGAGATGCTTCTTCCATCAAACTTGGATGTTGGCTTTGTGAAGTCACCAAGCATTCTCCTTGCATTATTATCATTATTATTTGCGGCTGCCATGTCCTTCTCTTGTTCGAAAATTTCTGAAAGGTTGTTTCTGGATTGTTGTAATTTAGCTTCTCTTAATTTTCTCTTCAGAGTCCTTTCAGGTTCTGGATCAACTTCAACAAGAGTGCCCTTTTCCCTGTTCCTGCTCATATGAAAGAGAAGAAAACAAGAAAAGAAAGAGGAATCCTCTATGTCACAGTATAGAGATTCCTTTATGTTAGTAGAGGAAGAAAGGGATAGAAGAATCCAAATACAAGGGATATAAGAAGTTCGGATTCTTAGATGAAGAGAGGTGAAGAGAAGTGTTAGTAATTAATTAATTAAATAGAAGAAGAGAGGAGAGGGAGAGGATTTTCGAAAATAATTTTTGAAAATAGGTTAGTGATTTTCGAAAATTAAAGACAAAATATAATTAAAATTTAAAATTTTAAAACAAAAAGAATTTTTGAAAAAGAGAGGGAGAATTTTCGAAAATTAGAGAGGGAAAGGTAGTTAGGTAGTTTTGAAAAAGATAAGAAACAAACAAAAAGTTAGTTAGTTGATTGAAAAAGATTTGAAATCAAAATTTTGAAAAAGATAAGAAGATAAGAAGTTAGATAACATATTTTGAAATCAAATTTTGAAAAAAAGATAAAATAAGATAAAAGATAAAAAGATAAGATAAAAATTTTAATAAAAAGATATTTTGAAAAAGATTTAATTTTTTAAAAAAGACTTAACTAACAAGAAACTACAAGATAAGATTCTAGAACTTAAAGATTGAACCTTTCTTAACAAGAAAGTAACAAACTTCAAATTTTTGAACCAATCACATTAATTATTAGCTAATTTTCGAAAATTAGATAAAAAGATAAGAAAAAGATTTTGAAAATATCTTGAAAAAGATTTTTGAAATTTTCAAAATATAAAAAAATGAAAAAGATATGATTTTTGAAAAAGATAAGATTTTGAAAATTGAAATTTTGACTTGACTTGTAAGAAACAACTAATTTTAAAAATTTTTGACCAAGTCAACCCAAAAATTCGAAATTTTGGAGGAAAACAAGGGAAAGATTTTTTTTTTGATTTTTGAATTTTGAATAATGAAAGAGAAAAACAACAAAAATACTCAATGCATGAAATTTTTAGATCAAAACAATGAATGCATGCAAGAATGCTATGAATGTCAAGATGAACACCAAGAACACTTTGAAGATCATGATGAACATCAAGAACATTATTTTGAAAAAAATTTTTGATGCAAAGAAAACATGCAAGACACCAAACTTAGAAATCTTTAATGCATGAAAAATATGAATGCAAAAATGCACAAGAAAAACAAGGAAAGACACAAAATAAGAAAACATCAAGATCAAACAAGAGGACTTATCAAGAACAACTTGAAGATCATGAAGAACACTATGAATGCATGGGATTTTCGAAAAAAATGCAAGAAAAATTTTAAAATCATGCAATTGACACCAAACTTAAAAATCAACACGATACTCAAACAAGAAACACAAAATATTTTTGATTTTTATGATTTTCTAATTTTTTTGTATTTTTATTAATTTTTTCGAAAATAAAGTTTAGGAAAACGAAAAATAAAAGAAAAATTTTGAAAAAGATTTTTGAAAAGAAAATTACCTAATCTGAGCAACAAGATGAACCGTCAGTTGTCCATACTCGAACAATCCCCGGCAACGGCGCCAAAAACTTGGTGGACGAAATTGTGATCACTATTCTTTTTGTATACTCTGATGACATTGTTTATTTTCACAACTCCGTTCAACTAACCAGCAAGTGTACTGGGTCGTCCAAGTAATAAACCTTACGTGAGTAAGGGTCGAATCCACAGAGATTGTTGGTATGAAGCAAGCTATGGTCACCTTGCAAATCTCAGTCAGGCAAATTAAAATTGTTTATGGGTTTTCGAAAATAGAAATAAAGGATAGAAATAAAAGGGATAGAAGACTTATGCAAATTCATTGGTAGGAATTTCAGATAAGCGAATGGAGATGCTGTAGAGCTCTTGGACGCCTGCTCTCCTACTGCTTCTATTCAATCCTTCTTACTCCTTCCCATGGCAAGCTTTGTATAGGGGTTCACCATCAACTGTGGCTACTTTCTTCCTCTCGGGGAAATATCCTGTGCGGCTGTCACTCGCACAGCTAACCAGTCTGGAGGCATCACCCATGGCTGATGGCTACATCCCATCCTCGCAGTGAAAACTAATGCTCACGCACTCTGTCACAGTACGGCTAATCACCGGTTGGTTCCCGCTCCTACTGGAATAGAATCCCTCTTTTGCGTCTGTCACTGACGCCCAGCAGGTTAAAGTTTGAAGCACGTCACAGTCATTCATTACCGGAATCCTACTCGGAATACCACAGACAAGGTGAGACTTTCCGGATCCTCATAAATGCCGCCATCTATCTAGCTTATACCACGAAGATTCTGTTGGGGAATCTAAGAGATACGCATCCAAGCTCTGTTGCATGTAGAACGGAAGTGGTTGTCAATCACGCGCGTTCATAAGTGAGAATGATAATGAGGGTAATCTGACTCATAACATTCATCATGTTCTTGGGTACGAATGAATATCTTGGAATAAGAATAAGATAGAAACCGAATAAGAGAAGATAGAATTTCATTAATACTTGAGGTACAGCAGAGCTCCACACCCTTAATCTATGGTGTGCAGAAACTCCACCGTTGAAAATACATAAGCAAAGAGTTCAGGCATGGCCGAATGGCCAGCCCTCTCTAAAACGTGATCAATGATCTCCTAAGATGAAGAATAAAACAAAACTGAGACCAAAGATGAAACGTGGTCAAAAGACATCTAATACAATAGATAAATGTTCTATATATACTTAGACTAGCTCCTAGGGTTTACATGAGTAAGTAATTGATGCATAAATCCACTTCCGGGGCCCACTTGGTGTATGCTTGGGCTGAGCTTGATTAATCCACGAGCTGAGGCATTTCCTGGAGTTGAACTCCGAGTTATGACGTGTTTTGGGCGTTCAACTCCGGATCATGACGTTTTTCTGGCGTTTAACTCCAGACAGCAGCATGAACTTGGCGTTCAACGCCAAGTTACGTCGTCATTCTTCGAATAAAGCATGGACTATTATATATTGCTGGAAAGCCCTGGATGTCTACTTTCCAACGCCGTTGAGAGCGCGCCAATTGGAGTTTTGTAGCTCCAGAAAATCCATTTGAGTGCAGGGAGGTCAGATTCCAACAGCATCAGCAGTCCTTTTGTCAGCCTTCTTCAGAGTTTTGCTCAAATCCTTCAATTTCAGCCAGAAATTACCTGAAATCACAGAAAAACACACAAACTCATAGTAAAGTCTAGAAATGTGAATTTAACATAAAAACTAATGAAAACATCCCTAAAAGTAGCTTAAACTTACTAAAAACTATATAAAAACAATGCCAAAAAGCGTATAAATTATCCGCTCATCAGACGCGCAAGCGTGGGCTGAGCGGTAGCGTGGAAAATGGCATGTTTGAAGACCCACGCGTACGTGTAGGTGACTCAATTGAAGAATGCTGCGCTCACTAAGTGAACGCTGAAAAGGGACGCGCACGCGTTAATGTGCCAGATTGCCAAGGCACGCGCAAGCGTGAGAGACGCGTACGCGTGGAAGGCCAAAAACGCAAAATGAACGCGCACGCACAGAGGACGCATACGCGTGGGTATAAAAGCATTCCGCTCACTTGATGAACGCTACGCTCTCCTGGAAGTGAATTTCTGCTTAAGTAAATCCAATTGGACACACCAAAGCAAGCAGAGCCCATTGACATCACTCAAAGGCACAAGAAACAATTAAAATAGGAATTTCATTTGAGTTGTAATTTGTTTTCAATTTTAATTTCATTTGTAATTTAGGAATGCCTATAAAAAGGCTTTAGTTCATAGTAACACACACAGACGCACAGTAGGAGTAAGAGTAGAATAGAAAGCTCAGGCTGGAGGATTAGAGACTCCAGATCTCTCTTGGAGGATTAGAAACTCCATAGAGCTTAGCATAGTTGATACACTTTTATGTTTCTGCACTATACATTTCAGTGTTCAATTTAGCTTATAAAATTTCAGTTTCTGATAATTCTCTTCTGCAAATTTACTTTCTGCAATTTTACATTTGAGTTTGTTGTGATCTGAATTTACTTTTCATGTAATTTAAGTCTTCTGCAATTGTTATGAGTTCTGATTTACTGTCTTCTTTAATTTCCCAGCACCCAATTTCCTTTACGTTTGATGCAATTTACTTTTCTTACTCTTTAAGTTTCTGCAAATCTACATTCTGCATTTTACATTCTCTGTAATTTACTTTCTGTCGCTTCATTTTCACCCGATTCCCAACTGTTAGCTTGACTAAACTAATCACCTCACTAAAGTTGCTGATCCATCAATCCATGTGGGATCGACCTCACTCTTGTGAGTTATTACTACTTGATGCGACCCGATATACTTGCCGGTGAGTTAGTGTGGAATCGATTGTCACCCATCATGTTTTTGGCTCCGTTGCCGGAGATTGATATAGATCGGCAATGATTAAGTCGGTGAGAAGTCTAGATTTAGCATTTTCTTTGTTTTTGTTCTTTTAATTTTTTTTGTTTAAGGCTGATATCAAGGTGTTTGAGTTATTGCCTCACAAAAAAATTTTCACTTGTGACATGAATTTCAATTTTCATTGGTGATGTGTTTCACAAAATTCAAATGGAGTTCAACTCATCTTTTGATCAAACAAATTTCATGGGATATTACCCACCATCACCAATTGACTATTCTAATGGTGGCTAGGAATATCATTAAGAAATCACAGATTCTGAGCACTCCAATTAATAGAGATATTCTTCAGAGCCACAAGATGAGCAAGAGAATCATATGGGATATTGCCCACCACCACAAATTGATTCAAGTCATTATTCTAATGGTGGATGGGAATATCACCAAAAGTCAGCAGATTATGAGCAATCCAACCAGTGGGGACATGCTAATCAAGACAATTCCATGGAATACTGCCCAACACCACAAAATGATTTATGTCATTATGCTAATGGTGGATGGGAGTATCAACAAGGAATGAAAGAGTATGAACACCTCCTAGAGCCACAAGATGATTCATACTGCTATAACAACTACTCAGATTATGACTAGGAGGGTCAAAATCAAAGAGATCTTGATGATCCATACTTTGTTCATCAAGAGGCACATCATCATTGGAGTGTGCTTTCAATAAATTCATGCAAGATTGCTCCCTAATGCCACAAAATGATCCATACTGTGATGAATTCAACAATGATTCAAGTTGTGGTTGGGAGGACCAAAATCAGAGAGCATTTGACAATTCATACTCCACTTATCAAAAGCCATCATCACTTGAGCAAACCTTTAATTCATTTATGGAAAGTTGTCAAAACTCACTTCCCAGTTTTTCATCTGAAAATTCTTCATCACTTAACTATCCCTCGACACAAAATCTCTTCCAAAATTCACAATCCAAACAAACTTCCATGAACCAAAGCCTCTCAAAGCTTGAGACCATGCTTGAAAGATATGAGGGGGAGGCACAGATATCCTGGAACAAACAAGAGAACTCCTTCAAAAATATGGAAGTTCTACTAAACCAAATGTTAAGTACAAGAGAGGAGGTGGAAGAGCGAAATGAAGAGGCTCTTGAACTAACTAAAACCCCACCTCCTAATTTCTCATGTCAGAATTTTCCATCACTTGAATATACATCAACACAAACTCCTTCTATATCCCTCAAAACAACTTCACCATAACACATCCATGTCCATAAAATCACTCTTAGCCTTCGTCTCTTGAGCTAGCATTTGAACAAGACCTGAAAACATCCATAGAATCTTGGAAAGAACAAGAAGCCCTCGACAAGAAGATGGATGGACATTTAGAGCAGACAAGGAGAAACGAAGATTTGCTAAGCAAGGAAGATGAAGATCAATTGGTGGATGTGAAGGAGGAAGTAGAAGAACATGATGAAGAGGCCCCTGCACCAAGTGAAACTTGAATGGAGAAGGAGGTTGTGGAAGTATCTGAACTTGTGAATCAATATTCACAAAGGCTAATTGAGGTGATAAAGGACCATGAAGACTCACTCCCAAGGGATTTAATGAAAAATCATGCAGAAGAAAGGGAGGAAGCCAATCAAGGGAGTTCACACTCAATTGAAGCAGAGAGCTACATAAATGAAGGGCTCATTGAACCACCAATACAAGAAGCTCTTGATGAAGAGAACACTCCAACAATAACACAACCACCAAGTCTTGATATCCAAGAAGTGAAGGCAACCAACAACAACACCGAGAAGAAGATTGTGACCAAGCTGCCATTGAACATATTGATAAACTCTATTTTTAGGGTTTATCTTGTATTGAATTTAGAGTATTTTGATGACCTTTTCTCGCATTTAACCTATAAATTAGCATGGTTTTGTTATCTCTCCTGTATTTGTGCTTAAGTGTAAAAACATGCTTTTTAAGCCTTATTTTGATGAATTCTAATTCCTCCTTGATTCCATAAGATGCCTTGATGTGTTTGCTAGTAATTTCAGGATTGAAATAGGCTAGGCATGGATCAAAGGAGCAAGGAAGAAAGCATACAAGTGGAGAGAAGCATAAAAAGCCAAAGAAGTGAAATCAGCCAAGTACGCGCACGCGCACAAGGCGCTCGCGCGCACATTGCGGAATTAGCCGAGGACGCGCACGCGTACCGTGCACGCATGCGTCACAGTCCACACGTGATCTCATTAAAGCAACACGTGCTTGGCAATTTTGGATGGTTTCTGTAACCAACTTTGGCACCAACTCCATATAAGATCCAAGGATTGAAGGGGAATCAAGTTGTTAGTTACCATTAGTTTAGCTTAGTTTAATTTAGAGTTAGTTCTAGAGAGAGAAGCTCTCACTTCTCTCTAGAATTAGGATTAGGTTTAGGTTAATCTCTCCTCTTAGATCTAGGTTTAATTCATGCTTTAATTCACTTCTCCTTTATCAATTCGTACTCTCCTCCTCTTCCTCTTTCTTGTTATGTTCTTTAATAATTGTAATTCTTCACTTTGTTTTGGATAGATTGTTGTTCCTTTGTTTTCTTTCAATAATGCAATTTGAGGTAATTCATAATAATTGTGATTTCCTTGATTGTTGTTGTTAATTCTTTGCATTCAATTGTAGTTAGAATTCATTCTTGTTGTGATTTACTATACTTTCCTTTTGTGCCTTCCAAGTGTTTGATTAAATGCTTGGGAGAATGTTAGAATAGAATTCTATGTTATTGGCTTGAAAAGGTAACTTAGGATTTCTTGAATTACTAGTGTCCAAGCGATTGATAGTTGATAGCCATTGACTCTAGCCTTCATTAAAGCTAGGATTTATGGACTAGGATTGATATAACTCACTTGACTTTCCTTTACTATTTGATTAAAGGATGACTAAGTGGGATTAATCCTTGCAACTACCATACTTGTGGCTAGTGATGATGATGAAAAACCTTGACAACCAAACCTTGCCAAGACCATTTTGTTAATAAAATTTCATTACCATTTACTATTCATATTTCTCATCTAAAACCCCAAAATAAACAAGTCCATAACCAATAACAAGAACACTACCCTGCAAGTCCTTTGAGAGACGACCCGAGGTTTAAATACTTCGGTTTATAGATTTTAGGGGTTTGTACTTGTGACAAACAAATTTTTGTATGAAAGGATTATTGTTGGTTTAGAGACTATACTTTACAACGAGATTTAATTAGTGAAATTCTAAACCGTCAAAAATCCAATCATCACATATCAAGAAAGAAAAAAGGTTCAACTACAAGCAATCCTACCCCTAATCCAGCAAGCAAGCTCAATCAAGCCATTTACCAAAGGAAGCTTGTTGGGAAGAGGTCAAGAAAGGGGGCACTGACTGGCTCCTCTTTACCATTGAGGTCATTTCTCTTAACAAACTGGAAGAAGAGGAAGAAATTCATCAGCTACAGGTCAGTAGTTTTTCCTTTCTTAGTTATTTGAATAAAGAAGTTAAGTAAATTTCTCTGTATTACAAAGAGCTAAGTTTGGTGTTGCACACCAAAATAATTAAGGGGTGAATGTTGGATGCTAAGTTTGGTGTCCCACCAAAAATTTTATTAAGAACACATTGCACCCTCAGCATGACTAGTATCGGCTCCAAACAATCAGAGAAACTACTTAACAATTGTCATGTTTCTAGTTTTTAGTTTGTTTTCTAGTTTATAGTTTATTTTCTAGTTCGTAGTTTGTTTTCTAGTTCATAGTTTATTTTCTTATTAAAAGAAATTGATATTTCATGCATGTATTTATTCTGCTACATATAGAAGTAGGCAAGGAACTAAGTTTGGTGTTCCCGCACTAACTTAGGCTCAGAGAATCACAAGCATACATGCATGCTAACTGTTTCTCAAGTGCTTGGGGAACAAGCAACTTTCAATATCTCTTGTAGGAAGTCATTCAATCTCTTGGAGAAAAAGATACATCATCATGGACAAAGGGAGGACATAGAACCCAACAATGATGATGATACAGAGGAAACAAATGGACTCCAAGAGGTTGTATTGTTCTCTGACTGATTTTAGCTCAAAATATGCTAATTGAAAGTGCAAATGTCCCCTGTTGATTAGTGTCCTATTAGATTTATTTACTGTCTGTTTGTTTTCATGCTGTTATGGCTTGCTAGTCTAAGTGCTTGATTCACTTTCATCTTACTTGAGTTATATGCTTTGTTCCTCATGCTTGAATAAATGAAAAATAACTGTGAAATAGAGAAAGAGTAAAAGTCTAGTATGATATGAGATAGAATAAGATTATGTGGTGGTATGTGCTGGTTCATTAGTTGATTCATGAATAAGGCTGAATATTGGCATGACTATGTGATATGAACTTGAGTTGCATTTCATGATGACTTGACAAATGAAAAAGGTCCAAAATAAAAGAAAGAAAATGAAACTAGAAAAAGAAATAAACAAGGCTGGGCACCAATGGCTTGAGATTTGGATATATGCCTGTGATGTTCTTGTACAAAGATAAGCTTGGATAACTAGGTTCTAAGGGGTGCTTCATCACCCGACAACTTGGGTTAACTAACCCGGGATTGCCAGCCGAAAGTCCACCATCAAGAGCTACTTTGAGACAAAGCATTTAGTAACCCAAAGAGGTGCTGGGCATCAATTTCCAAAGAACAAACAGAGATGAACAAAACAAGTTAAATGCCTGTGATGTGTGTGTGCTAAGGAGAAGCTTGAGCAAGTAAGCCCATAGGGGTGTTTCAACACCTTGCATATTGAACAAACTGGGGCGGGAATGCTGGCTGAAAGCTTACTCTAAAAAGCTGCCTTCCACTTAGCATTAAGCCTCAGCAAGAAATAAATCCCAGCAAAGAAAGAGAACAAGAAGAAAAAAACTAAGGACCAAGCAATAAATAGTCTCATTTTTTGTGTAATTCAAGTAAGGATCCAAAGGGATGTTGATGTCTCAGCCACAGAATAAAAATCTCTAAGATACCATACATGAAAACCCCATTAACCAATATTGAATATTTTCCAAATAAGGACTATCCTCTTCTCTGTCTTCATTCATTTTTGTTCTATCTTACTCCTTGCTTGGGGACAAGCAAGATTTAAGTTTGGTGTTGTGATGAGAAGTCCTATTAGGCTAGTTTCACAAGCCTTTTTCATTAGTTTTTACTTGGTTTTCATGCATTTTAGGCAATAAGTAAGTGTTTGAGTGAGAATTTCATGCTTGTCTTGATTCAATCAAACATTGGTAATTTTATGCATTTTTATTATATTTCTTGCAAGATTTAGTTGAAAATATGAATGATGCAAGATTCGATGATCATGCCAAGGCTTTGATGTACTTGTTTGGTTGATGACAGGTGAAAAGATAAAGGAAAAGGAGCAGAAAGCACAAAATAAGCTCTAAGGAAGAATTCTGGACACATCTTTTTGAGTTGAGCACGCTTTGGAGCTTTAGGTCACGCTATTAAAAGCGTGGCCCATGATTTGAACAAGGAGAGCGCTCTTGGCGCGAAAATGCTACGACGTGCACGCGTACAAGAAGCTTACGTGTCAGGGATAAATTTTTGAAGACCCACGCGTACGCGTGCATGACGCGTACGCGTCGGAGTGGTTGGCGCTTATTTGCAAAGAAAGCGCTACGTTGCATGAATGAGCGTTTTCGAGCAAAATCTAAATTGGGAATGGAAGTTCAGCCATCGACACGTACGCGTGCATGACGTGTACGCGTGGGTGGGACTTACCTGAAGAAGGATACGCAAGCGTGGGCTGAGCAGCAGCGTGGAAATGGCATGTTTGAAGACCCTACACGTACGCGTAGCTGACGCGTATGCGTGGGGAGCGCTCAATTGAAGAACGTTGCGCTCACTAAGTGAACGCAGAAAAGGGACGCACACGCGTACATGACGCGCACGCGTCAATGTGCCAGATTGCCAAAGCACGCGCAAGCGTGAGAGACACGTACACGTGGAAGGCCAAAAACACAAAAAGGACGCGCACGCGCAGAGGAGATGTACGTGTGGGTATAAAAGTGCTCCACTCACTTGATGAACGCTACACTCTCCTGAAAGTGAATTTCTGCTTAAGTAAATCCGATTCCAAGCACATTGACACACCAAAGCATGCAGAGCCCATTGACATCACTCAAAGGCACAAGAAACAGTTAGAATAGGAATTTTATTTGAGTTGTAATTTGTTTTCAATTTCAATTTCATTTGTAATTTAGGAATGCCTATAAAAAGGCTTTAGTTCACAGTAACACACACAGACGCATAGTAGGAGTAGGAGTAGAATAGAAAGCTCAGACTGAAGGATTAGAGACTCCAGATCTCTCTTGGAGGATTAGAGACTCCAGAGAGCTTAGCATAGTTGATACACTTTTATGTTTCTGCACTATTACATTTCAGTGTTCAATTTGGCTTATAAAATTTCAGTTTTTAATAATTCTCTTCTGCAAATTTACTTTCTGCAATTTTACATTTGAGTTTGCTGTGTTCTGAATTTACTTTTCATGCATTTTAAGTCTTCTGTAATCGTTATGAGTTCTGATTTACTGTCTTCTTTAATTTTCCAGCACCCAATTCCCTTTACATTTGATGCAATTTACTTTTCTTACTCTTGAAGTTTCAGTAAATCTACATTCTGCCTTTTACATTCTCTGCAATTTACTTTCTGTCGCTTCATTTTCACCCAATTCTTAACTGTTAGCTTGACTAAACTAATCACCTCACTAAGGTTGCTTGATCTATCAATCCCTGTGGGATCGACCTCACTCTTGTGAGTTATTACTACTTGATGCGACCCGGTATACTTGCCGGTGAGTTTGTATTGAATCGATTTTCACCCATCACATACTATAAGCATTTATGGCATAAAGCATAAGAATGGAGACTTAAAAGTCTGAAATTTGGCTTGAGAACTCAAAATCATCCTTGGGGTGAAAACGGGGTCACGCGTACGCGTAGTCCACGCGCACGCGTGGAAAACCAAAAAGTCATAGTGACACATATGCGTCACCCACGCGCACGCGTGGGTGGGAGAAGCCAAGTGACGCCTACGCGTTGGCCACGCATACGTGTGGGTACGGTTTGTGTCCCACGCATAAAACCAGCGCAGTTCTCGCACAACTCTCGGGAAATTTGGCTGGGCAATTGAACTAGCCCATCGACGCATACGCGTCGGCCAGGCGCACGCGTGAGGGTGTGAAAATTTGAAAGTGACGCGTGCGCGTCGGCCACACATACGCGTGGGAGTAGGATCTGCCAAAAATTTTACTAAGTTAAAAAGCTGCAGAATTTCATTTTTAAACCTCAAACTCCCACCACACATAACTCATCCTACAAAATTTTTTTTTCAACCATTTTTGAATCGATGAAAAGATCGTTGATCAAACTTTCATAAAAATCTAATTTTGAAGAATTCCAAACTCCGTAGACCGAGTTACGGACTGCCAAAGTTGGTCAAAAATCAGTTTTTACCCAAAAATAGAAATCACCAATTTTTCCAATGTTCACAAGCCAAATTCAGTTCCAATCATCCAAATGACCACAACCCAACCGCATTCACGTAATTACACTCAACCAAAACCAAACCTGCTTCAGCTACACAATTTCACCCAAAACTACCAAATTCCACACTTCAACACCTCAAACCTTATTATTCATAACAAACCCAATTATTCACACATTCAATATCTAAAATCCATCCAATCACTTATATCATCACACAATGCACACATCAACTTACCTTCCTTACCTCTTTCTGGTCTCCGCCCCCAAATTCACAGCCTTCGGCCCAAATTCACAATTTAAATGTATATTCCACAAATCAATACTCATTATCCAATTCATCAAATTCTCAACACACCAAACATACAAAGCCACACAATTCTCAACTCAATCATTAATTCATATTACATATCAACTATGCATATTAGCACCAACCATTTACACAATCCAAACTTAATCCTAAGGGCATCTAGCCTAGGAATTCTCAATACACCACACGGTACTTAAATGAAACTTAAACTGTACCTCTTGTAGCCAAAATAATTGAGCTTTTTCTTGGAAATTTTCACCAATCCTTAGCTCCAAACTTCACCAATGCTCCTCGAGCAACACCAACCTCCCAATTGTGCACCAAAATCACCAATTACACTAACATAACCAATTTTCACATATATACATTAACCTATGGTTCATGAAATTGATAAATCACAAGGGTTGGATGGTTTCTTACCTTAACCCGTGAAATTTTGTGATGAATATCACCAATGGCTCATACTAGAGCACTCCTAAACAACCAAAACAAAAGATTTCCTCAAAATCCAAACCAAATTTGAATTTAAAGAAAAAATAAAAAACTGGGTAGAGAACAGTATATTACTCACCACAAAACTTAGAAAGACTTGTAGTGGATGAGAATAGTGATGCGTGGCCGCAAACGGCTCGTCAATCAGAGTTCCGAAGAGAAAGTTATAGTGATTTAAAGTTTGATAGAGATAGGATTTTCTCTCTTCTTACTCCCTTCTCTATTTCAGCGCCCGAAGCCCCTTTCATTAGGGTAAATAAGCTAAAATGCTCATAACTAATGTTTATATATGTTGGGACTTCGACCCACTTGGGCCCGATTCACTTATTTTTTTCCGTTGCCCAAATTTTGGGCAAAAAACTTTAAGATTAGCGCTCTAAATTGCACTTTAAATATTTCTACCTTCCCTAATTAAAATTCCTAATTTTTTAAACTCATTTACTTTTAATCAATTTTCTCAACTGTAGTACTAGACAGATCTCAGCTGGTACTGCCGGTCAAAATTCCAGTGAGCATTTTTACGCAGAAAACTATGTTTTCCGACTCCGAAAAATTCACTCAATCCAATTATCAAATTTTGATTGCAAAATTTTTCTGAACATATTCGCTCCTATTTAATTTATTATTTAATTAATTACGGTTTGACCGGGTTATACATTCTACCCCCAACAGAAGTCTTCACCTTCAAAAATTTTATCCGTCAGCACGAGTACGTGAGCGTAGTCTACCTTTATATCCAACGCATGGTAGTTCCAAGGTCTTTTTACTCTGCGCGCTTCAGCTGCCGCACTCTGATTCCTCTATCTCTGAGGGTCTCAATCAATCGTCCAAAGCCGACCAACAGCCTCGTTCGTTACTTTCGTCATCTCAATAACTCACATCTTGTTAAATCTCAAATCATGTCATCAATAATATTACCATCATCCTTAATTATAGTCATCATCCCACATCACTATGATCAACCAAAAATCATCACCATGCCTTAATCATACTTTATCCTTATCCTCTCTCTCTGCCAAACTAATTACCACTAATCACAGCTCAACTCCAAGCATAACCTTCAGACTTACTTTCTTATTCCTAAACCCTCGAGTTTATATATAAATTTCTGTCTTAATGTCTTTGACTAATTAATCAAAACTCTCTTCGTTTTTAGAAGTCAAATGAGTTTGAAATAACAAGTTAACAAAATCATAAGAATTCAATTTTCTTTAATAATTTATAAAAGCATTCGAAACACATCTCTTTTGTTAAAGTTACTTAAATCAAAAATCATTTTCAAAACCATAACCAACACTTTTTCAAATTCTTGGAAAAATTTTGACAGCATCTCCCCAAAAAACTGGAGTTTGCCACCCGTCACGGGTTCCCTCAAATCAATCTCAGTACTACATCAGCATTTCAATTTAATGGTTTTCACACTTGTCTTTCAAAACCAATCATTATAGTACTCATCTCTCAAACATGACAACTTGTACTCACTCATCATTTAAATCCAATTAAGCATCAATGATCATTTCTTCATCCGTTTCAGAACCATCAAAGCTCAAAACCGCAATCAATTCCCATTATTTGGGGATCATTACTTGCAGTAACCCACTAAACCCTTCGAGTATTCAAACTTAAGATATTATAGTAAACTTGTACAACTCCTATTCGTAATTATCTTGTGTTACTGCTTCCGCAGTTTCCACTGCATTACTCTGATCTCTCGTCTAGTACTAGTTCTATCACTTATTTCCTCAAGTACTAAACCACAACTTAGCATGACTGGTATTCACTAGATTTCTATCTATGATAGCCAAAACCAAATACTAACTTAATCATACTTTTAACACATTGTTATCGATCTTTCACTTACCTATTCTCAAACCGTCAGATCTAGCAAAATTTCCCGTCGTCGTAGTGAACACACGACCTTGTTGTTGGCCCTTGGCAGTATTCCGGTTGACCTTCTCAGGACAGTTCCAGGACATGTGTCCAGCTCCTCTACAGCTATAGTAAAGTCCCAATCCAGCTCGACATGGAGTTCCCGGATGATAGCTTTCACATCACCTATAAGTCAATTTATTCTGAGGTTGCTTTCCATACCTCCTTCCTTGGTGATTGTTGTTGTTGTTCCTTCGGGAATTGTCTTGAAAAATCTCTCGTATAGGGATTTGGTCTCATCTTCACTCGCCCCTGAAATGATGAACAACTAAAGGTTGAATCTGCTCTATTCCCTTCCCTCACAGTTCACTGTCACTGGGTTTCGAACAATAACTCCGTACAGTTCACAACACTTCCGATCCCTTAGATTTAATCCAACTCACCTCTGCTATGTCACTCTTATTCTTAACTTTCAAGAGCCTAGATACTCCTCTAAGTTAACTAAATATCACTCCGTCTCAGAGACTAATGGTCCTCGACTAATCGTCGACTTGGACTTTATAATTATCAACACTTGTCATGCATCACGAACGAATATTACATATTAATGATATGCAGAGAAGTCAAACATTCAACTGCTAGTTTACAATTACCTCGGGTATGAGAATCGAATTCAGTTGCATCCCGACCTTCTCTGTAGGGACAATTCCAAGACATATGCCCTGATCTCCCACACTTGTAGCATACACCTAACCCCAATCGACACGACCTATTTAGGTGATGACTTCCACATCTCTGACAGCCACCTTTTTCACACACTCTTTAGCAACTTTGCTGTTATTCCTACTTAAGTATAATGCCATGGCCTTACATACTAAGCATCTGATGAATCCCATTCATCATAACTACATCCACATTCCGATCAATATCAAACTCAGCCAAGTCCAAACCCAATTCATACTCTACCTACCTCAACACTTAACAATTTGCCATCTACCCAATGTTATTCTAATTCACATCCTAATCATTCAAGGCCCATAATATAAGTTTTCTGATAATTAGTCATTTCTCAATTCCTGCACAGGTGTTCAATTTCACAAACTTTCATCTCCATTTAAATCCAACTATTCCAATGACAATTACAAGCCCCTTCTGCTCTAAATCATCAGATTCCAATCAACTCAAACCTAATTAAACAAATCATTCAGGCAACTATCCACCTCCAGTGTTCCACTCATTAATCCAAAATCAACACACCATTCTCATTTATACCACTGCCAAGATTCCTATCACGGCATTTTCTCACCGGTTCGTTCTTGGGAATTCCTCTTTCTGATTACTTCATTCATGTCCATGAGACACCCTTCAGGTCTTGTCCACACTAGACAAGTGATATCAAGGTGATCAGAATCAATATCTCAAGTTAAGTGCTTCAAATTACCAAAGGTACACTCATGGGCTTCATGCTAAATGTATCGGTTAGATATCCTAACTAGCACAGGCATAGACTCAGAGTATGCATTTAAGCATAAGCAGTTCCATCCCTCAGGCTCACAAGGACGAACTGCTCTGATACCATAACGTAACACCCTAATATTCAAATCCTTATGCTTGAGTCATAAGTCAGTGATATTACGGTGGTACGACTCTCAAGGTGGATTTTTTATGCATAATTATAAGTATAATTGAAAGGAATATTAATTGAAAAGCCCGAAAGGAGTGAAAATAAAAATCACAAAATCGTATCACTCACATTTCAACAACTTAAAGATAAAGTATGAAGTCGATAGCGCTATACAGATAAAGGCATAAAGGAGATTAAGAGAAAGACATATATATAGATATATAACATAAGTAGATAGCCACTAGTCGTGACCCGCGAAGTTCAGGCCGGTTAGGGTACAGTATAACAGTAGTTGGCAACAGTATCTCCTAATCTCTCCCAAAGAAGCATAAGAGCCTCTATAGGCAAGTTCAAAAGAGTCCAATACATTATATAATTTTTTCAAAATAAAGGTGGAGAGATTCTAAGCAAGTTATAAAGTAGAGAATATAAAGATCTTTGCCATTTCTCAGATGAACCACAGCTCACTTCTGAGCACCTAGACCTGTATTTGAAAAACAAGAGATATATACGGAATGAGAACGGCTGACCCATGGGTTCCCAGTATGGTAAAAGTTATAAATAAATACAATGCATTGTAATAAAAACTCACTAAGCATCCTGAACTTCCTTTCACCAAACATTCACCCTATGTTCTCGCTAATCCATAAATAGGCAACTGTCATAAGGGAATACTAAATCTAATTCATCTTCCTCATGCTTCCCAACTTTCTAACTCTCCAACGAATTAGAATCAGAATCATAAACAAAACCATCACCAGTTATTCTGCCTCAGTAATTCTATATCAATACATCAAATCCTCACTTGGAGCAAGTGAATTCACTTCACTGCGTCTACCCAGTGATGCCAGGGCATCTAGGCCAGTTCACTGACCTTTTCTTTATTGTTTTAGGGTAGTTTCATGCAATTTCTTAGTGAATAAGGCAAGTTTTGGATGAAAATACACTCACACCTTGATTTAAGCAACTATTGTGAACTTTGCATGATTTCATGAGAATTTTGCTAGAATTGCATGATAAATTGATGATGCATAATCTCATGACTTTGGCTAGAGCTTTGATGCACTTTAATGGCTTGATTTCAGGACAAAGGAAGTAAGGAAGAACCACGTTAGTATTCACGTTAACCTAGTTAACGTGAGCACTAACGTGGAATGGCAAAAGGGGCTAAGGAACGCTAATGGGAAAAGTGATACCCAATAACGCTCGCGAAGGGGTATAAGCCAATGTTATTGGGAAAAGTGAGTCCTAATAATGTTGGCCAAAAAATTGAGAAGGCAACGTTAGTGGTCACGTTAAGACCACTAACGTTGGAGTTAACGTGGGTATACGAGGGTGGAACGTTAGTGGAAAAAGTGAATGCCACTAACGTTCTCAAACCCACAATGGCACTCAAACGTTAATCTCACTAAATACCCAAACGTAATTCATATTTCTCTGCAAGCCGGGCCCACTAAAGATGAGAACTGCTTCAACTGAAGATCTAGAGCCCACATCCAAGACTTGAAGAACTCACTAGAAGATCAAGAGGAGTAGTATATATAGGAGTAATTTTGAACTATAGAGAAGATTGGCACTTTTGGGAACTACTCTCTGCATATTTACTTTTCTATACTTTTAGCATGGATTCTTCTTTTCTGCCAATTTTCATTTGTAGAGCTATGAACAACTAAACCCCTTTCATTGGGTTAGGGAGCTCTGTTGTAATTTGATGGATCAATTATAGTTTTTATTCTTCTTCTTCTTTCTTTTCTCTTGATCTTACTAGAAAGCTTTCGATCTTAATTCAATTGGTTAGTTGTCTTGGAAAAGAAACTCTCCATAATTGGATCTCCTTTGAACCTTGGAAAAGGGATAAGGAGATCATGCTAGAAATGCTTTCTCATGTTGGACCAAATTGGGGTTTGGGCGGATATAGTGACATGTAATCCTCCCAACACTTTGATTTGGAAATACATGTAGTATAATCAGTGACCACACTTTATCTCTTCCCATGAGCAATTAAATCAAGGAATTGGGCAATTGTTCAAGCTTAGAGAGATTGGATTGCCAAGGAATTGGGATCTGATCACTTAAGATTGCCAAGGAGATCAATGAATGCATTGATTGAGGAAGAGATGAGAATGAACTTGATCCAGAGAATGCAACATCTCTTGAACCCAATGATTTCCCCATTTATGATCTTACCCATTCTCTTTATTTTCTGTCGTTTATTTTCATGCTCATTACCCCAAATTCCCATTTAAGATTCTGCACTTTAAATTCTGTTATTTACTTTCCAGTCATTTAAATTTCTGCAAGTTCCCAATCTAAATTCTATTTAGCTCAACTAGCATATTCTTCTAACAAAAGTTGCTTGACCAATCAATCCTTGTGGGATTCGACCTCACTCTATTGTGAGTTTTACTTGACGACAATTCGGTATACTTACCGAAGTGAAATTTGTTGAGAGACAAGTTTTCATGCATCAAGTTTATGGCGCCGTTGCCGGGGATTGATTTTGAATCAACAATGATTAAGTTTGAAGATCACTAGATTGAGCATTTTTCATTTTTTCTTTCTTCACTGTTTCGTTATTTGTTTATTTGATTCAGTCAATTTCCTTTAGTTTGTTTTAATTTCTTCCTCATCCCCTGCACCCTCTTTGTTTTTCGTTCTTTCTTTCTTTGTTGATTACAATTCTTCTCACTAACCCATTAACTGTTTGATAATTTGCATCACTCACACTAACAATTACTCTAACAAGAATAGTTTCTTCATTTCATCTCTTGTTGTGCAATTTGTCTGTTGTATGACAGGGAGAAGAGAAGGAGTCTCAACATCCTTTGATTCAGAATCTGAAAGGACCCTTTGGAGACTAAGAAGGGAAGCAAGAGGGAAAAGGATTATTGGTGCCGAGGAAGAGGAAGAGTACTTTGAACCCAATATGGAAGAGAATTTGGAGAACAATCATGAAGAAGAAGCTCACAACTATGCTAGAGAAGGCCATGCAAACCGTGCTGGGCAAGAAAGCAGAGTCCTAGGCTCCTATATCAATCCTAATCCAGGAAACTGTGGAAGTAGCATTCCAAAGCCTACCATACATGCCAACAATTTTGAACTAAAACCCCAGCTCATCACCCTTGTTCAAAAAAATTGTTCATTTGGAGAAAGTGCTCAAGAAGACCCCAATAAACATCTAACCATCTTCCTGAAAATTTTTGACACTGTGAAGTCTAATGGAGTCCATTCGGAAGTTTATAGGCTGCTCTTGTTCCCTTTTTCACTCAGGGACAAGGCATCCAAATGGCTTTAATCATTCCCAAAGGAGAGCCTAACAAATTGGGAAGATGTGGTGAACAAATTTTTGGCAAGATTTTACCCTCCTCAAAGAATCAACAGGCTGAGAGCTGAGGTGCAAACTTTCATGCAACAAGATGGTGAGACTCTCTATGAAGCATGGGAGAGATTCAAAGACTTAACAAGAAGATGCCCACCAGATATGTTCAATGAATAGGCTCAACTTCACATTTTCTATAAAGGTCTTTCCTTTGAGTCAAAGAAGGCCGTAGATCACTCATCAGGAGGCTCTCTAAACAAGAAGAAAACCATTGAAGAAGCCATATATGTCATTGAAATAGTTGCTGAGAATGACGACTTTTATGCCTCCGAAAGAAGTAACACTAGAGGGGTAATGGAGCTAAACCACATGGATGCATTGTTAGCTCAAAACAAGATGATCACCAAGCAGCTAGCAGATCTTACCAAGAAGGTGGAGGAAAACCAAGTTACAGTAGCCATCACTTCATCACCAGCTAAAGAAGGAGTGAATATAGGAGAAGAAGGTGATTGGGAGCAAGCCAACTATGTTGGAAACTCACCTAGACAAATTTATGATCCATACTCCAAAACCTACAACTCTAGATGGAGAAATCATCCCAACTTTGGATGGGAAAACCAACAAGACCAAGGGCAAGATCAGAGACGCCACAACCTCAATTCCAACAACAATGCAACTCATCAACACACCTCATAGAGATCCTACCAACATCCATCTAACCACCCTTCTCAACCACCTAATCTCAACCCATCATCAATAACCGAGGAGAGATTATCAAATATTGAGGCTCTACTCGAAATTCTATGCAAGGAAATTCAAGATAGTAAAGCTTTCTGGGAAGAAGTGCAATCCAACATGCAGAATCAAGATGCTGCCATCAAGAAACTGGAAACAAAGATTGAATTCTTATTCAAGCAAGCCCCTGGACACAACAATTGCAGCAATATTAACTCAATACCAAAGGAGGAATGTCAAGCCATCACCCTCAGAAGTGGGAAGGAATTGAAGGAGACCCACAAGAAACCGCCAGAGAAGAAATTGGATGAAGAAAACAAGGGACATGAGGAAGCTCAAACGTCAACCCCCAAGTCACATCAAGAAGGAGAAGCACTCAAACCATGCCTCTCAAAGGCTCCATACCCCCAGCAATTGCAACTAAAGAAGAGGGGAGAGGACAACCAATTCTCAAGATTCTTGGAAATCCTCAAGAAACTACAAATAAACATACCCTTTGTTGAAGCAATAGAGCAAATGCCACTCTATGCCAAGTTCTTGAAGGAATTGATGACCAAAAAGAGAAGCTGGAAGAACAATGAGACTGTAGTACTCACGGAAGAATGCAGCGCCATCATCCAACACAAATTGCTCCAGAAATTGAAGGATCCTGGGAGTTTCCAAATCCCTTGTATCATTGGGAAAATCACTGTGGAAAAGGCTTTATGTGATCTAGGAGCCAGCATAAATCTAATGTCTCTAGCAATGATGAAAAAAATGAAGATTGAGGAAGCCAAACCAATAAGAATGGCCATGCAACTAGCAGACAGATCATTCAAATTTCCCCATGAGATAGTAGAAGATTTGTTAGTGAAGGTGGGAGACTTCATCTTTCCAGCAGATTTCGTGGTATTAGACATGGAGGAAGGAGCTAAGACTTCCATCATCCTGGGAAGACCATTTTTAACCACTGCTGAGCCATTATTGATGTCCAAAAGGGTGAACTTGTCCTTAGATTACATGAGGAGAAAATGACATTCAATGTGTTTAAGGCCATGAGTTACCCACACAACTCATTGGGAGAATGTATGAGGTTGGACTCTGTAGAAGCTTTGGTACAAGAAACTCTTGAAGAAGAACTTGAAGCATCAACAGAAGAAGAATTAGCAGCAAGCGAAGAAGCTGCAGTCGCTGAAATACATGTTCAAGGCAGGCTAGAAGAAAAGGAGGAAAGAAAAGAAGTACCCAAACTGGAGCTTAAAGCACTACCAACCACTCTCAAGTATGCATACTTGGGAGAAAATAAAAGTTATCCAGTGATTATAAATTCAGCCCTCAGCCAAGAACAAGAGGAAGAGTTGCTTCAAGTCTTACAAAAGCATAAGGATGCCATTGGATGGATACTTGCGGATTTAAAATGAATCAGTTCAGCCATATGCATGCATAAGATACTCCTGGAAGAAGGTGCCAAACCTTCCATTCAGCCCCAAAGAAGGTTAAATCCAGCAATGAAGGAAGTAGTGCAGAAAGAAGTCATGAAGTTGTGGCAGGGAGGAGTAATCTATCCAATTTCAGATAGCCAATGGGTCAGTCCAATTCAAGTGGTGCCCAAGAAAGGAGGAATCACTGTAGTGCCCAACGAAAGGAATGAGCTAATCCCTACAAGAACCATCACAGGCTGGAGAATGTGTATTGACTATAGGAAGCTCAATGAAGCCAAAAGAAAAGATCATTTCCCACTTCCCTTCATGGATCAAATGTTGGAAAGACTTGCGGGACACGCATATTATTATTTTCTAGATGGTTATTCAGGATATAACCAAATAGTGGTTGATCCAAGAGACCAAGAGAAAACATCATTCACCTGCCCATATGTAGTGTTTGCCTATAGGCGCATGCCATTTGGGCTATGTAATGCACCCGCAACTTTTCAACGCTGCATGCTCTCCATCTTTTCAGATATGATAGAGACGTTCATTGAAGTTTTCATGGATGACTTCTCAGTATTTGGAGATTCCTTCCCTAATTGCCTAAACTATCTTGCCTTGGTATTGAAAAGATGTCAAGAAACCAATTTATTCTTGAACTGGAAAAAATGTCATTTTATGGTGGCAGAGGGAATAGTTCTTGGCCATAAAGTTTCTAATCAAGGCATTGAGGTAGACAGAGCTAAGATGGAGCTAATTGAAAAGTTACCTCCACCAAGTGATGTCAAGGCAATTAGGGGCTTTTTGGGACATGCTGGCTTCTACAGAAGGTTTATTAAAGATTTTTCAAAGATAGCCAAGCCCTTAAGCAATCTCCTGATGTCTGATACACCATTTATTTTTGATGAGAAATGCATGCTAGCATTTGAAAACTTGAAAAAGAGGCTATCCTCAGCTCATATCATCACCCCACCTGATTGGAATTTACCATTCGAACTGATGTATGATGCATCTGATTTCGCAGTTGGGGCAGTGTTAGGGCAGAAAAAAAATTTGGTGCATGTCATATACTATGCCAGCATGGTCCTTAATGATACTCAAAGGAATTATACCACTACCGAAAAGGAGTTGCTAGCAATAGTTTTTGCATTTGACAAATTTAGATAATATCTTATTGGCTCTAAAGTTATTATTTTCACTGATCACACAGCACTCAAATATCTATTTGCCAAACAAGAGTCAAAACTAAGACGAATTAGATGGATCTTATTATTGCAGGAGTTCAACATTGAAATCAGAGACAAAAAGGGTGTGGAGAACAAAGTGGCAGATCATCTATCCAGAATCCCTTGTGAGAAGGATGATGCCCATGATACAAGTGTAAATGAATTCTTCCCAAATGAGCAGCTAATGATGATTCATAAAGCACCTTGGTTTGCAGATATTGCCAATTTTAAAGCAGCCGGTGACTTACCCCCTGGAATCAACAAATATCAAAGAAGAAAACTCATCAATGATGCCAAGTATTTCATTTGGGATGAAACCTATCTCTTTAAGAAATGCTCAGATGGTATCCTTAGGAGGTGCATCTCAGAAGAAGAAGGACGAAAGGTCCTGTGGAGTTGCCATAGTGCTAGTTATGAAGGTCACTTTGGAGGAGAAAGAACTGCCGCAAAGGTGCTACAATGTGGGTTCTTCTGGCCCACTATCTTCAAAGATGCTAAGGAATTGGTGAGAAGCTGCAACAAATGCCAAAGGTCTGGCAACCTGCCCAAGAGAAATGAGATGCCACAGCAATAAATTCTAGAACTTGAACTGTTTGATGTATGGGGAATCGATTTCATGGGACCATTCCCACCCTCATATTCAAACAAGTTTATCTTGGTGGCTATAGATTATGTATCTAAGTGGGTGGAGGCAGTGGCAACTCCAACTAATGACAACAAGGTAGTCATAAACTTTCTTCGAAGGAATATCTTCACCAAGTTTGGAGTCCCACGAGCCCTCATCAGTGACGGAGGGAGTTATTTTTGCAATAGACCATTGGAAGCCCTACTCCTGCGATATGGGGTGAAACATAAGGTTGCCACACCTTATCATCCCCAAACAAGTGGGCAAACAGAGATATCTAACCGAGAGCTGAAAAGGATTCTGGAAAAGACTGTGGGGATATCAAGAAAGGACTAGGCAAAGAAGCTAGATGGTGCTCTTTGGGCATACAGGACAGCCTTCAAAACACCAATTGGAATGTCCCCATATCAACTGGTGTATGATAAGGCTTGTCACTTGCCATTAGAGCTAGAGCACAAGGCCTCCTGGGCCCTTAAAACGTTGAACCTAGATAGCACTGCTGTTGGTGAAAAAAGGGTCTTGCAGCTTCAAGAATTGGAAGAATTTAGATCTCAAGCCTATGAAAATACTAAGATCTATAAGGAAAAAGCAAAAAAGAGACATGATCTCAACTTGGTACCCAGAAGTTTTGAAGAAGGGCAACATGTACTTCTCTACAACTCTAGACTGAAACTCTTCCCTGGGAAACTCAAATCAAGATGGTCGGGACCCTTTCTAGTCACAAAAGTCTCACCTTATGGACACATAGAAATAATGGAAGAAAGCTCAAAGAGAAGATTCACTGTGAATGGACAAAGACTCAAACACTACTTGGGCAGCATGGGAGAGACCCCCAAACAGAAGTATAACCTCAACTAAGGAAAGAATCGTCGAGCTAGCGACGCTAAAAAAAGCGCTTTGTTGGGAGGCAACCCAACCTGAGGTAATTATCTTCTCATAAATCTTTCAATAAAAATTTCAAGTTGGATCCTCTATAGTGTGAGGAGCTAAGTTTGGTGTTACACACCAAAAATAATTCAAGGGTGAATATAGGGCTCTAAGTTTGGTGTTCCACCAAAACTCCAGCTGAAGAGTGCATTGCAACCCTTAGTGATGAAGCATTCCTCTAGCAATTAGAGAACTTACTTGACAGAGACTTAACCTCTAAAACATAGATTATCTTTTTAGCTCATAGTTGTTTCTTAATAAAAAGCACACAAGGTTATTACATGCATCTAATTTGTCAAGTAAGCAAAGAACTAAGTTTGGTGTTCACACACCAAGTTATGTTCTGAAGTTCACAAGTACACATGCATGCTAACCCTTTTCTAAGTGCTTGGAGAACAAGCAACTTTCAATAGTGTTGCAGGAATTCAATCAATCTCAAGGAATGAGCATACCCCATCATCCAAGGAAACAGATAGGGATGCGAATGCTAGGACAAGAATACCAAGGAAGATATCATGAGGTTGTTTCAAACCATCTCAAAATGCAGAACTCTAAGTGAAAAATGATTAAATAGAACCTGAATCTTTTACTTGTTTCTCTTTATTCGCATCCAAGTGTGCTAGCTTAATGTCTCGAGTGTTCACTTTCATCCTTCTTACTTGTATGCTTGTCTCTTTAATTTAATCAAAAAGAAAATGTTATGAAAAGAACAAGAGCAGAGTATTTTGTGAAGTGAATTCTGAATGTTTATGGTGGGATGATTTGTAAGCTAAGTTGGTTCACCAAACAAGGAAAGAAAGCAATTATCTATCCTAAGTCCTTTGTTTGAGGCACATCTTTTGAGATTAACTAAACAATAAGATCCCAATAAGAAAAGAGAAAGAGCAATAAAAGTGAAAAAGGAAAGAAACACAATAAGAAATAATGCTAGGCACCAAGGGTTTCAAAATTGAGGCATGTGTCTGTGGTGTTTATTTGCAAGGGATATACTTGGATGAATAAGCTCTTAGGGGTGCCATATCACTTGGTAACTTGGATTAACTAATCCGGGATTATCAGCTGAAAGTCCACTATCAAGAGTAACCTTTGCTACAGAGCGCTTAGTAACCCAAAGAGGTGCTGGACACCAAGGTCTCAAGAAAGAAAAATAACAAACCATGTGCCTGTGGTGTGTATGTATGAGGGAAAGAGGCTTGAGGGAGTAAGTCCTTAGGGGTGTCTCAACACCTAGCACCTTGAACTAACTGGTTCGAGAGTGTTGGCTGAAAGCTTATCATAAAGAGTCGCCCTCTTACAAAGCACTTAGCCAAAAGAAGAAGGTAATAAGCTTTGAAAAAGAAGGAAGGATCAACAAGAAAGGAGTCTCAAAGGATGCAATCAAGAAAGTGACCAAAGAATTGATAAAGGCTTGAAACCTAAAGGGGAGGAACCTAAGTTGCTATGCATGAAACCCCATAAACCAGGAATTCTACTTATATTTTATCTTCTTGTTCTTTCATTTCATTCTTTTTATGCTTCAGTACTTGCTTAGGGACAAGCAAGCTTTAAGTTTGGTGTTGTGATGCCAGAACATCTAGGCCAGTTTCACTGACCTTTTCTTTACTGTTTTAGGGTAGTTTCATGCAATTTCTTAGTGAATAAGGCAAGTTTTAGATGAAAATACACTCACACCTTGATTTAAGCAACTATTGTGAACTTTGCATGATTTCATGAGAATTTTGCTAGAATTGCATGATAAATTGATGATGCATAATCTCATGACTTTGGCTAGAGCTTTGATGCACTTTAATGGCTTGATTTCAGGACAAAGGAAGTAAGAAAGAACCACGTTAGTATTCACGTTAACCTAGTTAACATGAACACTAACGTGGAATGGAAAAAGGGGCCAAGCAACGTTAATGGGAAAAGTGATTCCCAATAATGCTCGCGAAGGGGTATAAGCCAACGTTATTAGGAAAAGTGAGTCCCAATAACGTTGGCCAAAAAATTGAGAAGGCAACGTTAGTGGTCACGTTAAGATCACTAACGTTGGAGTTAACGTGGGTATACGAGGGTGGAATGTTAGTGGAAAAAGTGAATGCCACTAACATTCTCGAACCCACAATGGCACTCAAATGTTAATCTCACTAAATACCCAAGCCTAATTCATATTTCTCTGCAAGCTGGGCCCACTAAAGATGAGAACTGCTTCAACTGAAGATCCAGAGCCCACATCCAAGACTTGAAGAACTCACTAGAAGATCAAGAGGAGTAGTATATATAGGAGTAGTTTTGAACTATAGAGAAGATTGGCACTTTTGGGAACTACTCTCTGCATATTTACTTTTTTGTACTTTTAGCATGGATTCTTCTTTTCTGCCAATTTTCACTTCTAGAGCTATGAACAACTAAACCCCTTTCATTGGGTTAGGGAGCTCTGTTGTAATTTGATGGATCAATTATAGTTTTTATTCTTCTTCTTCTTTCTTTTCTCTTGATCTTACTAGAAAGCTTTCGATCTTAATTCAATTGGTTAGTTGTCTTGGAAAAGAAACTCTCCATAATTGGATCTCCTTTGAACCTTGGAAAAGGTATGAGGAGATCATGCTAGAAATGCTTTCTCATGTTGGACCAAATTGGGGTTTGGGCGGATATAGTGACATGTAATCCTCCCAACACTTTGATTTGGAAATACATGTGGTATAATCAGTGACCACACTTCATCTCTTCCCATGAGCAATTAAATCAAGGAATTGGGCAATTGTTCAATGTTAGAGAGATTGGATTGCCAAGGAATTGGGATCTGATCACTTAAGATTGCCAAGGAGATGAATGAATGCATTGATTGAGAAAGAGATGAGAATAAACTTGATCCGGAGAATGCAACATCTCCTGAACCCAATGATTTTCCCATTTCTAATCTTACCCATTCTCTTTATTTTCTGTCATTTATTTTCATGCTCATTACCCCAAATCCCTATTTAAGATTCTGCACTTTAATTTCTGTTATTTACTTTCCAGTCATTTAAATTTCTGTAAGTTCCCAATCAAAATTCTGTTTAGCTTAACTAGCATATTCTTCTAACTAAAGTTTCTTTACCAATCAATCCTTGTGGGATTAGACCTCACTCTATTGTGAGTTTTACTTGACGACAATTCGGTATACTTGCCAAAGGGAAATTTGTTGAGAGACAAGTTTTCATGCATCACCCAGGGAGCTCAAATTATCTCATTCAATAATCATCATCATTATTCAATCACATCATTAATTCATCTCATCAAGAACAGCCCTCAGCGTCCACCGACACCAGCATGAGGGACCTCTTATTTGTACAAACACAAGCAATACAGGAAAGTAATACACAGTTAAAGTACGAGTAGAACAAGTAGCACATAATCATGTAACATAGCACATATGATATGGCAATCCAAAACAAGTAGGCAAACCCAAACAATTCGAATATATGCAAATGATGAATGCCTGCCCTATGGCTAATGATATCATCTGTTGGTTATATAGCCAACCCGACATGTCCAGAAGCTAACCCGGGTACTGTCTTTCTGTTGGGCATTAATATTATTAGAGGGAATACGTGCACTATCAGCATTAAAGGGTATCTGTGCCCTGTCACCATTAGAGGATATCGGTGCCCTGTCACCCTTACAATCAGAGAGAAAACACAAGCATACTCACGTTCAATATTTTCCAATATTATTCATTTACCACATTCGTTTATTAATCATATATGAATCTCTGGCATATTCGCCACATGTTAAAGCTTCCTCAATCAATCATCATGACCATATCATCATTTGTACATCACATGATTGCACATTTATACAACACTCATCATAACCCGAGGCAAGTGGGACGATACCACAACCCTTGCATCCACCCGGGGAGCCTCTATATTAATGGTGCGCGAAATTGTGAACAATACTTTTCACAACTCTCATAATCCCCGGTCATGAACCCCAAAAACTTGGTGTTCAATACCATGGCATTACACAACTTCGCACAACTAACCAGCAAGTGCACTGGGTCGTCCAAGTAATAAACCTTACGCGAGTAAGGGTCGATCCCACGGATATTGTTAGTATGAAGCAAGCTATGGTCATCTTGTAAATCTTAGTCAGGCAAACTCAAATGGATATGGTGATGAACGCATAAAACACAAAGATAAAGATAGAGATACTTATGTAATTCATTGGTAGGAACTTCAGATAAGCGCATGAAGATGCCTTCCCTTCCGTCTCTCTGCTTTCCTACTGTCTTCATCCAATCCTTCTTACTCCTTTCCATGGCAAGCTTATGTAGGGTTTCACCGTTGTCAGTGGCTACCTCCCATCCTCTCAGTCAAAACGTTCCTATGCTCTGTCACAGCATGGCTAATCATCTGTCGGTTCTCGGTCAGGCCGGAATAGAATCCAGCGATTCTTTTGCGTCTGTCACTAACGCCCCGCCTACTAGGAGTTTGAAGCACGTCACAGTCATTCAATCATTGAATCCTACTCAGAATACCACAGACAAGGTTAGACCTTCCGGATTCTCTTGAACGCCGCCATCAGTTCTAGCCTATACCACGAAGACTCTGATCTCACGGAATGGTTGGCTCGGTTGTCAGGCGAGCACTCGGTTGTCAGGCGATCAACCATGCATCGTGCAATCAGGAATCCAAGAGATATTCACCCAATCGAAGGTAGAACGGAGGTGGTTGTCAGTCACACGTTCATAGGTGAGAATGATGATGAGTGTCACGGATCATCACATTCATCAAGTTGAAGAACAAGTGATATCTTAGAACAAGAACAAGCGGAATTGAATGGAAGAACAATAGTAATTGCATTAATACTCGAGGTACAGCAGAGCTCCACACCTTAATCTATGGTGTGTAGAAACTCCACCGTTGAAAATACATAAGAACAAGGTCTAGGCATGGCCGTGAGACCAGCCTCCCAGTGATCTAAGATAGCATAAAAATGAAGATAGCTACCAAAGTCTACAAATACAATAGTAAAAGGTCCTACTTATAGAGAACTAGTAGCCTAAGGTTTACAGAAATGAGTAAATGACATAAAAATCCACTTCCGGGCCCACTTGGTGTGTGCTTGGGCTGAGCAATGAAGCATTTTCGTGTAGAGACTCTTCTTGGAGTTAAACGCTAGCTTTTATGCCAGTTTGGGCGTTTAACTCCCATTTGGGTGCCAGTTCCGGCGTTTAACGCTGGAATTCCTGAGGGTGACTTTGAACGCCGGTTTGGGCCATCAAATCTTGAGCAAAGTATCGACTATTATATATTGCTGGAAAGCCCAGGATGTCTACTTTCCAACGCCATTGAGAGAGCCCCAGTTGGGCTTCTGTAGCTCCAGAAAATCCACTTTGAGTGCAGGGAGGTCAGAATCCAACAGCATCTGCAGTCCTTTTTAGTCTCTGAATCAGATTTTTGCTCAGGTCCCTCAATTTCAGCCAGAAAATACCTGAAATCACAGAAAAAGACACAAACTCATAGTAAAGTCCAGAAAAGTGAATTTTAACTAAAAACTAATAAAAATATACTAAAAACTAACTAGATCATACTAAAAACATACTAAAAACAATGCCAAAAAGCGTACAAATTATCCGCTCATCACAACGCCAAACTTAAATTGTTGCTTGTCCTCAAGCAACTGAAAATCAAATAAGATAAAAAGAAGAGAATATGCAAAGAATCCCAAAAGCATCTGTGAAGATCAGTATTAATTAGATGAGCGGGGCTTTTAGCTTTTTGCCTCTGAACAGTTTTGGCATCTCACTCTATCCTTTGAAATTCAGAATGATTGGCTTCTTTAGGAACTCAGAATCCAGATAGTGTTATTGATTCTCCTAGTAGAGTATGATGATTCTTGAACATAGCTACTTATTGAGTCTTGGTTGTGGCCCAAAGCACTCTGTCTTCCAGTATTACCACCGGATACATACATGCCACAAACACATAATTGGGTGAACCTTTTCAGATTGTGACTCAGCTTTGCTAAAGTCCCCAATTAGAGGTGTCCAGGGTTCTTAAGCACACTCTTTTTGCGTTGGATCACAACTTTATTTCTTTCTTTTCTCTCTTTTTTTTTTGTTTTCTTTTCTTTTTCTCTTTTTTTTCGATTTTTTTTTGAATAGAAATGCTTTTTCTTGCTTCAAGAATCATTGTAATGATTTTTCAGATCCTCAGTAACATGTCTCCTTTTTCATCATTCTTTCAAGAGCCAACATTCATGAACCACAAATTCAAAAGTCATATGCACTGTTTAAGCATACATTCAGAAGACAAAAGTAATGCCACCACATCAAAATAATTAAACTGTTATAAAATTCAAAATTCATGCAATTCTTCTCTTTTTCAATTTAAGCACGTTTTTATTCAAGAAAGGTGATGGATTCATAGGACATTCATAACTTTAAGGCATAGACACTAAGACACTAATGATCACAAGACACAAACATAGATAAACATAAGCATAAAATTCGAAAAACAGAAGAATAAAGAACAAGGAAATCAAAGAACGGGTCCACCTTAGTGATGGCGGCTCTTTCTTCCTCTTGAAGATCCTATGGAGTGCTTGAGCTCCTCAATGTCTCTTCCTTGTCTTTGTTGCTCCTCCCTCATGATTCTTTGATCTTCTCTAATTTCATGGAGGATGATGGAGTGTTCTTGATGCTCCACCCTTAGTTGTCCCATGTTGGAACTCAATTCTCCTAGGGAGGTGTTTAGTTGCTCCCAATAGTTTTGTGGAGGAAAGTGCATCCCTTGAGGAATCTCAGGGATCTCATGATGAGTGGGGTCTCTTGTGTGCTCCATCCTCTTCTTAGTGATGGGCTTGTCCTCATCAATGGGGATGTCTCCCTCTATGTCAACTCCAACTGAATAACAGAGGTGACAAATGAGATGAGGGAAGGCTAACCTTGCCAAGGTAGAGGACTTGTCTGCCACCTTATAGAGTTCTTGGACTATAACCTCATGAACTTCTATTTCTTCTCCAATCATGATGCTATGGATCATGATAGCCCGGTCTATGGTAACTTCGGACCGGTTGCTAGTGGGAATGATTGAGCGTTGAATAAACTCCAACCATCCTCTAGCCACGGGTTTGAGGTCATGCCTTCTCAATTGAACCGGCTTTCCTCTTGAATCTGTCTTCCATTGGGCGCCCTCTTCACATATGACTGTGAGGACTTGGTCCAACCTTTGATCAAAGTTGACCCTTCTAGTGTAAGGATGTTCATCTCCTTGCATCATAGGCAAGTTGAATGCCAACCTTACACTTTCCGGACTAAAATCCAAGTATTTCCCCCGAACCATAGTAAGATAATTCTTTGGATTCAGGTTCACACTTTGATCATGGTTCTTGGTGATCCATGCATTGGCATAGAACTCTTGAACCATCAAGCTTCCGACTTGTTGAATGGGGTTGGTAAGAACTTCCCAACCTCTTCTTCGGATCTCATGTCGGATCTCCGGATATTCACCCTTTTTGAGTGAAAAAGGGACCTCGGGGATCACCTTCTTCAAGGCCACAACTTCATAGAAGTGGTCTTGATGCACCCTTGAGATGAATCTCTCCATCTCCCATGACTCGGAGGTGGAAGCTTTTGCCTTCCCTTTCCTCTTTCTAGAGGTTTCTCCGGCCTTGGATGCCATAAATGGTTATGGAAAAACAAAAAGCAGTGCTTTTACCACACCAAACTTAAAATGTTTGCTCGTCCTCGAGCAAAAGAAGAAAGAAGAGAGTAGGAGAAGAAGAAATGAGGAAGAAGGGAATGGCTTTGTGTTCGGCCAAAGGCGAGAGAAATGGTGTTTAGGATGTGTGAAGATGAAGGAGTGAAGGATGGTTTATATAGGAGAGGGGGAAGGGTAGTGTTCGGCCATTTGAGGGTGGGTTTGGGTGGGAGAGTGGTTTGAATTTGAATGGTGAGGTAGGTGGGGTTTTATGAAGGATGGATGTGAGTGGTGAAGAGAAAGATGGGATTTGATAGGTGAAGGGTTTTTGGGGAAGAGGTGTTGAGGTGATTGGTGAATGGGTGAAGAAGAAGAGAGAGAGTGGTGGGGTAGGTGGGGATCCTGTGGGGTCCACAGATCCTGAGGTGTCAAGGAAAAGTCATCCCTGCACCAAATGGCAAGCAAAATCTCGTTTTGTGCCAATTCTGGCGTTAAACGCCGGGCTGGTGCCCATTTCTGGCGTTTAACGCCAGCTTCTTGCCCTTTTCTGGCGTTTAACGCCAGTCTGGTGCCCCTTTCTGGCGTTAAACGCCCAGAATGGTGCCAGACTGGGCGTTAAACGCCCATCTGCTAACCTCACTGGCGTTTAAACGCCAGTAGGTGCGTCCTCCAGGGTGTGCTGTTTTTCTTCCTGTTTTTCATTCTGTTTTTGCTTTTTTCATTGATTTTGTGACTTCTCATGATCATCAACCTACAAAAAAATAAAATGACAAAGGAAAATAGTTAATTATAAAACATTGGGTTGCCTCCCAACAAGCGCTTCTTTAATGTCATTAGCTTGACAGAGGACTCTCATGGAGCCTCAGAAATGCTCAGAGCTATGTTGGAACCTTCCAACACCTAACTTAGAGTTTGAATGTGGGGGTTCAACACCAAACTTAGAAGTTGGTTGTGGCCTCCCAACACCAAACTGAGTGTTTGACTGTGGGGGCTCTGTTTTTGAGAGAAGCTCTTCATGCTTCCTCTCCATGATGACAGAGGGATATCCTTGGGCCTTAAACACCAAGGATTCTTCATTCACTTGAATGATCAACTCTCCTCTATCAACATCAATCACAGCCCTTGCTGTGGCTAGGAAGGGTCTGCCAAGGATGATGGATTAATCCATGCACTTCCCAGTCTCTAGGACTATGAAATCAGTAGGGATGTAATGGTCTTCAACTTTAACCAAAACATCCTCTACAAGTCCATGGGCTTGTTTTCTTGAATTGTCTGCCATCTCTAGTGAGATTTTTGCAGCTTGCACCTCAGAGATCCCTAACTTCTCCATTACAGAGAGAGGCATGAGGTTTACACTTGACCCTAAGTCACACAAGGCCTTCTTGAAGGTCATGGTGCCTATGGTACAAGGTATTGAAAACTTCCCAGGATCCTGTCTCTTTTGAGGCAGTTTCTGCCTAGACAAGTCATCCAGTTCCTTGGTGAGCAAAGGGGATTCATCCTCCCAAGTCTCATTTCCAAATAACTTGTCATTCAGCTTCATGATTGCTCCAAGGTATTTAGCAACTTGCTCTTCAGTGACATACTCATCCTCTTCAGAGGAAGAATACTCATCAGAGCTCATGAATGGCAGAAGTAAGTCCAGTGGAATCTCTATGGTCTCATTTTGAGCCTTAGATTCCCATGGTTCCTCATTGGGGAACTCAGTGGAGGCCGGTGGACGTCCATTGAGGTCTTCCTCAGTGGCGTTCACTGCCTCTCCTTCCTCCCAAAATTCGGCCATGTTGATGGCTTTGCACTCTCCTTTTGGATTTTCTTCTGTATTGCTTGGAAGAGTACTAGGAGGGAGTTCAGTAATTTTCTTGCTCAGCTGTCCCACTTGTGCCTCCAAGTTTCTAATGGAGGACCTTGTTTCAGTCATGAAACTTTGAGTGGTTTTGATTAGATCAGAGACCATGGTTGCTAAGTCAGAGGTATTCTGCTTAGAACTCTCTGTCTGTTGCTGAGAAGATGATGGAAAAGGCTTGCTATTGCTAAACCTGTTTCTTCCACCATTATTGTTATTGAAACCTTGTTGAGGTCTCTGTTGATCCTTCCATGAAAAATTTGGATGATTTCTCCATGAAGGATTATAGGTGTTTCCATAGGATTCTCCCATGTAGTTCACCTCTTCCATTGAAGGGTTCTCAGGATCATAAGCTTCTTCCTCAGATGAAGCTTCCTTAGTACTGCTTGGTGCATTTTGCATTCCAGACAGACTTTGAGAAATCATATTGACTTGTTGGGTCAATATTTGGTTCTGAGCCAATATGGCATTCAGAGTGTCAATCTCAAGAACTCCTTTCTTCTGACTAGTCCCATTGTTTACAGGATTTCTTTCAGAAGTGTACATGAATTGGTTATTTGCAACCATTTCAATCAGCTCTTGAGCTTCAGTAGGCGTCTTCTTCAGATGAAGAGATCCTCCAGTAGAGCTATCTAAAGACATTTTGGACAGTTCAGAGAGACCATCATAGAAAATACCTATGATGCTCCATTCAGAAAGCATATCAGAGGGACACTTTCTGATTAATTGTTTCTATCTTTCCCAAGCTTCATAGAGGGATTCTCCTTCCTTCTGTCTGAAGGTTTGGACTTCCACTCTAAGCTTACTCAATTTTTGAGGTGGAAAGAACTTTGCCAAGAAGGCATTGACTAGCTTTTCCCAAGAGTCCAGGCTTTCTTTAGGTTGAGAGTCCAACCATGTCCTAGCTCTGTCTCTTACAGCAAAAGGGAATAGCATAAGTCTGTAGACCTCAGGGTCAACCCCATTAGTCTTGACTGTGTCACAGATTTGCAAGAATTCAGCTAAAAACTGATGAGGATCTTCCAATGGAAGTCCATGGAACTTGCAATTCTGTTGCATTAGAGAAACTAGTTGAGGCTTAAGCTCAAAGTTGTTTGCTCTAATGGCAGGGATAGAGATGCTTCTCCCATAAAAGTTGGGAGTAGGTGCAGTAACGTCACCCAGCACCTTCCTTGCATTGTTGGCATTGTTGTTTTCGGCTGCCATGTGTTCTTCTTCTTTGAAGAATTCGGTCAGGTCCTCTAAAGAGCGTTGTGCTTTGGCTTCTCTTAGCTTTCACTTCAAGGTCCTTTCAGGTTCAGGATCAGCCTCAACAAGAATGTTTTTGTCTTTGCTCCTGCTCATAAGAAAGAGAAGGGAACAAGAAAATGTGGAATCCTCTATGTCACAGTATAGAGATTCCTTTAGGTGTCAGAAGAAAAGAAAAGTAGAAGACAGAAGTAGAAAATTCGAACTTATCAAAGGAGATGGAGTTCGAATTTTGCATTAAGGGATAGTGTTAGTCCATAAATAGAAGGATGTGAGAAGAAGGGAAGAAATTTTCGAAAATTAAGTAAAAGATTTTGAAAACATTTTTGAAAACACTACTTGATTTTCGAAAATGAAAGTGGAAAAGAAATCAAGTGATTTTTGAAAAAGATTTTGAAATTAGAAATAAAAAAGATTTGATTGAAAACTATTTTGAAAAAGATGTGGTTAAGAAGATATGATTGGTTTTAAAAAAAATGTGATTGAGAAGATATGATTTGAAAAACATTTTTAAAAAAGATTTGATTTTGAAAAATAAAAACTTGACTAACAAGAAAAGATATGATTCAAACATTAAACCTTTCTCAACAGAAAAGGTAACATACTTGAAATGTTGAATCAAATCATTAATTGATAGTAAGTATCTTTGAAAATGGAAAGAAATTGATTTTGAAAACATATGATTGAAAAGATATGATTTGAAAAAGATTTGATTTTGAAAAACTTTGAAAACCTAAAAAAAAATTCCATTGAAAAACAGAATCTTCCCCCTTGTGCCATCCTGGCGTTAAACGCCCAGAATGGTGCACATTCTGGCGTTTAACGCCCAAAACTATACCCTTTTGGGCGTTAAACGCCCAACCAGGTACCCTGGCTGGCGTTTAAACGCCAGTCTGTTCTTCTTCACTGGGCGTTTTGAACGCCCAGCTTTTTCTGTATAATTCCTCTGCTGTATGTTCTGAATCTTCAATTCTCTGTATTATTGACTTGAAAAGACACAAATTAAAAATATTTTTGGATTTTTAATAACAAGGAAAAATCAAAATGCAACAAAAATCAAATAACAATGCATGCAAGACACCAAACTTAGCAGTTTGTATACTATTGACACTAAACTTAAGATGAGACACTAGACTTAAACAAGAAATTTTTGGATTTTATGATTTTTTGATTTTTTTGTGTTTTTCGAAAATTAAAAGGAAGAAGATATCAAAATTCTTAATGAGAATTCCAGGAATCAGTGCAATGCTAGTTTAAGACTCCGGTCCAGGAATTAGACATGGCTTCACAGCCAGCCAAGCTTTCAAAGAAAGCTTCGGTCCAAAACACTAGACATGGCCAAGGGCCAGCCAAGCCTTAGCAGATCACTGCTCCAAAAGCAAGATTGATAAAAATCAACAAGCTCTTGTGATGATAAGTTGAAACCTCGGTCCAATGAAATTAGACATGGCTTCTCAGCCAGCCAGACTTCAACAAATCATCATGAAACTCTAGAATTCATCTTCAAGAATTTCGAAAAAAATAAATACCTAATCTAAGCAACAAGATGAACCGTCAGTTGTCCAAACTCAACAATCCCCGGCAACGGCGCCAAAAACTTGGTGCTGTTGCCGGATTTTGGCACTGATGTTACTGGACCAGCTTGCTCAAAACTTGAACAATCCCCGGCAACGGCGCCAAAAACTTGGTGCGCGAAATTGTGAACAATACTTTTCACAACTCTCATAATCCCCGGTCATGAACCCCAAAAACTTGGTGTTCAATACCATGGCATTACACAACTTCGCACAACTAACCAGCAAGTGCACTGGGTCGTCCAAGTAATAAACCTTACGCGAGTAAGGGTCGATCCCACGGAGATTGTTAGTATGAAGCAAGCTATGGTCATCTTGTAAATCTTAGTCAGGCAAACTCAAATGGATATGGTGATGAACGCATAAAACACAAAGATAAAGATAGAGATACTTATGTAATTCATTGGTAGGAACTTCAGATAAGCGCATGAAGATGCCTTCCCTTCCGTCTCTCTGCTTTCCTACTATCTTCATCCAATCCTTCTTACTCCTTTCCATGGCAAGCTTATGTAGGGTTTCACCGTTGTCAGTGGCTACCTCCCATCCTCTCAGTCAAAACGTTCCTATGCTCTGTCACAGCATGGCTAATCATCTGTCGATTCTCGGTCAGGCCGGAATAGAATCCAGCGATTCTTTTGCGTCTGTCACTAACGCCCCGCCTACTAGGAGTTTGAAGCACGTCACAGTCATTCAATCATTGAATCCTACTCAGAATACCACAGACAAGGTTAGACCTTCCGGATTCTCTTGAATGCCGCCATCAGTTCTAGCCTATACCACGAAGACTCTGATCTCACGGAATGGTTGGCTCGGTTGTCAGGCGAGCACTCGGTTGTCAGGCGATCAACCATGCATCGTGCAATCAGGAATCCAAGAGATATTCACCCAATCGAAGGTAGAACGGAGGTGGTTGTCAGTCACACGTTCATAGGTGAGAATGATGATGAGTGTCACGGATCATCACATTCATCAAGTTGAAGAACAAGTGATATCTTAGAACAAGAACAAGCGGAATTGAATGGAAGAACAATAGTAATTGCATTAATACTCGAGGTACAGCAGAGCTCCACACCTTAATCTATGGTGTGTAGAAACTCCACCGTTGAAAATACATAAGAACAAGGTCTAGGCATGGCCGTGAGACCAGCCTCCCAGTGATCTAAGATAGCATAAAAATGAAGATAGCTACCAAAGTCTACAAATACAATAGTAAAAGGTCCTACTTATAGAGAACTAGTAGCCTAAGGTTTACAGAAATGAGTAAATGACATAAAAATCCACTTCCGGGCCCACTTGGTGTGTGCTTGGGCTGAGCAATGAAGCATTTTCGTGTAGAGACCCTTCTTGGAGTTAAACGCCAGCTTTTATGCCAGTTTGGGCGTTTAACTCCCATTTGGGTGCCAGTTCCGGCGTTTAACGCTGGAATTCCTGAGGGTGACTTTGAACGCCGGTTTGGGCCATCAAATCTTGGGCAAAGTATGGACATCATATATTGCTGGAAAGCCCAGGATGTCTACTTTCCAACGCCGTTGAAAGCGCACCAATTGGGCTTCTGTAGCTCCAGAAAATCCACTTCGAGTGCAGGGAGGTCAGAATCCAACAGCATCTACAGTCCTTTTTAGTCTCTGAATCAGATTTTTGCTCAGGTCCCTCAATTTCAGCCAGAAAATACTTGAAATCACAGAAAAACACACAAACTCATAGTAAAGTCCAGAAAAGTGAATTTTAACTAAAAACTAATAAAAATATACTAAAAACTAACTAGATCATACTAAAAACATACTAAAAACAATGCCAAAAAGCGTACAAATTATCCGCTCATCAATTAACTAACCTGGAGCAAGTGGGGCGCAACCACAACCCTTGCATCTACCCAGGAGGTACATTCTCATATGCCCAGGAGGAACCAAGGAGTGGATCCTAACCTTCCACCATCTCGCTGGGGGCGATTTTACAATACCAGGAAGAACAAGGAAGGGGATCCTCGCCTTCCTCCATTTCTCTCGGGTCGCACTTTCGAGAAAAAGAGCTCAAGATAAAGCAATCATTCAAAGTCATATTTTAATTTTCAGCCATAAATCAATATTTATCATAGCCATCCGGCTCATAACATAACCCATAACCAGCCAATAATCATTATTAAATACAGCCCTTCGGCTCACGGCATACACCACACTTCCATCATCACCCTCAGAAACTCGTACAATCACATTACTCATCATTCATCATTGATTCTCACTTTACCTCATCCACAAGTTACCACATATCCTAGCTTCTTCCCATCGCTAGGCATACTATAAGCATTTAGGACATAAAGGATGAGAATGGAGACGTAGAAGTCTAAAATTTGGCTTGAGAACTCAAAATCAGCCTTGGGGTGAAAACAGGGTCACGCGTGGGCGTCGCCCACGCGCACGTGTGGAAAACCAAAAAGTCATAGTGACGCGTATGTGTCGCTGGTGCACGAAATTGTGATCAATACTTTTCACAACTCAATTAATCCCTGGTGATGAACCCAAAAACTTGGTGTTCAATACCATGGCATAAACACAACTTCGCACAACTAACCAGCAAATGTACTGGGTCATCCAAGTAATAAACCTTACGCGAGTAAGAGTCGATCCCACAGAGATTGTTGGTATGAAGCAAGCTATGGTCACCTTGTAAATCTTAGTCAGGCAAACTCAAATGGTTATGGATGATGAATAAAACATAAAGATAAAGATAGAGATACTTATGTAATTCATTAGTGGGAATTTCAGATAAGCGTATGGAGATGCTGCGTTCCTTCCGTCTCTCTGCTTTCCTACTGTCTTCATCCAATCCTTCTTACTCCTTTCCATGGCAAGCTGTATGCAAGGGTTTCACCGTTGTCAGTGGCTACCTCCCATCCTCTCAGTGAAAATGTTCAACGCACCCTGTCACGGCACGGCTATTCATCTGTCGGTTCTCAATCAGGTTGGAATAGAATCCAGTGATTCTTTTGCATCTGTCACTAACGCCCAGCCTTCAGGAGTTTGAAGCTCGTCACAGTCATTCAATCATTGAATCCTACTCAGAATACCACAGACAAGGTTTAGACCTTCCGGATTCTCTTGAATGCCGCCATCAATTCTAGCTTATACCACGAAGATTCCGAATAAGGGATCCAAGAGATAAACATTCAAGCCTTGTTTGCTTGTAGAACAGAAGTGGTTGTCAGACACTCGTTCATAAGTGAGAATGATGATGAGTGTCACATAATCATCACATTCATCATGTTCTTGGGTGCAAATGAATATCTTAGAACAAGAATAAGCCGAATTGAATAGAAGAACAATAGTAATTGCATTAAAACTCGAGGTACAGTAGAGCTCCACACCTTAATCTATGGTGTGTAGAAACTCCACCGTTGAAAATACATAAGAACAAGGTCTAGGCATGGCCATGAGGCCAGCCCCCAAACGTGATCTAAGAACTAGATGTCCAAAGATGAAGATACAATAGTAAAAGGTCCTATTTATAAAGAACTAGTAGTCTAGGGTTTACAGAGATGAGTAAATGACATAAAAATCCACTTTCGGGCCCACTTGGTGTGTGCTTGGGCTGAGCATTGAAGCATTTTTCGTGTAGAGACTCTTATTGGAGTTAAACGCCAGCTTCTATGCCAGTTTGGGCGTTTAACTCCCATTCTTGTGCCAGTTCCGGCGTTTAACGCTGGGAATTCAGAGGGTGACTTTGAACGCCGGTTTGGGCCATCAAATCTTGAGCAAAGTATGGACTATCATATATTGCTGGAAAGCCCAGGATGTCTACTTTTCAACGCCGTTGAGAGCGCGCCAATTGGGCTTCTGTAGCTCCAGAACATCCACTTCGAGTGCAGGGAGGTCAGAATCCAACAGCATCTGCAGTCCTTTTTAGTCTCTGAATCAGATTTTTGCTCAGGTCCCTCAATTTCAGCCAGAAAATACCTGAAATCACAGAAAAACACACAAACTCATATTAAAGTCCAGAAAAGTGAATTTTAACTAAAAACTAATAAAAATATACTAAAAACTAACTAGATCATACTAAAAACATACTAAAAATAATGCCAAAAAGCGTACAAATTATCCGCTCATCACAACCCCAAACTTAAATTGTTGCTTGTCCTCAAGCAACTGAAAATCAAATAAGATAAAAAGAAGAGAATATGCAATGAATTCCAAAAACATCTAGTTAAGTATGATGAGCGGGACTTTTAGCTTTTTGCCTCTGAACAGTTTTGACATCTCACTCTATCCTTTGAAATTCAGAATGATTGGCTTCTTTAGGAACTCAGAATCCAGATAGTGTTATTGATTCTCCTAGTTAAGTATGATGATTCTTGAACACAGCTACTTTATGAGTCTTGGCCGTGGCCCAAAGCACTCTGTCTTCCAGTATTACCACTGGATACATACATGCCACAGACACATAATTGGGTGAACCTTTTCAGATTGCGACTCAGCTTTGCTAGAGTCCCCAATTAGAGGTGTCCAGGGTTCTTAAGCACACTCTTTTTGCCTTGGATCACAACTTTATTTCTTTCTTTTTCTTTCGTTTTCTTTCTTTTTCTCTTTCTTTTTCTTTTTTTTCGATTCTTTTTTTAATTCACTGCTTTTTTCTTGCTTCAAGAATCATTTTTATGATTTTTCAGATCCTCAGTAACATGTCTCTGATGAGCGGATAATTTATACGCTTTTTGGCATTGTTTTTAGTATGTTTTTAGTATGATCTAGTTAGTTTTTAGTATATTTTTATTAGTTTTTAGTTAAAATTCACTTTTCTGGACTTTACTATGAGTTTGTGTATTTTTCTATGATTTCAGGTATTTTCTGGCTGAAATTGAGGGACCTGAGCAAAAATCTGATTCAGAGACTGAAAAGGACTGCAGATGCTGTTGGATTCTCACCTCCCTGCACTCGAAGTGGATTTTCTGGAGCTACAGAAGCCCAATTGGCGCGCTCTCAACGGCGTTGGAAAGTAGACATCTTGGGCTTTTCAGCAATATATGATAGTCCATACTTTGCCCAAGATTTGATGGCCCAAACCGGCGTTCAAAGTCACCCTCAGGAATTCCAGCGTTAAACGCCGGAACTGGCACAAGAATGGGAGTTAAACGCCCAAACTGGCACCAAAGCTGGGGTTTAACTCCAAGAAGAGTCTCTACACGAAATTGCTTCATTGCTCAGCCCAAGCACACACCAAATGGGCCCGGAAGTGGATTTTTATGTCATTTACTCATCTCTGTACACCCTAGGCTACTAGTTCTCTATAAGTAGGACCTTTTACTATTGTATTTTCATCTTTGGACATCTAGTTCTTAGATCATATCGGGGTAGCTATCCTTGTTTTGATGCTATCTTAGATCATTGGGAGGCTGGCCATTCGGCCATGCCTAGACCTTGTTCTTATGTATTTTCAACGGTGGAGTTTCTACACACCATAGATTAAGGTGTGGAGCTCTGCTGTACCTCGAGTATTAATGCAATTACTATTGTTCTTCTATTCAATTCCGCTTGTTCTTGTTCTAAGATATCACTTGTTCTTCAACTTGATGAATGTGATGATCCGTGACACTCATCATCATTCTCACCTATGAACGTGTGACTGACAACCACCTCCGTTCTACCTTCGATTGGGTGAATATCTCTTGGATTGCTGATACACGATGCATGGTTGATCGCCTGACAAACGAGCGCTCGCCTAACAACCGAGCCATCCATTCCGTGAGATCAGAGTCTTCGTGGTATAGGCTAGAACTGATGGCGGCATTCAAGAGAATCCGGAAGGTCTAACCTTGTCTGTGGTATTCTGAGTAGGATTCAACGATTGAATGACTGTGACGTGCTTCAAACTCCTGAGGGCGGGGCGTTAGTGACAGACGTAAAAGAATCACTGGATTCTATTCCGGCCTGATCGAGAACTGACAGATGGATAGCCGTGCCGTGACAGGGTGCGTTGAACATTTCCACTGAGAGGATGGGAGGTAGCCACTGACAACGGTGAAACCCTTGCTTAAGCTTGCCATGGAAAGGAGTAAGAAGGATTGGATGAAGACAGTAGGAAAGCAGAGAGACGGAAGGGACCAGCATCTTCATGCGCTTATCTGAAATTCCCACTAATGAATTACATAAGTATCTCTATCTTTATCTTTATGTTTTATGCGTTTATCACCATACCCATTTGAGTTTGCCTGACTAAGATTTACAAGGTGACCATAGCTTGCTTCATACCAACAATCTATGTGGGATCGACCCTTACTCGCGTAAGGTTTATTACTTGGACGACCCAGTACACTTGCTGGTTAGTTGTGCGAAGTTGTGTTTATGCCATGGTATTGAACACCAAGTTTTTGGATTCATTACCGGGGATTAATTGATTTGTGAAAAGTAGTGATCACAATTTCGTGCACCAAGTTTTTGGCGCCGTTGCCTGGGATTGTTCGAGTATGGACAACTGACGGTTCATCTTGTTGCTTAGATTAGGTATTTTTCTTCAGAGTTCTTAAAAATGAATTCTAGTGTTTCAAGGTGATGTTCTTATCATCACCAAAGCTGATTGATCTTCATCAATTTAGCTCTTGAATGCAATGTCCTGCTGAAGCTTGGCTGGCCATGTCTAATTCCTTTAGACTGAAGCTTTAGACTAACATTGCATGATTCCTGGAATTCTCATTAAGAATTTTGATACCTTTATTTTCTTTTTCCACTTAATTTTCGAAAAAGCACAAAAAAAAATTTTACAAAATCATAAAATCCAAAAATATTGTATGTTTCTTGTTTGAGTCTAGTGTTTCATTTTAAGTTTGGTGTCAATTGCATGCATTCATTCATGTGTCTTAAGGATCTTCAAATAATTCTTGATGATTTCTTACTCTGATCTTTGAATTCTCTTGACTTGAGTGTTTATGTGTCTCATATGCATTCTCATTAGTGTCAGTAGTATACAAACTGCTAAGTTTGGTGTCTAGCATGCATTGATATTTGATTTTAGTTGCATTTTGATTATTCCTCATTATTAAAAATCCAAAAATATTTTCAATTTGTGTCTTTTCAAGTCAAGAATACAGAGAATTGAAGGTTCAGACATACAGCAGAGGAATTGCACAGAAAAAGCTGGGCGTTCAAAACGCCCATTGAAGAAGGACAGACTGGCGTTTAAACGCCAGCCAGGGTACCTGGTTGGGCGTTTAACGCCCAAAAGGGTATAGTTTTGGGCGTTAAACGCCAGAATGTGCACCATTCTGAGCGTTTAACGCCAGGATGGCACAAGAGGGAAGATTTTGTTTTCAATGCAAATTTTTTTCAAGTTTTCAAAATCTTTTCAAAATCAAATCTTTTTCAAATCATTTCTTTTCAATCAAATCTTTTTCAAATTCAATTTCTTTCCATTTTCAAAGATACTTGCTATCAATTAATGATTTGATTCAACATTTCAAGTATGTTGCCTTTTCTGTTGAGAAAGTTTTAATGTCTGAATCATATCTTTTCTTGATAGCCAAGTCATTAATTTTAAAATCAAATCTTTTTTTAAAATGTTTTTCAAATCATATCTTCTCAATCACATTTTTTTTAAAACCAATCATATCTTCTTAACCACATCTTTTTCAAAATAGTTTTCAATCAAATCTTTTTGATTTCTAATTTCAAAATCTTTTTCAAAAATCACTTGATTTCTTTTCCACTTTTTGTTTTCGAAAATTATCAATCAAAGTTTTTCAAAATGTTTTCAAAATCTTTTACTTAATTTTCGAAAATTACTTCTCTTCTTCTCACATCCTTCTATTTATGGACTAACACTATTCCTTAATGCAAAATTCGAACTCCATCTTCTTTGATAAGTTCGAATTTTCTACTTCTACCTTCTATTTTTTCTTTTCCTCTGACACCTCAAGGAATCTCTATACTGTGACATAGAGGATTCCACATTTTCTTGTTCTCTTCTCTTTCATATGAGCAGGAGGAAGGACAAAAGCATTCTTGTTGAAGCTGATCCTGAACCTGAAAGGACCCTGAAGCGAAAACTGAGAGAAGCGAAGGCACAACTCTCTGTAGAGGACCTAACAGAAATCTTCAAAGAAGAAGAAAACATGGCAGCCGAAAACAACAACAATGCCAACAATGCAAGGAAGGTGCTGGGTGACTTTACTGCACCTACTCCCGACTTTTATGGGAGAAGCATCTCTATCCCTGCCATTGGAGCAAACAACTTTGAGCTTAAGCTTCAATTAGTTTCTCTAATGCAACAGAATTGCAAGTTCCATGGACTTCCATTGGAAGATCCTCATCAGTTTTTAGCTGAATTCTTGCAAATCTGTGACACTGTCAAGACTAATGGGGTTAACCCTGAGGTCTACAGACTTATGCTATTCCCTTTTGCTGTAAGAGACAGAGCTAGAATATGGTTGGACTCACAACCTAAAGAAAGTCTGAACTCTTGGAAAAAGCTAGTCAATGCCTTCTTGGCAAAGTTCTTTCCACCTCAAAAATTGAGTAAGCTTAGAGTGGAAGTCCAAACCTTCAGACAGAAGGAAGGAGAATCCCTCTATGAAGCTTGGGAAAGATACAAACAATTAATCAAAAAGTGTCCCACTGATATGCTTTCTGAATGGAGCATCATTGGAATTTTCTATGATGGTCTCTCTGAACTATCCAAGATGTCTTTGGATAGCTCTGCTGGAGGATCTCTTCATCTGAAGAAGACGCCTACAGAAGCTCAAGAGCTGATTGAAATGGTTGCAAATAACCAATTCATGTACACTTCTGAAAGAAATCCTGTGAACAATGGGACTAGTCAGAAGAAAGGAGTTCTTGAGATTGACACTCTGAATGCCATATTGGCTCAGAACAAAATATTGACTCAACAAGTCAATATGATTTCTCAAAGTCTGTCTGGAATGCAAAATGCACCAAGCAGTACTAAGGAGGCTTCATCTGAAGAAGAAGCTTATGATCCTGAGAACCCTTCAATGGAAGAGGTGAATTACATGGGAGAACCCTATGGAAACACCTATAATCCTTCATGGAGAAATCATCCAAATTTCTCATGGAAGGACCAACAGAGACCTCAACAAGGTTTCAACAGTAGTAATGGTGGAAGAAACAGGTTTAGCAATAGCAAGCCTTTTCCATCATCTTCTCAGCAACAGACAGAGAGTTCTAAGCAGAATAACTCTGACTTAGCAACCATGGTCTCTGATCTAATCAAAACCACCCAAAGTTTTATGACTGAAACAAGGTCCTCCATTAGAAACTTGGAGGCACAAGTGGGTCAGCTGAGCAAGAAAATTACTGAACTCCCTCCTAGTACTCTTCCAAGCAATACAGAAGAAAATCCAAAAGGAGAGTGCAAAGCCATCAACATGGCCGAACTTGGAGAGGAAAGAGAGGCAGTGAACGCCACTGAGCAAGGCCTCAATGGACGTCCACTGGACTCCAATGAGTTCCCCAATGAGGAACCATGGGAATCTGAGGCTCAAAATGAGACCATAGAGATTCCATTGGACTTACTTCTGCCATTCATGAGCTCTGATGAGTATTCTTTCTCTGAAGAGGATGAGTATGTCACTGGAGAGCAAGTTGCTAAATACCTTGGAGCAATCATGAAGCTAAATGACAAGTTATTTGGAAATGAGACTTGGGAGGATGAACTCCCTTTGCTCACCAAAGAACTGGATAACTTGTCTAGGCAGAAATTACCTCAAAAGAGACAAGATCCTGGGAAGTTTTCAATACCTTGTACCATAGGCACCATGAACTTCAAGAAGGCCTTGTGTGACTTAGGGTCAAGTGTAAACCTCATGCCTCTCTCTGTAATGGAGAAGCTAGGGATCTTTGAGGTGCAAGCTGCAAAAATCTCACTAGAGATGGCAGACAACTCAAGAAAACAAGCTTATGGACTTGTAGAGGATGTTCTGGTAAAAGTTGAAGACCATTACATCCCTACTGATTTCACAGTCCTATAGACTGGGAAGTGCATGGATGAATCCATCATCCTTGGCAGACCCTTCCTAGCCACAGCAAAGGCTGTGATTGATGTTGATAGAGGAGAGTTGATCATTCAAGTGAATGAAGAATCCTTGGTGTTTAAGGCCCAAGGATATCCTCTGTCACCATGGAGAGGAAACATGAAGAGCTCCTCTCAAAACAGAGCCAAACAGAGCCCCCACATTCAAACTCTAAGTTTGGTGTTGGGAGGTTCCAACATGGCTCTGAGCATCTGTGAGGCTCCATGAGAGCTCTCTGTCAAGCTACTGACATTAAAGAAGCGCTTATTAGGAGGCAACCCAATGTTATATTTTATCTATCTTCTTTTGTTATTTTATTTTTTTGTAGGTTGATGATCATGAGAGGTTACAAAATCAATGAAAAAAGCAAAAACAGAATGAAAAACAGAAAGAAAAATAGCACACCCTGGAGGAGAGCGTGCTGGCGTTTAAACGCCAGTGAGGTTAGCTGTTGGGCGTTTAACGCCCAGTCTGGCACCATTCTGGGCGTTTAACGCCAGAAAGGGGCACCAGACTGGCGTTAAACGCCAGTAAAGGGCAAAAACTTGGCGTTAAACGCCAGAAATGGGCATCAGCCCGGCGTTTAATGCCAGAAATGGCTAAAAACGCATTTTTGCATGGCATTTGGTGCAGGGATGACTTTTCCTTGACACCTCAGGATCTGTGGACCCCACAAGATCCCCACCTACCCTACCACTCTCTCTCTCTTCTTCATCCATTCACCAATCACCTCAACACCTCTTCCCCAAAAACCCTTCACCTATCAAATCCCATCTTTCTCTTCACCACTCACATCCATCCTTCATAAAACCCCACCTACCTCACCCTTCAAATTCAAACCACTTTCCCTCCCAAACCCACCCATACATGACCGAACCATAACCCTCCCCCCTCCTATATAAACCCATCTTCACTCCTTCATTTTCACACAACCTAAACACCACTTCTTCCTCTTCTTGGCCGAACACAAAGCCATTCCCTTCTTCCTCATTTCTTCTTCTTCTACTCTCTTCTTTCTTCTTTTGCCCGAGGACGAGCAAACATTTTAAGTTTGGTGTCGTAAATGCATTGCTTTTTGTTTTTCCATAACCATTTATGGCATCCAAGGCCGGAGAAATCTCTAGAAAGAGGAAAGGGAAGGCAAAAGCTTCTACCTCCGAGTCATGGGAGATGGAGAGATTCATCTCAAGGGTGCATCAAGACCACTTCTATGAAGTTGTGGCCTTGAAGAAGGTGATCCCCGAGGTCCCTTTTTCACTCAAAAAGAGTGAATATCCGGAGATCCGACATGAGATCCGAAGAAGAGGTTGGGAAGTTCTTACCAACCCCATTCAACAAGTCGGAATCTTAATGGTTCAAGAGTTCTATGCCAATGCATGGATCACCAAGAACCATGATCAAAGTGTGAACCCGGACCCAAAGAATTGGCTTACTATGGTTCGGGGGAAATACTTGGATTTTAGTCCGGAAAGTGTAAGGTTGGCATTCAATTTGCCCTGATGCAAGGAGATGAACATCCTTACACTAGAAGGGTCAACTTTGATCAAAGGTTGGACCAAGTCCTCACAGTCATATGTGAAGAGGGCACCCAATGGAAGAGAGATTCAAGAGGGAAGCCAGTTCAATTGAGAAGGCATGACCTCAAACCTGTGGCTAGGGGATGGTTGGAGTTTATCCAACGCTCAATCATTCCCACTAGCAACCGGTCCGAAGTTACCATAGACCGGGCTATCATGATTCATAGCATCATGATTGGAGAAGAAATAAAAGTTCATGAGGTTATAGCTCAAGAGCTTTATAAGGTGGCGGACATGTCCTCTACCTTGGCAAGGTTAGCCTTCCCTCATCTCATTTGTCACCTCTGTTATTCAGTTGGAGTTGACATAGAGGGAGACATCCCTATTGATGAGGACAAGCCCATCACTAAGAAGAGGATGGAGCACACAAGAGATCCCACTCATCATGAGATTCCTGAGATTCCTCAAGGGATGCACTTTCCTCCACAAAACTATTGGGAGCAACTAAACACCTCCCTAGGAGAATTGAGTTCCAACATGGGACAACTAAGGGTGGAGCACCAAGAACACTCCATCATCCTCCATGAAATTAGAGAAGATCAAAGAATCATGAGAGAGGAGCAACAAAGACAAGGAAGAGACATTGAGGAGCTCAAACACTCCATAGGATCTTCAAGAGAAAGAAGGAGCCGCCATCACTAAGGTGGACCCGTTCTTTAATTTCCTTGTTCTTTATTTCCTGTTTTTCGAATTCTAGTGCTTATGTTTATCTATGTTTGTGTCTTGTGATCATTAGTGTCTTAGTGTCCATGCCTTAAAGTTATGAATGTCCTATGAATCCATCACCTCTCTTAAGTAAAAAATGTTCTTAATTGAAAAAGAGAAGAATTGCATGAATTTTGAATTTTATAACAGTTTATTTATTTTGATGTGGTGGCAATATTTTTGTTCTCTGAATGTATGCTTAAACAGTGCATATGTCTTTTGAATTTGTGGTTCATGAATGTTGGCTCTTGAAAGAATGATGAAAAAGGAGACATGTTACTGAGGATCTGAAAAATCATAAAAATGATTCTTGAAGCAAGAAAAAGCAGTGAATACAAAAAAAATTTCGAAAAAAAAGAAAAAAAGAGAGAAAACGAAAAAAAGAGAGAAAAGAAAGAAATAAAATTGTGATCCAAGGCAAAAAGAGTGTGCTTAAGAACCCTGGACACCTCTAATTGGGGACTCTAGCAAAGCTGAGTCACAATCTGAAAAGGTTCACCCAATTATGTGTCTCTGGCATGTATGTATCCGGTGGTAATACTGGAAGACAGAGTGCTTTGGGCCACGGCCAAGACTCAATAAGTAGCTATGTTCAAGAATCATCATACTTAACTAGGAGAATCAAAGACACTATCTGGATTCTGAGTTCCTAAAGAAGCCAACCATTCTGAATTTCAAAGGATAGAGTGAGATGCCAAAACTGTTCAGAAGCAAAAAGCTAAAAGCCCCGCTCATCTAATTGATACTGATCTTCATAGATGTTTTTGGAATTCATTGCATATTCTCTTCTTTTTATCTTATTTTATTTTCAGTTGCTTGAGGACAAGCAACAATTTAAGTTTGGTGTTGTGATGAGCGGATAATTTATACGCTTTTTGGCATTGTTTTTAGTATGTTTTTAGTATGATCTAGTTAGTTTTTAGTATATTTTTATTAGTTTTTAGTTAAAATTCACTTTTCTGGACTTTACTATGAGTTTGTGTGTTTTTCTGTGATTTCAGGTATTTTCTGGCTGAAATTGAGGGACCTGAGCAAAAATCTGATTCAGAGACTGAAAAGGACTGCAGATGCTGTTGGATTCTGACCTCCCTGCACTCGAAGTGGATTTTCTGGAGCTACAGAAGCCCAATTGGCGCGCTCTCAACGGCGTTAGAAAGTAGACATCCTGGGCTTTCCAGCAATATATGATAGTCCATACTTTGCCCAAGATTTGATGGCCCAAACCGGCGTTCAAAGTCACCCTCAGGAATTCCAGCGTTAAACGCCGGAACTGGCACAAGAATGGGAGTTAAACGCCCAAACTGGCACCAAAGCTGGCGTTTAACTCCAAGAAGAGTCTCTACACTAAATTGCTTCATTGCTAAGCCCAAGCACACACCAAGTGGACCCGGAAGTGGATTTTTATGTCATTTACTCATCTCTGTACACCCTAGGCTACTAGTTCTCTACAAGTAGGACCTTTTACTATTGTATTTTCATCTTTGGACATCTAGTTCTTAGATCATATCGGGGTAGCTATCCTTGTTTTGATGCTATCTTAGATCATTGGGAGGCTGGCCATTCGGCCATGCCTAGACCTTGTTCTTATGTATTTTCAACGGTGGAGTTTCTACACACCATAGATTAAGGTGTGGAGCTCTGCTGTACCTCGAGTATTAATGCAATTACTATTGTTCTTCTATTCAATTCCGCTTGTTCTTGTTCTAAGATATCACTTGTTCTTCAACTTGATGAATGTGATGATCCGTGACACTCATCATCATTCTCACCTATGAACGTGTGACTGACAACCACCTCCGTTCTACCTTCGATTGGGTGAATATCTCTTGGATTCCTGATACACGATGCATGGTTGATCGCCTGACAAACGAGCGCTCGCCTGACAACCGAGCCATCCATTCCGTGAGATCAGAGTCTTCGTGGTATAGGCTAGAACTGATGGCGGCAATCAAGAGAATCCGAAAGGTCTAACCTTGTCTGTGGTATTCTGAGTAGGATTCAATGATTGAATGACTGTGACGTGCTTCAAACTCCTGAGGGCGGGGCGTTAGTGACAGACGTAAAGGAATCACTGGATTCTATTTCGGCCTGATCGAGAACCGACAGATAGATAGCCGTGCCGTGACAGGGTGCGTTGAACATTTCCACTGAGAGGATGGGAGGTAGCCACTGACAACAGTGAAACCCTTGCTTAAGCTTGCCATGGAAAGGAGTAAGAAGGATTGGATGAAGACAGTAGGAAAGCAGAGAGACAGAAGGGACCAGCATCTTCATGCGCTTATCTGAAATTCCCACCAATGAATTACATAAGTATCTCTATCTTTATCTTTATGTTTTATGCGTTTATCACCATACCCATTTGAGTTTGCCTGACTAAGATTTACAAGGTGACCATAGCTTGCTTCATACCAACAATCTTTGTGGGATCGACCCTTACTCGCGTAAGGTTTATTACTTGGACGACCCAGTACACTTGCTGGTTAGTTGTGCGAAGTTGTGTTTATGCCATGGTATTGAACACCAAGTTTTTGGATTCATTACCGGGGATTAATTGATTTGTGAAAAGTAGTGATCACAATTTCGTGCACCAGTCTCCTTTTTCATCCTTCTTTCAAGAGCCAACATTCATGAACAACAAATTCAAAAGACATATGCACTGTTTAAGAATACATTCAGAAAACAAAAATATTGCCACCACATCAAAATAATTAAACTGTTATAAAATTCAAAATTCATGCAATTCTTCTCTTTTTCAATTAAGAACATTTTTCATTCAAGAAAGGTGATGGATTCATAGGACATTCATAACTTTAAGGCATAGACACTAATGATCATAAGACACAAACATAGATAAACATAAGCATGATTTTCGAAAAACAGAAAATAAAGAACAAGGAAATTAAAGAACGGGTCCACCTTAGTGATGGCGGCTTGTTCTTCCTCTTGAAGATCCTATGGAGTGCTTGAGCTCCTCAATGTCTCTTCCTTGTCTTTGTTGCTCCTCTCTCATGATTCTTTGATCTTCTCTTATTTCATGGAGGAGGATGGAATGTTCTTGGTGCTCCACCCTTAGTTGTCCCATGTTGGAACTCAATTCTCCTAGGGAGGTGTTCAGTTGCTCCCAATAATTTTGTGGAGGAAAGTGCATCCCTTGAGGCATCTTAGGGATTTGATGATGAGAGAGGTCTCTTGTTTGCTCCATCCTCTTCTTAGTGATGGGCTTGTCCTCATCAATGGGGATGTCTCCCTCTATGTCAACTCCAACTGAATAACAGAGGTGACAAATGAGATGAGGAAAGGCTAACCTTGCCAAGGTAGAGGACTTGTCCACCACCTTATAAAGTTCTTGGGATATAACCTCATGAACTTCTATTTCTTCTCCAATCATGATGCTATGAATCATGATAGCCCGGTCTATAGTAACTTCAGACCGGTTGCTAGTGGGAATGATTGAGCATTGGATAAACTCCACCCATCCCCTAGCCACGGGTTTGAGGTCATGCCTTCTCAATTGAACCGGCTTTCCTCTTGAATCTCTCTTCCATTGGGCGCCCTCTTCACAAATGACTGTGAGGACTTGGTCCAACCTTTGATCAAAGTTAACCCTTCTAGTGTAAGGGTGTTCATCTCCTTGCATCATGGGCAAGTTGAATGCCAACCTTACATTTTCCGGACTAAAATCCAAGTATTTCCCTCGAACCATAGTAAGCCAATTCTTTGGGTCCGGGTTCACACTTTGGCCATGGTTCTTGGTGATCCATGCATTGGCATAGAACTCTTGAACTATTAAGATTCTGACTTGTTGAATGGGGTTGGTAAGAACTTCCCAACCTCTCCTTCGGATCTCATGTCGGATCTCCGGATATTCACTCTTTTTGAGTTTGAAAGGGACCTCGGGGATCACCTTCTTCAAGGCCACAACTTCATAGAAGTGGTCTTGATGCACCCTTGAGATGAATCTCTCCATCTCCCATGACTCGGAGGTGGAAGCTTTTGCCTTCCCTTTCCTCTTTCTAGAGGTTTCTCCGGCCTTGGATGCCATAAATGGTTATGGAAAAACAAAAAGTAATGCTTTTACCACACCAAACTTAAAAGGTTTGCTCGTCCTCGAGCAAAAAAAGAAAGAAGAGAGTAGAAGAAGAAGAAATGAGGAGATGAAGATGGCTTTGTGGGTCGGTCAAAGGGGGAGAAGTAGTGTTTAGGTTGTGTGAAAAGGAAGGAGTGAAGATGGGTTTATATAGGAGTGGGGAGAGGGGTAGGGTTCGGTCATGTATGGGTGGGTTTGGGTGGGAAAGTGGTTTGAATTTGAATGGTGGGGTAGGTAGGGTTTTATGAAGGATGGATGTGAGTGGTGAAGAGAAAGATGGGATTTGATAGGTGAAGGGTTTTTGGGGAAGAGGTGTTGAGGTGATTGGTGAATGGGTGAAGAAGAAGAGAGAGAGTGGTGGGGTAGGTGGGGATCCTGTGGGGTCCACAGATCCTGAGGTGTAAGGAAAAGTCATCCCTGCACCAAGTGGCGAGCAAAATTGCTCTTTGTGCCATTTCTGGCGTTAAACACCGGGCTGGTGCCCACTTCTGGCGTTTAACGCCAAATTCTTACCCTTTTCTGGCATTTAACGCCAGTCTGGTGCCCTTTTCTGGCGTTAAACGCCCAGAATGGTGCCAGACTGGGCGTTAAACGCCCATCTGCTAGCCTTACTGGCATTTAAACGCCAGCAAGATCTTCCTCCAGGGTGTGCTATTTTTCTTTCTGTTTTTCATTCTGTTTTTGCTTTTTCAATTGATTTTGTGACTTCTCATGATCATCAACCTAGAAAAAACATAAAATAACAAAGGAAAATAGATAAAATATAAAATATTGGGTTGCCTCCCAACAAGCACTTCTTTAAAGTCAGTAGCTTGACAGAGGGCTCTCATGGAGCCTCACAGATGCTCAGAGCAATGTTGGAACCTCCCAACACCAAACTTAGAGTTTGAATGTGGGGGTTCAACACCAAACTTAGAAGTTGGTTGTGGCCTCCCAATACCAAACTTAGAGTTTGACTGTGGGGGCTCTGTTTGCCTCTGTTTTGAGAGAAGCTCTTCATGCTTCCTCTCCATGATGACATAGGGATATCCTTGAGCCTTAAACACCAAGGATTCTTCATTCACTTGAATGATCAATTCTCCTCTATCAACATCAATCACAGCCTTTGCTGTGGCTAGGAAGGGTCTGCCAAGGATGATGGATTCATCCATGCACTTCCCAGTCTCTAGGACTATGAAATCAGCAGGGATGTAATGGTCTTCAACTTTTACCAGAACATCCTCTACAAGTCCATAAGCTTGTTTTCGTGAGTTGTCTGCCATCTCTAGTGAGATTTTTGCAGCTTGCACCTCAAAGATTCCTAGCTTCTCCATTATAGAGAGAGGCATGAGGTTTACACTTGACCCTAGGTCACACAAGGCCTTCTTGAAGGTCATGGTGCCTATGGCGCAAGGTATTGAGAACTTCCCAGGATCTTGTCTCTTTTGAGGTAATTTCTGCCTAGACAAGTCATCCAGTTCTTTAGTGAGCAAAGGGGGTTCATCCTCCCAAGTCTCATTATCAAATAACTTGTCATTTAGCTTCATGATTGCTCCAAGGTATTTAGCAACTTGCTCTTCAGTGACATACTCATCCTCTTCAGACGAAGAATACTCATCAGAGCTCATGAATGGCAGAAGTAAATCCAATGGAATCTCTATGGTCTCAGTGGGAGCCTCAGATTCCCATGGTTCCTCATTAGGGAACTCATTGGAGGCTAGTGGACGTCCATTGAGATCTTCCTCAGTGGCATTCACTGCCTCTCCCTCCTCTCCAAATTCGACCATGTTGATGGCTTTGCACTCTCCTTTTGGATTTTCTTCTGTATTGCTTGGAAGAGTACTAGGAGGGAGTTCAGAAATTTTCTTGCTCAGCTGACCCACTTGTGCCTCCAAGTTTCTAATGGAGGACCTTGTTTCAGTCATGAAACTTTGAGTGGTTTTGATTAGATCAGAGACCATGGTTGCTAAGTCAGAGGTGTTCTGCTTAGAACTCTCTGTCTGTTGCTGAGAAAAAGGCTTGCCATTGCTAAACCTGTTTCTTCCACCATTATTGTTGTTGAAACCTTGTTGAGGTCTCTGTTGATCCTTCCATGAGAGATTTGGATGATTTCTCCATGAAGGATTAGAGGTGTTTCTATAGGATTCTCCCATGTAATTCACCTCTTCCATTGAAGGGTTCTCAGGATCATAAGCTTCTTCTTCAGATGAAGCTTCCTTAGTACTACCTGGTGCATTTTGCATTCCAAACAAACTTTGAGAAATCAAATTGACTTGCTGAGTCAATATTTTGTTCTGAGCCAATATGGCATTCAGAGTATCAATCTCAAGAACTCCTTTCTTCTGATTAGTCCCATTGTTCACAGGATTCCTTTCAGAAGTGTACATGAATTGGTTATTTGCAACCATTTCAATCAGCTCTTGAGCTTCTGTAGGCGTCTTCTTCAGATGAAGAGATCCTCCAGTAGAGCTATCCAAAGACATCTTGGACAGTTCAGACAATCCATCATAGAAAATACCTATGATGCTCCATTCAGAAAGCATATCAGAGGGACACTTTCTGATTAATTGTTTGTATCTTTCCCAAGCTTCATAGAGGGATTCTCCTTCCTTCTGTCTGAAGGTTTGGACTTCCACTCTAAGCTTACTCAATTTTTGAGGTGGAAAGAACTTTGCCAAGAAGGCATTGACTAGCTTTTCCCAAGAGTTCAGGCTTTCTTTAGGTTGTGAGTCCAACCATATCCTAGCTCTGTCTCTTACAGCAAAAGGGAATAGCATAAGTCTGTAGACCTCAGGGTCAACCCCATTAGTCTTGACAGTGTCACAGATTTGCAAGAATTCAGCTAAAAACTGATGAGGATCTTCCAATGGAAGTCCATGGAACTTGCAATTCTGTTGCATTAGAGAAACTAATTGAGGCTTAAGCTCAAAGTTGTTTGCTCCAATGGCAGGGATAGAGATGCTTCTCCCATAGAAGTCGGGAGTAGGTGCAGTAAAGTCACCCAGCACCTTCCTTGCATTGTTGGCATTGTTGTTGTTTTTGGCTGCCATGTGTTCTTCTTCTTTGAAGATTTCTGTTAGGTCCTCTACAGAGAATTGTGCCTTAGCTTCTCTTAGCTTTCGCTTCAAGGTCCTTTCAGGTTCAGGGTCAGCCTCAACAAGAATGCTTTTGTCTTTGCTCCTACTCATATGAAAGAGAAGATAACAAGGAAATGTGGAATCCTCTATGTCACAATATAGAGATTTCTTGAGGTGTCAGAGGAAAAGAAAAATAGAAGGAAGGGGTAAAAAATTCAAACTTATCAATGAAAGATGGAGTTCGAATTGTGCATTAAGGAGTAGTGTTAGTCCATAAATAGAAAGATGTGAGAAGAGGGGAAGAAATTTTCGAAAATTAAAGTAAAATATTTTAAAAACATTTTGAAAAACTTTAATTGATTTTCGAAAACCAAGATAGAGAAGGAAGTAAAGTGATTTTTGAAAAAGATTTTGAAATTAGAAATTTAAAAGATTTGATTGAAAACTATTTTGAAAAAGATGTGGTTAAGAAGATGTGATTGGTTTTAAAAAGATGTGATTGAGAAGATATGATTTGAAAAACTTTTTAAAAAGATTTGATTTTAAAAATTAATAACTTGGCTAACAAGAAAAGATATGATTCAAACATTAAACCTTTCTCAACAGAAAAGGCAACATACTTGAAATGTTGAATCAAATCATTAATTGATAGCAAGTATTTTTGAAAATAGAAAGAATTTGATTTTGAAAAAGATTTGAATGAAAAAATTTGATTTGAAAAAGATTTGATTTTGAAAAATTTTGAAAACCTGAAAAAATTGATTTGAAAACAAAATCTTCCCTCTTGTGCCATCCTGGCGTTAAACGCCCAGAATGGTGCACATTCTGGCGTTTAACGCCCAAACTACTACTCTTTTGGGCGTTAAACGCCCAGCCAGGCACCCTGGCTGGCGTTTAAACGCCAGTTTGCCTTCCTCACTGGGCGTTTTGAACGCCCAGCTTTTTCTGTGTAATTCCTCTGCTGAATGTTCTGAATCTTCAATTCTCTGTATTATTGACTTGAAAAGACACAAATTAAAAATATTTTTGGATTTTTAATAATAAGGAATAATCAAAATGCAACTAAAATCAAATAACAATGCATGCAAGACACCAAACTTAGCAGTTTGTATACTACTGACGCTAACAAAATGAGAATGCATATGAGACACATAAACACTCAAGTTAAGAGAATTTAAAAATCAGAGCAATGAAATCATCAAGAACACCTTGAAGATTAATGAAGACACATGCATGAATGCAAGAAGAACAGAAACATGCAATTGACAACAAACTTAAAATGAAACACTAGACTCAAACAATAAATATTTTTGGATTTTTCGAAAATTAAGTGAAAAGGAAAAATAAAGATATCAAAATTCTTAATGAGAATTCCAGGAATCATGCAATGTTAGTCTAAAGCTTCAGTCTAAAGAAATTAGACATGGCTGAACAAGCTTCAGCAGGACATTGCATTCAAGAGCTAAATTGATGAAGATCAATCAGCTTTGGTGATGATAAGAACATCACCTTGAAACACTAGAATTCATTCTTAAGAACTCTGAAGAAAAATACCTAATCTAAGCAACAAGATAAACCGTCAGTTGTCCAAACTCAACAGTCCCCGGCAACGGCGCCAAAATCTTGGTGCACGAAATTGTGATCAATACTTTTCACAACTCAATTAATCGCTGGTGATGAACCCAAAAACTTGGTGTTCAATACCAAGGCATAAACACAACTTCGCACAACTAACCAGCAAGTGTACTGGGTCGTCCAAGTAATAAACCTTACGCGAGTAAGGGTCGATCCCACAGAGATTGATGGTATGAAGCAAGCTATGGTCACCTTGTAAATCTTAGTCAGGCAAACTCAAATGGTTATGGATGATGAATAAAACATAAAGATAAAGATAGAGATACTTATGTAATTCATTAGTGGGAATTTCAGATAAGCGTATGGAGATGCTGCGTTCCTTCCGTCTCTCTGCTTTCCTACTGTCTTCATCCAATCCTTCTTACTCCTTTCCATGGCAAGCTGTATGCAAGGGTTTCACCGTTGTCAGTGGCTACCTCCCATCCTCTCAGTGAAAATGTTCAACGCACCCTGTCATGGCACGGCTATTCATCTGTCGGTTCTCAATCAGGTTGGAATAGAATCCAGTGATTCTTTTGCGTCTGTCACTAACGCCCAGTCTTCAAGAGTTTGAAGCTCGTCACAGTCATTCAATCATTGAATCCTACTCAGAATACCACAGATAAGGTTTAGACCTTCCGGATTCTCTTGAATGCCGCCATCAATTCTAGCTTATACCACGAAGATTCCGAAGAAGGGATCCAAGAGATAAACATTCAAGCCTTGTTTGCTTGTAGAACAGAAGTGGTTGTCAGGCGCTCGTTCATAAGTGAGAATGATGATGAGTGTCACATAATCATCACATTCATCATGTTCTTGGGTGCAAATGAATATCTTAGAACAAGAATAAGCCGAATTGAATAGAAGAACAATAGTAATTGCATTAATACTCGAGGTACAGCAGAGCTCCACACCTTAATCTATGGTGTGTAGAAACTCCACCGTTGAAAATACATAAGAACAAGGTCTAGGCATGGCCATGAGGCCAGCCCCCAAACGTGATCTAAGAACTAGATGTCCAAAGATGAAAATACAATAGTAAAAGGTCCTATTTATAAAGAACTAGTAGTCTAGGGTTTACAGAGATGAGTAAATGACATAAAAATCCACTTCCGGGCCCACTTGGTGTGTGCTTGGGTTGAGCATTGAAGCATTTTTCGTGTAGAGACTCTTATTGGAGTTAAACGCCAGCTTCTATGCCAGTTTGGGCGTTTAACTCCCATTCTTGTGCCAGTTCCGGCGTTTAACTCTGGGAATTCAGAGGGTGACTTTGAACGCCGGTTTGGGCCATCAAATCTTGAGCAAAGTATGGACTATCATTAATTGCTGGAAAGCCCAGGATGTCTACTTTCCAACGCCGTTGAGAGCACGCCAATTGGGCTTCTGTAGCTCCAGAAAATCTACTTCGAGTGCAGGGAGGTCAGAATCCAACAGCATCTGCAGTCCTTTTTAGTCTCTGAATCAGATTTTTGCTCAGGTCCCTCAATTTCAGCCAGAAAATACCTGAAATCACAGAAAAACACACAAACTCATAGTAAAGTCCAGAAAAGTGAATTTTAACTAAAAACTAATAAAAATATACTAAAAACATACTAAAAACAATGCCAAAAAGCGTATAAATTATCCGCTCATCAGTCGCCCACGCGCACGCGTGAGTGGGAGAAGGCAAGTGACGCCTACGCATCAGCCATGCGTACGTGTGGGTGCGGTTTGTTCCCCACGCACAAAACCAGCGCAGTTCCCACACAACTCTCGGGAAATTTGGCTGGGCAATTGAACCAGCACATTGACGCGTACGCGTCGGCCAGGCGCACGCGTGGGGGAGTGAAAATTTGAAAGTGACATGTGCGCGTCGGCTACGTGTACGTGTGGGAGTACGATCTGCCAAAAATTTTACAAAGTTAAAAAGCTATAGAATTTTATTTTTAAACCTCAAATTCCCACGACAGATAACTCCTTCTACAAAACTCCTTTTTCAACCATTTCTGAACCGTTGGAAAGATCGTTGAATAAACATTTATAAAAATCTAATTTTGAAGAATTCCAAACTATGCGGACCGAGTTATGGACTGCCAAAGTTGGTCAAAAATCAGTTTTTACCCAAAAATAGAAATCACCAATTTTTCTAATGTTCACAAGCCAAATTCATTTTCAATCATCCAAATGACCACAACCCAACCGCATTCACATAATTACACTCAACCAAAACCAAACCTACCTCATCTACACAATTTCACCCAAAACTACCAAATTCCACACTTCAACTCCTCAAACCTTATTATTCAATAACCAACCCAATTATTCACACATTTAATATCTAAAATCCATCCAATCACTTATATCATCACACAATGCACACATCAATTTACCTTCCTTACCTCTTTCTGGCCTTCGGCCCAAAATTCACGGCCTCCACCCAAATTCACAATTTAAATGCATATTCCACAAATCAATACTCATTATCCAATTCATCTAATTCTCATCACACCAAACATACAAAGCCACACAATTCTCAACTCAATCATTAATTCACATTACATATCAACTATGCATATTAGCACCAACCAATTACACAATCCAAACTTAATCCTAAGGACATCTAGCCTAGGAATTCTCATTACACCACACAGTACTTAAATAAAACTTAAACCGTACCTCTTGTAGCCAAAATAATTGAGCTTCTTCTTGGAAGTCTCCACCAATCCTTAGCTCCAAACCTCACCAAAGCTCCTCAAGCAACGCCAACCTCCCAATTGTGTACCAAAATCACCAAATGCACTAACATAACCAATTTTCACATATATACATTAACCTAGGGTTCATGAAATTGATAAAATCACAAGGGTTGGATGGTTCCTTACCTTAACTCATGAAATTTTGTGATGAATATCACCAATGGCTCGTACTAGAGCACTCATAAACAACCAAAATCACAAGATTTCCTCAAAACCCAAACCAAATTCGAATTTAAAGAAAAAATCGAAAACTGGGCAGAAGACAATAGATTACTGATGAATCCATATTTTATGATAAAATTTGGTTTGATTTGAGTGGATTCGATCACATAAACCCACATTTATTCACCTAAATAGCATGCTTTTGAGATTTCTTCCTAAATTTTGCTTGAAAGTGAAAACATGCTCTTTTGTGCTTAATTTCGTCAATTTTATTCACTTTAATCCCATTTGGTGCCTTGATGTATTTGTTACGTGATTTTCAGGTTTCCAAGGCAAGTATGGGTTGAAGAAGTGAGGAAAAGAGCATGCAAAAGGGAAGAATTCAAGAAATGAAGGATTTGAAAAGTTGCCAACCCTGACCTCTCTGTACTAAATTGGTCATAATTTGAGCTACAGAGGTCCAAATGAGGCAAATCTAGCGGCATTAGAAAGCTAACGTCCGAGGCTTCAAAATGATATGCAATTTCTTATAGTGGACATAAGTTTAAGTGTGTGTAAGCACATGTACTTGTGCATACGCACAGGTCAGGACTTAGCATGTGTGCGGACGCACACATCTATGCGTCCGTACAGGTCCCTACACGTGACCTCATTAATGGCAAATTGCTGGGGGCAAATTCTGGACCCCAAAACCCAATCCAACTCATTTTTTGAAGCTATTTAAGGCCAAATTGAAAAAGGATGAAGGGGGACAATTAAGGTTAGATTTTATGATGTTTTCTCTTAGTTTCTAGAGAGAGAAGCTCCCCCCTCTCTCTAAAATTAGGGTTCTTTAGTTTAATTTCTTGTAATTTCTACTTTTAATTCTTATTTTCATTTACTTTTCCTTGTCATTTATTGTTATTGCATCTTTGTTCTTCTTCATTTCTCTTGTTATTTCCTTTATTTTGTCATTTTCATGTTTATGCACACTCTTGTTATTTTAATTTTCAATTAATGCAATTTATGTTTTATGCTCATTTATTGCTTTCTTTAATTGTTGTTATGACTTGCTTGCTTTTGGTATTTAGAATTTATTTTTAATGTAATTTAATATTATTTTATTTTCATGCACACCAAGTGTTTGATAAAATGCTTGGCTTAGTCTTTACTTAGTTTTTCTTCCACTCTTGGCTTGAAATTGTTGACTTTGGTGATCCTTGAGTCAATGATATCCATTCTTATTTTATAAATGAGAGTAGTTAGTTGATTTGGTCTTCATTGACTCTATGTGACCCTTAGTGTTGACATAGAACTTATGGATTGAAATCAACTATGCCTACTTGACTTATCTTCGATGTAAGGTTGACTAAGTAGGATTAACTCTTCATAATCATCATGTGTTTGTGGTCAATGTCTAGGATAGGTAACCTTAGCTCTTAATTACTTGCCAAGAGATTTCTTGCATTTGAAGTTTACTTTTCTTGCATTTAATTGCTTTTCATTTAATTTCTTGCATGTTTACTTTTCACACTCTTGGTTGAGAAATTAGGTGTTTTGGTGGAATTGAGTTGTGGATGTTCATTCCGCATTGTGTGAGAATAGTTAATTGGTTTGTTTTCCATTGACGCTAGTCTTTCACTAAGTAATTAGTGAGTTGACTAGGACTTATGGATTGAGATCAATTACGCTCTTTTGACTAATTCTCAAGGAGGATTGACTAGTTTGCATTGATTCCATACAATTGCCATGCTTGTGGTCCATAATTAGGATAGGAATCTTAAACTCCCCAATTCTCACCAAGAGCTCTTTTTACTATTTGATTTCCTTTTCCGTAGCCTTAATTGCTTTCCTTTTAACTTCTTGCATGATCACTTACATTTTCTTGCTATTTACATTTCTTGCCTATCTTGCATTCCCAAATCCAAATTTCCTCCATAGCCAATAATTGAACACTTAATTGCAACTCCTAGGGAAGACGACCCGAGGTTTAAGTACTCTCGGTTTATATTGTGTTTTGAATTTGACATTTGATTTGAGCATTACTTGTTGGCTTGGAACTTTACTTACAACGCCAATATTATTTTGAGATAAAATTCCTAGCCGGAGGTTTTGTTTTATCAAATTTGGCGCCGTTGCCGGGGAGTTGCAATGGTGTTGTTGTTGGCTATTCTGTATATGTTAATATGTAAATAGCTTGCTCTTTGATTCTCTTTTGTTTTTGTTTATGGTTAGTGGTGCACAAAATTGCAATCACACTTTTGTAACTCCGCACAACTAACCAGCAAGTGCACTGGGTCATCCAAATAATACCTTACATGAGTAAGGGTCGATGCCACGGAGATTGCTGGCTTGAAGCAAGCTATGGTTATCTTGTAACTCTTAGTTAGGAGATTAATAATAAAAAGGATTTTATTTGTGAAAAGTCAAAGAGCATGAAAATAATGGTACTTGTTATTCAATAATAGAGAGCAGGTTGAGGTTTTGGAGATGCTCTGTCTTCTGAATTTATGCTTTCCTACTGTCTTCTTCTTCCAAAAATGCATGTCCCTTCCATGGCAGGCTGTATGTTTGTGGATCACCGTTGTCAATGGCTACCATCCGTCCTCTCAGTGAAAACATGTGCCCTATGGTTTCCCGCATGGCTAATCATCTGTCGGTTTTCACTTGTGTCGGAATAGGATACATTTATCCTTTTACACACTGTCACTGCACCCAACATTCGCGAGTTTGAAGCTCATCATAGTCATCCCATCCTAGATCATACTCGAAATACCACAGACAAGGTTTAGACTTTCCGGATCTCAGGAATGCTGCCAATTGATTCTAGCCTCTACCACGAAGGTTCAGATCTCACGAGTTTGAGTGCTCTGTTGTCAGGAGATGTAGGTCAAACTCGTGGATTAGAAACCCAAGAGATACACACTCAAGCTGTCGCCCAATGATTACGTTGAGCTCATGTAGAATGGAAGTAGTTGTCAGGCACGCGTTCATACATTGGAGAATGATAATGAGTGTCACGGATCATCACATTCTCCTTGTTGAAATATGAGTGAGTATTTTAGAATAGAAACAAATGTGATTGAATAGGAAACAGTAGTAATTGCATTAATCCATGGAAACACAGCAGAGTTCCTCACCCCCACTTATGGGGTTTAGAGGTTCATACTGTAGAAGATACAATAGGATTTGTCAAAAATATTATAAGTTACAAAATAAATCTCTAAAAGTAGTTTTTATACTAAACTAGTAACCTAGGTTTACAAAGAATGAGTAACTAGATGCAGAGAGTGCAGAAATCCACTTCCAGGGCCCACTTAGGGAGTGTTTGGGCTGAGCTTCCTAGCTTTCACGTGCATGTGCCGTTTCTGGAGTTAAACGCCAGCTTGGATGTCACTTTGGGCATTTAACTCCAGCTTTGGTGCCAGTTCTGGCGTTTTACGCCAGAAAAGGGTTTCTGGTGGGCGTTTAAACGCCAGTTTGGCCCATCAAATCTCGAGAAAAGTATGAACTATCATATATTCCTGGAAAGCCCAAGATGTCTACTTTCCTAACAAAATTGAGAACGTGCCAATTTGGTTTTTGTAGCTCCAGAAAATCCACCTCGAGTGCAGGAGGGTCAGAATCCAACAGCATCTGCAGTCCTTTTTCAGCCTTTAAATCAGATTTTTGCTCAGGTCCCTCAATTTCAGCCAGAAAATACCTGAAATTACAGAAAAATACACTAACTCATAGTATAGAAATGTGATTTTTGCAAAAAAAAATTAATAAAAATGCAACAAAAAGTGAATAAAACATGCTAAAAACTATATGAAAACACTACCAAACAAGAAACACAAAATATTTTTTGTTTTTATGATTTTATTAAATTTTTTGGATTTTTTGAAAATTATTTTTTAGAAAAACGAAAACAAAGAAAAGATTTTTGAAAACTTTTTGAAAAGAAAATAAAGGTTGAAACAAGAAAATTACCTAATCTGAGCAACAAGATGAACCGTCAGTTGTTCAAACTCGAACAATCCCCAGTAACGGCACCAAAAACTTGGTGCACAAAATTGTGATCTTAATGGCGCCAATAACTTGGTACGCACAATTGTAATCTCAACTCTTTTTCACAACTTCGCACAACTAACCAGCAAGTGCACTAGGTCGTCCAAGTAATAAACCTTACGTGAGTAAGGGTCGATCCCATGGAGATTGTCGGCTTGAAGCAAGCTATGGTCGTCTTGTAAATCTCAGTCAGGCGGATTCAAATGGTTATGTAGTTTTGATAATTAAAAGATAAATAAAACATAAAATAAAGATAAGATACTTATGTAATTCATTGGTAGGAATTTCAGATAAGTGTATGGAGATGTGTTGTTCCTTCTGAATCTCTGCTTTCCTACTGCCTTCATCCAATCCTTCAGACTCTTTTCTATGTCAAGCTGTATGTTGGGTGTCACCGTTGTCAATGGCTACTTCCCGTCCTCTCAGTAAAAATGGTCCTCTACGATTTTTGTGCGGCTAATAACTGTCGGATTGCTCGTCTCGGATGAAAAAAACCAAGCACAGATATCGTATGGCTAATCAGCTGTTGGTTCTCGATCGTGTAGGAATAGGATTTACTATCCTTTTACGTCTGTCACCAGGCCCTACAGTCGCGAGTTTGAAGCTCATCACAGTCATCCCATCCCAGATACTACTCGGAATACCACAGACAAGGTTTAGACTTTCCGGATCTCAAGATTGCTGCCAATAGATTCTAGCCTATACCACGAAGACTCTAATCTCGGATTCAGATGCCCCATTGTCAGAGGGGAGTCGATGTGAATCGTTGATTAGAAACCCAAGAGATATACATTCAAGCTTGTCTTCATGTAGAATGGAAGTGGTTGTCAATCACGCGTTCATAAGTGAGAATGGTAATGAGTTTCAGATAATCGTCACATTCATCATGTTCTTGTGTGCGAATGAATATCGTAGAATAAGAATAAGCACAAATTGAATAGAAGAACAATAGTGCTTTGCATTAATACTCGAGGAACAGTAGAGCTCCACACCTTAATCTATGGTGTGTAGAAACTCCAAACGTTGAAAATACATAAGTGATAATGGTGTTCATTGGCTTCGGCCCTAGAGAGGGAACCAGAATAACCAAGACGTCTAATACAATAGTAAAAAGTCCTATTTATACTAAACTAGTTACTAGCGTTTATAGAGATAAGTAAATGATGCAGAAATCCACTTCCGGGCCCACTTGGTGTGTGCTTGGGCTAAGCATTGAAGCTTTCACGTGTAGAGGACTTCTTTGGAGTTAAACTCCAGTTTGTAACTTGTTTATGGTGTTTATCTCTAGCTTGCAACTTGTTTCTGGCGTTGAACGCCAGTTTGCGTCGTCTAACCTCGGAAAAGTATGGACTATTATATATTGCTGGAAAGCCCTGGATGTCTACTTTCCAATGCAATTGAGAGCGCGCCATTTTGGTTTCTAAAGCTCCAAAACTTTCATTTCGAGTGTAGTAAGGTCAGAATCCAACAACATCAGCCATAGTTGTCAGAACCGAACCGGTGATCGAACCGGTCAAGCTATTGGGTCACTGGGTCACTGGTTCAACCGGTGGGTCACTGGTTGAACCGATTAACCCGGTCCTATGTAAATAAAAAATAAAATATAGGAAAAAAATTAGAATTAAAAATTTAAAATACATATTTTACTAATATTTTTAAAAATATCTAGCTATTCTAAACAATATGGAACAGAAACAATAAGTATTTTGTTAATTTTACTCTATCATAAATATTTTTATTTTGTTTTTATATTAAAATAAGTATTATTTTCAAATTTTAATAATTTATTAATTAGTTTATATCTATTATACTATTATATACCACAAGTATTTATTAAAAAATAATATTAATAGATATTATATAATTATGAAAAAAATAATAAGTGAATTTATAATTACTGTTAAATAAAAATATAATTAATTTAAAGATGAGTGAGCTTATAATTAAAATTAAAATAAATTAAATAAAAGTAAATTATTTACCAAAAGATATTAATATATATTTTAATTTGTATCCATATTAGTATAAGACAAGGTAGCCTGGTGGACATAGCTACCTTTTATTTCCTGGAGGGATGAGGTTCGAACCCCAACTGCTTCATTTTGAGGAGATTTTAAATTGTTCCGGTTCGGTCAGACCGGTTATCACCGAATTTGACCGGTTTCTACCGGTTCTTTGCGGGTTTGACCGATTCGCACCGGTTCTTAACCTTGTGCGGTCCAATCATCGGACCGGACCGGTATAAGGTCCGGTTCTGCTAACAGTGGTGGCATCAGCAGTCCTTTTTCAGCATCTGAATTGGATTTTTGCTCAAGTCCCTCAATTTCAGCCAGAAAATACCTGAAATCACAGAAAAATACACAAACTCATAGTAAAGTCCAGAAATATGCTTTTTGCTTAAAATCTAATAAAAATATACTAAAAAGTAGCTAGATCCTACGAAAAACTATATAAAAACAATGCCGACAAGCGTATAAATTATCCGCTCATCACTCCCTCTCTCAATGAGAGGGAATTTAGCTACTCAAAGCTTAGAAAGAAAGTACAAAAGATGGAAGAGATGAAGTGTAAAAAGTGAAAAACTCAAACTCCACAATCCCCTTGAGATAGTGATCTGTGTATCCGTTCTGTCTGTGTATCTAATGCTTCCAAGGGTATTTATACTACTTCTATATCTAAAAATAAAGGAATTACAATTTGGAGGAAAAAGAAACTCAACAAACATGATCTTCCAGTTGGCGTGTGACTGCCGTTTCCCTGGCGTGTCACGCTTTCTTCATTTCAAGCTTGGCGTGCCACGCCTCACCCTCCAAGTGGCACGCCTTCCTCCATCACATCCCTGGCGTGCCACGCCTTCGAGCCAAAGTTGCACGCCCAAGCCATTTTAATTGACCTAAGTACCCTGGCGTGCCACACCTTCGAGCCAAAGTGGCACGCCCAGGCCATTTTAAATGACCCAAGTACTATGGCATGCCACGCCTTTGAGCCAAAGTGGCACGCCCAGGCCATTTTTCACATCTTCATGCTTCTGGAAACTTGTACCAGCATGGCACGCCCAGGGTCTGGCATGCCACGCCCCTCTAAATGCTTCATCTTCTTTTTGGCGTGCCATGCCTCATCATCTAAGTGGCACGCCCAGTTCTTTTGGCCCTTTATCTCCTCCTCTGGAAAACACTACCAGCGTGTCGCGCCATGAAACTGGCGTGCCACGCCCTTCACTTGCCTTGGTTCCAAAGGTTGGCGTGCCACGCCTGGATGTTCAAGTAGCATGCCAAAGTGGGACAATTGAGCTAGCGTGCCACACCTTCGATACCAAGTGGCACGCCCAGCTTTGTTTGGCCTCCTTCAGTGCTGGCGTGCCACGCCTGATAATTTAAGTGGCACGCCTTAGTGAGGCTTCTTGAGCTGGCGTGCCACGCCTTTGACACCAAGTGGCACGCCCAACTTTTTGCTTTGTCATCTTATTCATTGGCGTGCCACGCCTGGTTGCTCAAGTGGCACTCCCAGACCTCATTAGCCTTCAACCCCTTCTCTGGATTCTTGTACCAGCGTGCCACGCCATGTAGCTCAAGTGGCACGCCCATTCGATTGTGGATATCTTAGGCTTGGCGTGTCATGCCTTGATCCTCAAGTGGCATGCCCAAGTGAATTCTGGAGCTGGCATGCCATGCCTTCGACACAAAGTGGCACGCCTTAGTGATGACTCTTCTAGGTGATTAGTTGGCGTGCCACGCCTAGCTTCTGGCGTGGCACGCCCCTTTGATGGTCTTCATTATTACTCTCTGGAATGTTGTACCAGCGTGCCACGCCCAGCTTCTGGCGTGCCATGCCAATACACATTTTTTTTGTGGCTTTTTATTCCAAGTGGTACGCCTGCTTCACACGCCCACTTGTTTAGTTGTTTCCTTCCCATTTTTGATGTATTTTTTGCCTGAAATTCAACAAAAACTCATTTCAAAGAAATGTACTATGATATACATTAATTAAGGCATGAATTGCAATGATCAAATGAGATTATGCTTCTTTTATAGTCCTTTTTATGCAAGAAAAAGGGTAGATGATGTAAGTCATCAGGTGCTAATAATTTAAGGATAGAGTTGAGAGTTGGAGTTGCTTTGTCTTTCTAAATTAACTCTGGTACTACTGTCTTCTTTGCTTATGAATGATCTTTTTCTATGGCAGGCTGTATGTGATCAAAGCCATTGCCCGCGGTCATTGATCTCCTCTGCTCCAGATCAAACGCCATTGCCCGTGGTCATTTAATTTGACAAAAGGTGAAGCTCTAGCAGTTCATTCTCTTGGCGATCCTACTCAAAACGCCACAGACAAGGTCGAATCTTCCGGATCACAAAATACTACTTCTTTGGATTCTAGCCTATACCACAGAAACCCTAATCTCCCCGAAAATGGGCTAAACTGATTTCTCCAGAAGTCCCCAACGACGTCATGAATTAGCCGCTTGAGAGATGTATAAACATAGCTATTGGTTCGTGCTTTCCGGCCACGTATTCACACGAACCCAAGTAGACGCGGGTGTTTCTCAGGCATGTTCATCTTAATGTGATGAACAGAGCTGATTGTCTGATCATCCTATTCACCACGATGAAGATTGGATATACATCTTAGAAGTAAATCAACACGGATCGATAAAGAAATAGTAATACTTTTATTAATTCATAGGACTCAGCAGGGCTCCTCCCCTCAACCTAGGAGGTTTAGAAACTCATACTAAAAGTAAAATACAATGTAAAACTCGAAAATAGCATAAAGATCTGGATGTTCTCCCTAATAATTATGTAAAATACACTTTAAATACTAAATAGATGACTAGTAAGGGTAAAACAATCTATTTAGTGCTAAAATCCACTTCTGGGGCCCACTTGGTGAGTGTTTGGGCTGAGCTTTGATGAGATCCAAGGGCTATGAGGTTTCTTGGGCGTGGAATGCCAGCTAGGGTGTCCTCTCTGGGCATTTGGATGCTGGTCTCTGCTCTTTGGGCGCTGGACGCCTGGAAAGGGGGCAGGAAGCTGGTGTTCGACGCTAGTTTTGGGCCTTTTAATCCGAAGCAAAGTATGGACTATTATATATTGAGGGAAAGCTTTGGAAGTCATATTTTCATAGCCATTGAGAGTGCTCCATTTGAACTTCCGTAGCTCCAGAAATGCTCTTCCGAGTGCAGGCAGGTCAGATCCGGACAGCATCTGCAATGCTTTCTTTGTCGCTGAATCAGACTTCTGCTCCAGCTTGTCAATTTCAGCCATAAAATACCTGAAATTGTACAAAAACACAAAAACTCATATTAGAATACCAAAATGTGAATTTAACACTAAAACCTATAAAAACTCAATAAAAACTAAACAAAGCATGCTAAAAACTATATGAAAATAATGCCAAAAAGCATATAAGATATCCGCTCATCACAACACCAAACTTAAACCGTCGCTTGTCCCCAAGCAACTAAAAACACAGTAGGATAAAAAGAAAATTAAGATACAATAATTCTCTAACTTTCAAATGAAGCTTAGTTACAATTAGATGAGCGGGACTTAGTAGCTTTTTGCTTCTGAATAGTTTTGGCATCTCACTATCCATTGAAACTTAGAAAAGTTGGCATCTTTAGGAACTTAGAATATAGATGATATTATTGACTCTCCTAGTTAAGCTTATTTTGATTCTTGAACACAGCTTTCAGAGTCTTGGCCATGACCCTAAGCACCTTGTTTTCCAGTATTACCACCGGATACAATAATACCACAAACACTTTAACTGGGTGAACATTTTAAGATTGTGACTCAGCTTTGCTAGAGTCCCAAGATAGAGGTGTCCAGAGTTCTTAAGCACACTTTTTTTTCTTTGGACCACGACTTTAACCTCTCAGTCTCAAGCTTTTCACTTGACACCTTCACGCCATAATCACATGGTTAGGGATAGCCTGGTTTAGCCGCTTACACCAGGATTTTATTCCTTTGGGCCCTCCTATCCATTGATGCTCAAAGCCTTGGGACCTTTTACCCTTGCCTTTTTCTTTTTTTTCATTTTTTTTCACATGCATTTATTTTTTTCTTTTGCAACATGCTTTTTCTTTTTCTTTTTGCTGCTTTTTGTTGCTAGAATATAACTTTTTTACTGCTTTTTCCTTTTTCCTTATTCTTTCAAGAGAAAACATTCTAAAATCTCAACTTCAAATATGCACTATTTAATCATACATTCATAAAACAAAAGCATATGACATCACATCAACATAATTAAACTATTCTTATTGTAAACTTGAAGTTCATGCATCTCTCTATTCTTTTCAAATAATTTTTTTTAAGCAAGGTGAGAGATATATTGGAATATTTTATAACTTTAAGACATCAATGCAAATCATCATGCACCAGGACATCCTCTACTAAGCCATATGGCTTCTTCATTGTCTTGTCTGCCATCTCTAATGAGATGTTTGCAGCTTATACCTCAAGGATACCCAGCTTCTCCATTACAGAGAGTGGCAGAGGTTAATACTTGACCCTAGGTCAGACAGAGCCTTTTCAAAGATCATGGTGCCTATGGTGCAAGAAATCAGAAAATGTCCAAGATTTAGAAGCTTCTGAGGTAGCTCTTGCTGAACCAAAGTATAGAGTTCTTTGGTGAGCAGTGGAGGTTCTTCCTCCAGAGGCTTTGTACCAAATATCTTGGTATTTAGCTTTATTAGAGCTCCTAGGAAACAAGAAACTTGCTCTTTTCTAGTGTCTTCATCCTCATCCGAGGATGAGTAGGTGTTCCGAGGGTTACCTGAAACGTGTAGCTCGGTCGTCTTGGAGAGGCCCGAGGTGGGGGTCAGGGACCCGAACTTGATATGTGGAGTGGTTGGTGGTTGTACCTGCAATGACACTCCGATGCTTAAGTTAGCATGGGTTCAAGCAGATATGTGTAGAATGTGGAATGTGTGTCATACCTGGGTGCTCCAGTGTATTTATAGTAGTTGGCCGTGATCTTCCCTGGATAAGATATTCTTATCTTATCTTATCTTTTGGGAGTTTTATCTCTATCTTTGTGGAACCGCCTTTCCTAGGCCTTTTCGGCCTTTAGATTTTGGGCTGCGTTCCTTTTGATGGGCCTTCTTAGCTTTATTGTCCGAGGTCCGACCTCAGGCGTGGGCCTTGGGACGAGGTCGGACCTTTCATGGATTTCGCCGAGTTGGAGGAGCCCGGTCAAGGTATGAACAGTAGGCATCAGAACATATGCACTGTAGAAGTTCATTCAAGGGAACCTCAATTGTCTTTATGGTTTCCTTTAGTTTTGGGCTAGAGGGTTCTTAAGAGGGATTTAGGCACTCAAAGAGTGTGCTTTGACTGGCGTTCAATGCCAACTCTCTTAGCTTATTGGGCGTTGAACGCCCTTGCTGTCCACCCTTACTAGCATTAAACGCTAGTCCCTCTAGCATTCTGGGTGTTGAACGCCCAGCAGAGATGTCCTTGCTGGCGTTCAACGCCAGCTTCCCTGGGTAAGTGGGCGTTGAACGCCCAGTGAGGGGTTCCTCACTGGCGTTCAGCGCCAGAATGGTTGCATGGTTAGGCGTTGAACGCCCAATGTGGGGTTCTTCATTGGCATTCAGCGCCAGAAAGCCTGCCTGGTTGGGCGTTGAACGCCTAGTGAGGGGTTCCTCCCTGGCTAGCGTTCAACACCAGCTCTGTTGCCACGATGGGAATTGAACGTCGAGTGAGGGGTTCCTCACTTGCATTCAGCGCCAGGCTTTCTACCATTATAGGCGTTGAATGCCCAGTGAGGGCTTCCTCATTGTCCTTCAACGCTTTCCCATTCTCACTAATTTCGGCCTCAACCTCCATGGTTATGGCTTGCACTGTTCTCTTAGATTCACCTCAGTATTACTGGGAAGAGTGTCAGGAGAAATCTCAAGGATCCTCTTGCTCAGTTGACCAACCTGTACCTCCAAAGTTCTGATGGAGGACTGGTGCACGAAATTGTGATCATCAACAATGGCGTCAAAAACTTGAAAGCGCTCTCAAACGTGAATCACACTTACTCACAACTCCGCACAACTAACCAGTAAGTGCACTGGGTTGTCCAAGTAATACCTTACATGAGTAAGGGTCGATCCCATTGAGATTGTTGGTATGAAGCAAGCTATGGTCATCTTGTAAATCTCAGTTAGGCAGATAGTAAATGTTATGGAGTTTTCAAATAATAATAATAAATAAACAGAAAATAAAGATAGAAATACTTATGTAAATCATTGGTGAAAATTTCGGATAAGTGTATGAAGATGAATTGTCCCTATTGGATCTATGCTTTCCTACTGCCTTCCCTCAATCCTTCTTACTCCTTTCCATGGCAAGTCGTATGTAGGGCATCACCGTTGTCAATGGCTACATCCCATCCTCTCAGTGAAAATGGTCCAAATGCTCTGTCACAGCACGGCTAATCATATGTCGGTTCTAGATCATGTCGGAATAGAATCCCTTGATTCTTTTATGTTTGTCATCACGCCCAACAATCGCGAGTTTAAAGCTCGTCACAATCATTCAATTCCGGAATCCTACTCGGAATACCACAGACAAGGTTAGACTTTCCGGATTCCCATGAATGCTGCCATCAATTCTAGCTTATACCACGAAGATTCTAATTAAGGAATCCAAGAGATATGCGCCCGGTCTAAGGTAGAACAGAAGTGGTTGTCAGTCACGTGCGTTCATAGGTGAGAATGATGATGAGTGTCACGAATCATCACATTCATCATGTTGAAATGCAACGAATATCTTAGAATAAGAACAAGTTGAATTGAATAGAAAATAGTAGTAATTGCATTGAAACTCGAGGTACAGCAGAGCTCCACACCCTTAATCTATGGTGTGTAGAAATTCCACCGTTGAAAATACATAAGTGATGAAGGTTCAGCCATAGCCGAATGGCCAGCCCCCAAACGTGATCAATAGTCTCCTCAGATGAATAATAAAACAAAACTGAGACCAAAGATTAAAATACAATAGTAAAAAGTTCTATTTATACTAAACTAGTTACTAGGGTTTACAGAAATAAGTCTAAGTGCAGAAATCCACTTCCGGGGCCCACTTTGGTGTGTGCTTGGGCTGAGCTTGAACTTTACATGAGCTGAGGCTTCTTTTGGAGTTGAACATCAAGTTGTAACGTGTTTTTGGCGTTCAACTCTGGTTCATGACGCGTTTCTAGCGTTTGACTTCAGAATGCAGCATGGAACTGGCATTGAGCGCCAGTTTACATCGTCTAATCACAAATAAAGTATGAATTATTATATATTGCTGGAAAGCTCTGGATGTATACTTTCCAACGCCATTGAGAGCGTGCTATTTAGAGTTCTATAGCTCCAGAAAATCCATTTTGAGTGCAGGGAGGTCAGAATCTAACAGCATCAGCAGTCCTTTGTCAGCCTTTTATCAGAGTTTTGCTCAAGTCCCTCAATTTCAGCCAGAAATTACCTGAAATCACAGAAAAACATACAAACTCATAGTAAAGTCCAGAAATGTGAAATTAGCATAAAAACTAATGAAAACATCCCTAAAAGTAGCTAGATCCTACTAAAAATTACCTAAAAATAATGCCAAAAAGCATATAAATTATCCGCTCATCACAACACCAAACTTAAATTGTTGCTTGTCCCCAAGCAACTGAAAATCAATTAGGATAAAAAGAAGAGAATATACTATAAATCCCAAAATATCAATGAATATTAGTTCTAATTAGATGAGCGGGACTTGTAGCTTTTTGTTTCTGAACAGTTTTGGCATCTCACTTTTTCCCTTGAGGTTTAGAATGATTGGCATCTCTAGGAACTTAGAATTTCAGATAGTGTTATTGATTCTCCTAATTAAGTTTGTTGATTCTTGAATACAGCAACTTCTATGAGTCTTGGCCGTGGCCCTAAGCACGTTGTTTTCCAGTATTACCACTAGATACATAAATGCCACAGACATATGACTGAGTGAACCTTTTCAGATTGTGACTCAGCTTTGCTAAAGTCCCCAGTTAGAGGTGTCCAGAGCTCTTAAGCACACTCTTTTACTTTGGATCACGACTTTAACCACTCAGTCTCAAGCTTTTCACTTGGACCTGCATGCCACAAGCACATGGTTAAGGACAGCTTGATTTAGCTGCTTAAGCCTGGATTTTATTTCTTTGGGCCCTACTATCCATTGATGCTCAAAGCCTTGGATCTTTTTTACCCTTGCCTTTTGGTTTTAAGGGCTATTGGCTTTTTTTATTTTTCTTTTTCTTTCTAATTTTTTTTTGCCAAATTTTTTTCCAAGCTTTTGCTTTTTTACTGCTTTTTCTTGCTTCAAGAATCAATTTTCATGATTTTTCAGATTGTTAATAACATTCTCTTTGTTCATCATTCTTTCAAGAGCCAACACTTTTAACATTCATAAACAACAAGATAAAAAATATGCACTGTTTAAGCATTCATTCATAAAACAAAAAGTATTGTCACCACATCAATATAATTAAACTAAATTCAAGGATAATTTCAAAATTCATGTACTTCTTGTTCTTTTAAATTAGAAACATTTTTCATTTAAGAGAGGTGAAGGATTAATGGAATTATTCATAGCTTTAAGACATAGTTATTAATTACTAATGATAATGTAATAAAGATACAAACATAAACATATAGCATAAAATCGAAAAAGCAGAAAAAATAAGAACAAGGAATGAGTCCACCTCAGTGATGGTGGCGCCTTCTTGAAGGACCAATGGTGCTTTGAGCTCCTCTATGTCTCTTCCTTGCCTTTGTTGCATGATCTCTAGTGATTTTGGTGCTCCTATCCTTAGTTGCTCCCAATAATTGTGTGGAGGAAAATGTATCCCCTGAGGTATCTCAGGGATTTCTTGATGAGGGAATTCCTTATGCTCTCTTGATGTGCAGTCAAATTCTCTATTACTGAGCTATGGACCCTTGAGATGAATCTCTCCATCTAACTTGGACGTAGGTGTGGTATAATCACCAAGCATCCTTCTTGCATTATTGTTGTTAGGTTTGGCTGCCATCTCCTTTTCTTGTTCGAAAATTTCAGCAAGGTTGTCTCTGGATTATTGTAATTTTTAGCTTCTCTTAGTTTCCTCTTCAGAGTCCTTTCAGGTTCTGGATCAGTTTCAACAAGAATGCCTTTTTCCTTGTTCCTGCTCATATGAAAGAGAAGAGAACAGAAAAAGAAGATGAATCATCTATGTCACAGTAAAGAGGTTCCTTATTGTTAATAGAAGAAGAAACGGAATAAGAGTGAAGAAGAATGAATAGTCTGAATAAAGGGTAAAGGTAGGGGCAGTGATTTGAGATGAAGAGAGGTGAAGAGTAGTGTTAGTAAATAAATAAATAAATAGAATAAGATGAGAGAGAGAAATTTTCGAAAATAAATTTTGAAAAGGAGTTAAATGATTTTCGAAAATAAAGATAAGAATTAAAATTGAAATTAAAATTTAAAACAATTAATTAATTAAGAAAATTTCGAAAAAGAGGGAAGTGATTTTCGAAAATTAGAGAGGGAAAAGTAGTTAGGTGGTTTTGAAAAGGATAAGAAACAAACAAAAAGTCAAATAGTTAGTTGAAAAAGATTTGAAAATCAATTTTGAAAAGATAAGAGGATAAGAAGTTAGATAAGATATTTTGAAATCAAATTTTTGAAAAAGATATGATATAAAAGATAAGATAAGATAGATTTAATTTTTAAAATTAAAATTAATTACTTAACTAACAAGAAACTAAAATATATGATTCTAGAATTTAAAGATTGAACCTTTCTTAACAAGAAAGTAACAAACTTCAAATTTTTGAATCAATCATATTAATTGTTAGCATAATTTTCAAAAATAAAGATAAAATTAAGAAAAATACTTTTGAAAAATATATAAAAAAATTAATTTCAAAAATTAATAAAAAATAAAAAAATTGATTTTTGAAAAGTTTTGAAAAGACAGGATTTTTAAAATTGAAAATTTTGACTTGACTAACAAGAAACAACTTATTTTAAAAAATTTTGACTAAGTCAACCCAAATTTTCGAAATTTTGAGAGAAAAACGGAAAAGATATTTTTTTTATTTTTGAATTTTTAATGATGAATGAGAAAAACACAATTATGACCCAAAACATGAAAATTTTGGATCAAAACACATTATGCATGCAAGAACACTATGAATGTCAAGATGAACACCAAGAACACTTTGAAGATCATGATGAACATCAAGAACATATTTTTGAAAAAATTTTGATGCAAAGAAAACATGCAAGACACCAAACTTAGAATTCTTTAATGCTTGGACTCTAACAAATGAAAAATGCATATGAAAAACAACAAAAGACACAAAACAAGAAAACATCAAGATCAAACAAGAAGACTTACCAAGAACAACTTGAAGATCATGAAGAACACCATGAATGCATGAATTTTCGAAAAATGCAAGAAAAAATTTTTAAAGCATGCAATTGACACCAAACTTATTGACTCAAGACCCAAACAAGAAACACAAAATATTTTTTATTTTTATGATTTTATGATTTTTTTGTATTTTCTTTTAATTTTTTGAAAAACATATAGGAAAAAGAAAACAAGAAATTCAAAATTTTTAATAAGGATTCCAGGAATCTTTTAATGTTAGCCTAAAGCTCCAATCCAAGGGTTAGACATGGCTTCATAGCCAGCCAGCTTTAGGATGGAATTACATGCATTGTGGTGATTAGTTGAAGCCTTAGTCCAAAAGAATTTGGATATGGCTTTACAACCAGCCAGGCTTCAACATGCTTCATGAAACTCTAGAATCCATTATTAAAAATTCTGAAGCCATAGAATGATTTATTTTCAAATTTTTTTTTTCAAAAATAGGGATATATTTTTTTTGAAAATTTTTTGAAAACAAAACAAAAATAAAATTACCTAATCTGAGCAACAAGATGAACCGTCAGTTGTCCATACTCGAACAATTCCCGGCAACGGCGCCAAAAACTTGGTGCACGAAATTGTGATCATCAACAATGGCGCCAAAAACTTGGTAGCGCTCCTAAATGTGAATCACACGTAGTCATAACTCCACACAACTAACCAGCAAGTGCACTGGGTCGTCCAAGTAATACCTTACGTGAGTAAGGGTCGATCCCACAGAGATTGTTGGTATGAATCAAGCTATGGTCATCTTGTAAATCTCAGTTAGGCGGATAGTAAATGTTATGGAGTTTTCAAATAATAATAATAAATAAACAGAAAATAAAGATAGAAATACTTATGTAAATCATTGGTGAAAATTTCGGATAAGGGTATGGAGATGAATTGTCCCTGTTGGATCTCTGCTTTCCTACTGCCTTCCCTCAATCCTTCTTATTCCTTTCCATGGCAAGCTGTATGTAGGGCATTACCGTTGTCAATGGCTACATCCCTTCCACTCAGTGACAATGGTCAAAATGCTCTGTCATAGCACGGCTAATCATATGTCGGTTCTCGATCATGTCGGAATAGAATCCCTTGATTCTTTTGCGTTTGTCATCACGCCCAACAATCGCGAGTTTGAAGCTCGTCACAGTCATTCAATTCTGGAATCCTACTCGGAATACCACAGACAAGGTTAGACTTTCTGGATTCCCATGAATGTCGCCATCAATTCTAGCTTATACCACGAAGATTCTGATTAAGGAATCCAAGAGATATGCGCCCGGTCTAAGGTAGAACGGAAGTGGTTGTCAGTCACGCGCGTTCATAGGTGAGAATGATGATGAGTGTCACGAATCATCACATTCATCATGTTGAAGTGCAACGAATATCTTAGAATAAGAACAAGTCAAATTGAATAGAAAATAGTAGTAATTGCATTGAAACTCGAGGTACAGCAGAGCTCCACACCCTTAATCTATGGTGTGTAGAAACTCCACCGTTGAAAATACATAAGTGATGAAGGTTCAGGCATGGCCGAATGGCCAGCCCCCAAACGTGATCAATAGTCTCCTCAGATGAATAATAAAATAAAACTGAGACCAAAGATGAAAATACAATAGTAAAAAGTTCTATTTATACTAAACTAGTTACTAGGGTTTACAGAAATAAGTCTAAGTGCAGAAATCCACTTCCGGGGCCCACTTTGGTGTGTGATTGGGCTGAGCTTGACCTTTACACGAGCTGAGTCTTCTTTTGGAGTTGAATGCCAAGTTGTAACGTGTTTTTGGCGTTCAACTCTGGTTCGTGACGTGTTTCTAGCGTTTGACTCCAGAATGCATCATGGAACTGGCGTTGAGCGCCAGTTTACATCATCTAATCACGAATAAAGTATAAATTATTATATATTGCTAGAAAGATCTGGACGTCTACTTTCCAACGCCATTAAGAGTGCACCATTTGGAGTTCTGTAGGTCCAAAAAATCCATTTTGAGTGCAGGGAGGTCAGAATCTAACAGCATCAGCAGTCCTTTGTCAGCCTTTTATCAGAGTTTTGCTCAGGTCCCTCAATTTCAGCCAGAAATTATCTGAAATCACAAAAAAACATACAAACTCATAGTAAAGTCCAAAAATGTGAATTTAGCATAAAAACTAATGAAAACATCCCTAAAAGTAGCTAGATCCTACTAAAAATTACCTAAAAATAATGCCAAAAAGCGTATAAATTATCCGCTCATCAAGGACCTTGTTTCCATGTTCCCTTAAGAAGATGGGAATGGTGGTCTGTTGTTGAACCTATTCTGGTTTCTTCCACCTTGATTGTTATTGAAACCTTGCTGAGGTTTCTGTTGATCCTTCCATGAGAGGTTAGGTTGGTTCCTCTATAAGGGATTGTAGGTGTTTCCATAGGGCTCTCCCATGTAATTCACCTCTTCCATAGTAGGTTGATCAGGATCATAAGCTTCTTTTTCAAAAGAAGCTTCCTGAGTACTGCCAATTGTAGTTTGCATTCCAGTCAGATGCTGGGATATCATATTGACTTGCTGAATCAAGATCTTATTCTGAGCCAATATGGCTTTCAGAGTTTCAACTTCATGAACTCCTTTCTTCTGATGGATTTCATGGTTTACAGGATTTCTCTCAGAGGTGTACATGAATTGGTTGTTGATGATCGGACTTTTGTGTGGTCTAGAACTTCATAAATGAATTCTCGTTGCAAGTATAGTTTCTAAACCAACAATAATCCTTTCATACAAACATTTGTTTGTCACAAGTAATAAACCCCTAAAATTAATAACCAAAGTATTCAAATCTCGGGTCGTTCTCCCTAGGAATTGCAATAAAGTGTTCTTGTTATTGGTTATGAAGTATGTTTGGGGTTTTTGAGATAAGAAACAAGAAAAGCAAATTGCAAAAGAAATAAACTAGCAAGTAAGAAAGCTCTTGGCAAGGTATGAGAACTAGAAGTCCTATCCTAGTTATCCTTATCAATTGTGATGAGAATTGTTCATTGCTCCCACTTTGTTAACCTCTAACCATGGAGGAGACTCAAGTGGATGGATTAACTTGATTCCACAAGTTCTAAGGAAAGACTAGGTTTAGTGGCATTCAAGTCAATTAGCAATCTCTAATTGTCAATCAACAAGAGAGTTTGATAACTCAAGTGTCACTAATTACTCCATCTAAGCCAAGAGGAGAAAAATCTACACTAGCATCCTTTCAAGCATTTAATCAAACACTTGGAAGGAATCAAAGGAAAGTAAGATAAAATTGCAAGAAAATTAAATCTACAATTACTACTAGCAAGGAATTAACAATCAACAAATCAAATCAACAATAAAGGAAATGAATCATAAATTGCATTAAAAGAGAAATAGAAGAACAAGAGTGTATCAAAATTAAAGTAAATAATTACAAGAATTAAAGTACAAAACTAGAGAGAAGAAGAGTAGAGGAACAAGAGATGATAAAGGAAAAATAAATCAAAGTGTGAATTATACCTAGATCTAGAGAAGAATTAAATATAATCCTAATCCTAATTCTAGAGAGAAGAGAGAGCTTCTCTCTCTAGAAAACTAAAACTAAAGCTAGACCTTAAGTCTTCATGAAACATAACTTGCCTTCCCCTTCAATCCTTGATCCTTTTAAGCATTTTGGTGCCAAAGTTAGTTTAGATTGGGCCCCACACCCCCTGTGAATTTGCTGGGCACGAATTCACTTAAAAAATCATGTGCCAGCATCGACGCGTACGCGTCCATGGGGTTTTGCGTGATCTACGTGTAGGCGTCTAGTGCGCGTGCGCATCCATGGACTCGTCTCAAATCTTTGGCTTTTCATGATTTCTCCACTTTGCATGCTTTCTCTTCACTCCTTTGATCCATTCCTAGCCCTTTTCAATCTGAAATCACTAGCAAACACATCAAGGCATATAGTGGAATCAAAGGAAGATTAAAATTATCAAATTAAAGACTGATGGACCACTATTTTGTGGTACATATTGTGCTTAATTGAATGGATTTTATCCAATAATCTCACACTTATTCATAGAAATCGCATGTTTTACATTTTCCTACCTGATTTTGTGCTATGATTGAAAACATGCTTCTTTGGCATGAAATTTGCTATGTTTAATCCTCTCTTATCACCATTCGATGCCTTGATATGTGTGTTAAGTGTTTTTAGAGATTACAGGGCAGGAATGGCTTAGAGATGGAAAGGAAGCATGCAAAAGGGGAAGGAATACAAGAAGTTGAAGGAACTACAAAGCTGTCAGCCCCAACTTTTTTGCACTCAATCGATCATAACTTCAGATACAAAGGTTCAAATGAGGCGGTTCTAGTTGCTTTGGAAAGCTAACATCTGGGGTTTCGCAGCAATATATAATTTGCCATAGTTGATCTGGCGATTAAGGACACACACGCGCAAAGCACGTGCACGCGCACATTGGCTAAAAGTCCATCGGCGCGCACGCGCACCTGGCGCGTACGCGCGACATGCGCGATGTACTGTCACTGCAGAAATCACTCGGAGCAATTTTTGGGCTGTTTTTGACCCAGTTTTTGGCCCAGAAAACACAAATTAAAGGCTATAGAGTAGGGAAATCAATCCATTCATTCATACAACTTCTCATTCACACAATTTAGGTTTTAGATGTAGTTTTTCAGAGAGAGATGCTCTCTCCCCTCTCTTAGGTTTTATGATTCCTAGTTTTATGCTTTTGAGTTAGATATTACAAAGAGTTACTACCTCCGTGAAGTTTTTATCATTCTAGTTTGTTTTCTATTTCCTTACTCTTTTACTTCCTATTTGATTCCATTATTTCTTGATTATTTTCAATTGAGTTTAATTGCCATGTCTTTTTTCTACTCCCTTCACATGAATGCGAATTTGGCATCCATGTCAATGGAGTAGGCTTTAACTAGACTTTGGAGTTGATTAATATTTGAGACCCTTGAGTTGGAATACCAAAAGTTCTAATTGGATTAGTTTAGACTAGTGAAACAATAATGTCCCTAATTTGAATCCTTGGTTAGCCTAGACTAGTGAAAGTGCTCACGAATTAAGTGTGGGAAAATTGGGATTGAAAATATTTGGTTTGAGAATTGGGTGTTGTATATTCTTGATAAAATGTGAAAAAGAACGTTAACACATGTTTATGCATGCAATACCTTAATCATATGCATTGAGAAAGACAAAAGAAAAAAAATAATACAAAAAAAAAAGAAAAAGAAAAGCAAAAGAGCAAATGCTAAAAGGGGACAAAATGCCCCAAAGTAAATGGCGATAGCAATGCATATGTACTGTACTCAAACTTGGAATGCATAAATATGTAGTAAACACAGTTAATGGGTAGTTATTGATTTTATATTATGATTATATGGATTGTCCTAAGTTAGGTGAGAAGTTTAGGTTAATTAAGGATTCAGATTTCAGTCCACTTGGCCAAATACAATCCTACCTTGACCTTGACCCCATTACAACCCCTTAAAAAACCTCTTGATATGTGTATCTATGCATTAATTCTTTGTTGATTTTTAGATGAAGAGCAAGTCTTAGAAAACAAGGTTAGTAGAGAATTGAGAGAATCGAACCTTAAACACTTGAGTAATTAGAGTGTATACACTTCCAGTGAGGGTTCGAAGCTCGATTCCCTGTTCCCGACTTTCACGAGCTATTTTCTTTTGCAAGTTTACTTGTACCTTATTTTATGATTTGAATTAGTGAGATCCAGTTCATATTTCTTCTTGAAGGATTTGTTTAATTTTCACCAAGTAGGTAAAAGCATTTTTCATGTAGTTGCATTCATATAAATAGGTTGTATTTCATACATCCTACCATTCTTCTTCACTCTTATAGTTTCTCTTGAGCTTAGCATGAGGACATGCTAATGTTTAAGTGTGGGGAGATTTGATGCACCACTATTTCGTGGTACATCTTGTGCTTAATTGAGTGGATTTTATCCACTAATCTTACACTTATTCATAGAAATTGCATGTTTTACATTTGCCTTCCTGATTTTGTGCTATGATTGAAAACATGCTTCTTTGGCCTAAAATTTGCTATGTTTAATCCTCTCTTATCACCATTTGATGCCTTGATATGTGTGTTAAGTGTTTTTAGAGATTACAGGGCAGGAATGGCTTAGAGGATGGAAAGGAAGCATGTAAAAGTGGAAGAAATACAAGAAGCTAAAGGAACTGCAAAGCTGTCAGCCCCGACCTCTTCGCACTCAATCGATCATAACTTGAGCTACAAGGGTCCAAATGAGGCGATTCTAGTTGCTTTGGAAAGCTAACATCTGGGGCTTCATAACGATATATAATTTGTCATATTTGACAAGGCGTTTAAGGATGCGCACGCGCACGCGCAAAGCACGTGCACGCGCACATTGGCCAAAAGTCTATCGGCGCGCACGCGCACCTGGTGCGTACGCGCGACATGCGCGACGTACTATCACTACAGAAATTGCTGGGGGCAATTTCTGGGCTGTTTTTTACCCAATTTTTGGCCCAGAAAACACAAATTAGAGGCTACAGGGTAGGGGAATCAATCCATTCATTCATACAACTTCTTATTCACACAATTTATGTTTTAGATGTAGTTTTCCACAGAGAGAGGAGCCTCTCTCTTAGGTTTTAGGATTAGGATTTCTCTTCTACTTTTAATTCTTCTAGTACTCTAGTTTATTGATTTTCCCTTGTTGATTATTTGATGCTGCTACTTGGTTTATGAATTCTCATGTTTAATTTGATTTCTCTATTTAATGCAATTTGAGGGATTTCATATTTATGATTTTAATTTAGCTTTTTACACTCTTAGCTTTGGTTGAGTAATTGGAGACGCTTGAGTTATCAAACTCCTTTGTTGATTGATAATTGTTGTGTTTGCTAGTTGATTTGAATTCCAATAACTCTAGTCTTTCCTTGAGAATTGACTAGGACTTGAGGAATCAAATTGGTTGATCCACTTGACATACCTTCATAGTTAGAGGTTGACCAAGTAGGAGCAACGAACAATTCTTATCACAATTGATAAGGATAACTAGGATAGGACATCCAGTTCTCATACCTTGCCAAAGAGCTCTTCTAGTTATTAGTTTATTCCTTTTGCCATTTACTATTCTTGCTTCTTATCTTAAAAAACCTCAAAACACACTTTTTCATAACTAATTATAAGCACACCTCCCTGCAATTCCTTGAGAGACGACCCGAGGTTTAAATACTTCGGTTATCAATTTTATTAGAGGTTTGTTACTTGTGACAACCAAGTTTTTGTACGAAAGGATTCTTGTTGGTTTAGAAGCTATACTTTCAACGAGAACTTAATTGTGAAATTCTAGACCATGCAAGAATCCATTCGTCAAAGACCTAAAAAAACATATTTTCACATTTAAGCACAATTAAAGGAGAAATCACAAAACTATGCTATTTCATTGAATAAATGTGAGAAAAGGTTGATAAAATGCTCTAGATTCACACAAGATAAACCCTACAACTGGGGTTTATCAACCTCCCCTCACTTAAACCTTAGCATGTCCTCATGCTAAATTAAGAAGGAAGTAAAGGGTATGGCATTTTATTCAATGAAACTAAACTAAATGCAAACTACCTAAATACAACTACCTATATGAATGTAAATGCTTAGTCAAAACAAATCAACTTCCAAGAGGATATATGCAAGTACAAGGGCTAAAGCAATAGGAGCTAAACCAAACCAAACCCACAATTGCATTGAATTATCAAAAATATTTACAAACTTGAAAGAATAAAATTGATTATGGTGAGGACATGTAATTGAGAAATCGAACCCTCACCGGATGTGTATCCACTCTAGTCACTCATGTGTTTAGGGATTGATTTACTCAATTCTCCCCTAATCATACTTTCCAAAAATTGTTCTTCATCTAACAATCAACAATTGTTCAATGTATACACACAAATATCATGAGGTCTTTCCCAAGGGTTGTAATGGGGTTAGGGTCAAGGTAGGATCATATATGGTCAAGTGGACTAAGATTTGAATTTTTGATTAACCTAGACTTTCCCACTTAACCTATACAATAACCTATGTAATTTCAAAACTAACCTAACTACCCATCCTTCACTTTTCACACACTCATGAATTTTCTTTTCATTTCACAACACTTGTGCATTGACTCTTTTATTTGGACTTTACTTTGGGGCATTTTGTCCCCTTTTTGCTTTTTCTTCTTTTTATTTCTTTTTTTTTCATTTTTCTTTCTTTTCTTTTCTTTTTCTTTTGTTTTTATCAATTCATTTTTTTCCTTTCAAGAACACCAATGCATAGTGTCTATACATTTAATCAATGCATGAGTGTGCACCCAATTCCCAAATATAGAAATATAAATCACCCCTTTTAACCTAACCAATGTTTCCAAATCTCCCCAAACTTGAATAATAACACTCTCACTAGTCTAAGCTAATCAAAGATTCGAACAAGGAACTTTTATTGTTTTCCCCTTAGGCTTGTAATGTGCTAGAATAAAGAACAATTGGGTTAAGCGTGGGGTCAAAGTTGGTTAACAATGAAAAGTAAAAGGTAGGCTATTTGGGTAAGTGAGATAATGAAGTAATGACCTCAATCATATAAATGCATGAATACAAGGAATAATTGGACATATAGATTTGAACAAACCAAGGATCACAATCATAGAAAGAGAACAATTGCACACAAGAAGGAAAATAAGTGGTTATAAGATGTAACCACATCAATAGGCTCAAATCTTACTTGCTTGTGTTCTTAACTCAAAACATGCATCACAAAATATAAAGTTCAAGCAAGTTCCACAAAAAATTTTCCAATCAATTGGGGTGTTGCCCTATGGATAAATTCCTTAGAAAAAAAATCTCATTGTTTTGACTAAGCTTATCCTAAATGCAATGTTGTGATTGAGAAATTCTAAAAATTCCTTAGTCTATCTCTATTTTCAATCAAGAATCAATTTCCATATGCAAAACAGGTCAATTTAGGTTTCAACAATCCAAAACATTTTTCTAATCACAACCGAAAGCTAAAAACAACTATATAAAGAAAAAGTCCAACTAGAATATGAAATGTAACATGCAAAGTGCATAAACTAAAGTAAAAGTATCTCAAAACAACAAATATATACAATAATCCAAAAAGAATGCAAAATAAAGCAAAACAACTTGAACTCCCCACACTTAGAATCAAGCATCGTCCTCGATGCTACTGCTCGGACACATGGGGTTCAACAGTCGCATCAGGCTGCTGGGACTGAGGCCGTGGCTCCTCAGGCGGCTGCTGCGCCTCCAGGGGTGGCCTACATTTGTGGCGGTGCCTCTGGCTGAGCCTGCTCCTCCTCATCGAATGCGGAAGAAGCAGGAAGAGGGGGCAACTCAACACCCAGTGCCATGAACATCTGATCCATCCGGTCCAGGCGTCTCATAATGCGGCGCTCACTACGCTCAATGAAGTGGAAAAGACGCTGGACCAGAAGATAAATTGGCTGGGGAGCTGGTGGGGGTACTAAGGGTACTGCTGGTGCTGATGGTCCTACCGCAGCTGAGGAAGAGGATGGTCCGGCTGGTGCTACTTGATGAGCGGATAATTTATATGCTTTTTGGCATTATTTTTATATAGTTTTTAGTATGATTTAGTTAGTTTTTAGTATATTTTTATTAGTTTTTAAGCAAAATTCACATTTCTGGACTTTACTATGAGTTTGTGTGTTTTTCTGTGATTTCAAGTATTTTCTAGCTAAAATTGAGGAACTTGAGCAAAAATCTGATTCAGAGGCTGACAAAGGACTGCAAATGCTGTTGGATTCTGTCCTCCCTGCACTCGAAGTGGATTTTTTGGAGCCACAGAACTCTAAATGGCGCGCTCTCAATTGTGTTGGAAAGTAGACATCCAGGGCTTTCCAGCAATATTTGCACGAGTTTTGATGACGTAAAATGGTGTCAAAACGTCATCTCTCTGCCCTTTTCTGGTGTCAAAATGCCAAAACTGGCATAGAAGTTGGAGTTAAACGCCCAAACTGGCACCAAAGCTGGCGTTTAACTCCAAGGAAGACCTCTACACGTGTAAAGCTCAATGCTCAGCCCAAGCACACATCAAGTGGGCTCGGAAGTGGATTTCTGTATCATTTACCTATTTTTGTAAACCCTAGTAGCTTGTTTCATTATAAATAGGACCTTTTACTATTGTATTTTCATCTTCAGATCATAGAGACATTTTGGATATCATATTTTCATACTTGGGGAGGTTGGCCATTCGGCCATGCCTGGACCTCCAGACCACTTATGTATTTTCACGGTGGAGTTTCTACACACCATAGATTAAGGTGTGGAGCTCTGCTGTTCCTCGAGTATTAATGTAATTACTACTATTTTCTATTCAATTCAGCTTATTCTTATTCTAAGATACTCACTCGTACTTCAACCTGATGAATGTGATGATCCATGACACTCATCATCATTCTCACCTATGAACATGTGCCTGACAACCACTTCCGTTCTACCTTAGATTGAGCGTGTATCTCTTGGATTCCTGGTCAACGACGCATGGTTGCCTTGCCTGACAACCGAGCCTTCCATTCTGTGAGATTAGAGTCTTCGTGGTATAAGCTAGAATCCATTGGCAGCATTCTTGAGATCCAGAAAGTCTAAACCTTATCTGTAGTATTCCGAGTAGGATTCGAGATGGGATGACTGTGACGAGCGTCAAACTCGCAACTGTAGGGCGTGGTGACAGACGCAAAAGGATAGTAAATCTTATTCCTACATGATCAAGAACCGACAGATGATTAGCCCTACGTAACCCGTAGTTGGACCATTTTCACTGAGACGACGGGAGGTAGCCATTGACGCCGGCGAAACCCAACATACAGCTTGCCATGGAAGGGAGTAAGAAGAATTGGATGAAGGCAGTAGGAAAGCAGAGATTCAAGAGGAGCAAAGCATCTCCATACACTTATCTGAAATTCCCACCAATGATTTACATAAGTATCTCTATCTTTATTTTATGTTTATTTATCTTTTAATTATTAAAACTCCATAACCATTTGAATCCGCCTGACTGAGATTTACAAGGTGACCATAGCTTGCTTCAAGCTGACAATCTCCGTGGGATCGACCCTTACTCACGTAAGGTTTATTACTTGGACGACCTAGTGCACTTGCTGGTTAGTTGTACGAAGTTGTGAAAAAGAGTTGACATTACAATTGTGCGTACAAGTTGTTGGCGCCATTGTGTATCACAATTTCATGCATCAAGTTTTTGGCGCCGTTGCCGGGGATTGTTTGAGTTCGGACAACTGACGGTTCATCTTGTTGCTCAGATTAGGTAATTTTCTTCTTATTTTGTTTTCAAAAAGTTTTTAAAAATCTTTTAAAATTTTTCTTCTTTTTCGTTTTTCCAAAATAATTTTTGAAAAATCCAAAAAATTCATAAAATCATAAAAACTCAAAAATATTTCATGGTTCTTGTTTGAATCTAGGGCCAAATTTTACGTTTGGTGTCAATTGCATGATTTTAATTATCTTGCAATTTTCGAAACACATACATTGTGTTCTTGATGATCTTCAAGTCGTTCTTGATGAATTTCCTTGCTTGATCTTCATGATTTATTGATTTGCACTGCATGATGTTCTACATATGCATTCTTGCATTCATATGGCCTAAACATGAGAAAGTTCTAAGTTTGGTGTCCTCCATGTTTTCTTTCATTAAGAAAACTGCGTTCTTGATGTTCATCTTGGTCTTCAAGATTGTTCTTGGTGTTCATCTTGACGTTCATAATGTTCTTGCATATATCTTGTGTTTTGATCCAAGAATTATATGTTTTGACTCATTTTGTTGTTTTTCAAAATTGAAAACATATCTTCTTGAATAAAGGATTTAGCAAAATAAAGATCCAAGAACATAAAGCAGAGGAATTACAGAGAAAAAATTGGGCGTTCAAAACGCCTAGTGAAGAAGGAAAACTGGCATTTAAACGCCAGCCAGGGTACATGGCTGGGCGTTTAAATGCCCAAACTATGCAGCAATTGGGCATTAAATGCCCAAAACATGCAGCTCCTGGGCGTTTAACGTCAGGATGACACAAGGAGAGGAATTTTGTTTTCAAACATATCTTTTTCAAAATCATATCTTTTCAAACATATCTTTTTCAAAAATCAAATCTTTTTCAAATCAAATATTTTCAATCATATCTTTTTCAGAATCATATCTTTTCAAACATATCTTTTTCAAAAATAAAATCTTTTCCTCATATTTTCAAAAATCTTTAAATTCTAGAATCATATCTTTTAGTTTCTTGTTAGTCAAGTAATCAATTTTAAGTTTGAAAATCAAATCTTTTTAATTTTCTTTTCAAATCTTTTTCAAAATAAATTTCAATCATATCTTTTTCAAATCATATCTTTTTCAAAAATTTGATTTCAAAAATATTTTCTAAACTTCCTATCTTTTCAAAATTAATTTTTCAAATCTTTTTCAACTAACTAATTATTTTAAATTTTAATTTTCGAAAATTCTCCCCCCTCTCTTATCTCTTTCTATTTAAACACTAACATTCCTCCTCCATTGTCAATTCGAACTCCATCTCTCTTTGTGTGCTCGAATTCTTCCTTACCTACTGTTCCGAGGGTTACCTGAAACTGTAGGTCGATCTCGGTCGAGATCTTCTGTGTTGGTCGGAGCCGACGTGTCCGGCAGGTGTATAGCGACTGGAGCTGGTGTGTCCGACTTGTTGGACTTGGTGATGGTGCTGATCCTTCGTCCCCGGAGGGTGGGGGTACCTGCAAGGGACTCCGATGCTTAAGTTAGCAAGGGTATTAAGCAAGTATTGAGTAGAATCAGAGTATGAGTTATACCTGGGTGCTCCAGTGTATTTATAATGGTGTGGAGTGACCTTTTTGGATAGGATAAGTTAGTTATCTTATCTTATCTTATCTTCTGAGTGAGGTCATCTTATCTTCAGGGGAACTGCCCTTCTCTTGTAGGCTTGGGCTACCTTTAGGATCTGGGGCGTGTTTCTCTATTTGGGCCCTTTGTTTGGGCTTTCTCGTGACTTGACCGAGCTCTTTGAGAAGAGGTCGGATTGTCCTGACCTGAAGAGGTCGGTCGCTTTGTTTGTAGACCATCCCGGGTCGGACAACTCGACCAGGATATGAACAGTGCCCCTGCTTGAGCTCGGTCTTCTTTTTTGAGGTCGAGTCCTTGACTTCGGTCCTTCTTTGGTGAAGCCAAACTCAAGCATTTTGTTGACTCTTTTGTAGCAGCTTTGAATGTAGAACGTTTCCTCTAAAAGACGCGCGCTTTTATATCGGCGCTTTTTTGGGAACGTGCGAGGGTTTAATGCCTTCTTTAACTTGAGCATTAATTGCCCTGTTTCCCCTAGGCTCTTTACTTCTGATTTTGAAAACTCAGAAAATGGTTTCTCTCCTTTTATTTTCCTTGTAACCTCTTCGCAACTTTTTCCTCTTCTCTCTTCGCTCTCTGTCTTTCGCTTGCATTTCTGCTTCCTGGCGTTCGCGGCGTCGCTTGGTGGTTTCCTGGGCAACTTCCGTTTTTGCATTTTTTTCGAAGCTTCTTCCGTCTCCAAGTTAGTCCATGCCTTCTCTTTGACTTTGGCTTTGTGATGAGGTTTTGATCTTGATCCTCTTTTTGAAAAAGTTTGGATCTTTCTGTATTCATTGCGCTCTAGATTTGCTGAAATGTGCTTTCTGAGAGCTTTTCTGTCTTCTGCATAATCCTTTTTGCTTTTGCTGAGTGCCTTTAGGGCTTTGCATGTTTTTTGTTGTTTCTTTTTTTGATACTGCTTGTCCGCATCTGTTTCCTTGTTTATTTGAAGTTTGGTTTTGTCTGCTCTTAAAAAAGGTTGCATCTTTAATGGTCTTTGCTTGGCGTGCCTGATGTTTGGGAATGCTTCTTGCTTGGTAGACTGTAATGGTTTTCTATGTTTTTGATGAAAAGTGTTTGCTATTTTGAATTCTTTTTGAGAAATGATGGGATGCAAGCTGTAGATTTTTTCTGGAAACCTTGCTTTGTTACTGCCTCCAAAGGATGCCCCAGGACTTTGGTTTGAGTCTTGGGGGTTTTCCTTTTCTTTCTTTCATCGCCTGAGAAGTATTGTCCGAGTTGTTTTCTCCCTTTGTCCGAGATGTTTATAGTAACCCCATCTTCTTTTCTTACTTGTAGGATTAGTTGGCCTCATGTCTTCTCGCAATAACATTGTAGAGATGTCTTCTAGAGTTCCCGAGGGGATGTCCGATTGGCTGGACTCCCTTGTTTTGTTGTGTGTTTCAGTTATGGATGCTGAGTTTTGTACAGAACTGAGGAAGTGCCATAGGATTCGTGGTAACAATGCCCGTGAGGAGGATTACGAGCTTGTTGCTCCTGATTCTGACGAGAGAGTCTGCTTTCCGACTTCTGTTGAGGGAGAGCGTCCCTTCTTTTATGCTTATGAATACTTCTTCAGCCAATTAAACGTTACTTTCCCTTTTACTGCTTTTGAAACTGATTTGTTGTGGTCCTGTAACATTGCTCCGTCCCAACTTCTTTTCAAAATTTTTCAACTTCTTTTCCAGGAGTTGGACATAACACCTTCTGAAACTCTTTTCCTTTATCTTTTTGTCTCGGCCAACCCCGGAGGTTCCTCCAAAAAGAAAGCTTCCTGGGTTTCTTTCAGATCAGCCCAGGGGCATAAAGTTTTTGCCATGTATGCTGAGTCGTTTAAAGATTTTAAGAACTAATTCTTTCGAGTCCGTGCTATTGAGGGGGTCCGCCCCTTTTTTTTTATGAAAATGATGAGCCTGCTTTTCCTCTTGAGTGGCAAAAGAATGTAAGAGTGCCACGTTATACATGGGAAATGCTTAGTGAGGTTGAGCGGGCCTTTGTAGTTGTTCTTGAAGATTTGTGGGGGAAGCCTCCCCATCTAGATACAAAGAGATTTTTTAGTGATCCATCTTTGGTTCGGGTTGCTTTGGGTACTGTCTGATTTATTTTTATACTTGCTTCCGAGCTTTTCTTCTCCTATGTTGTAACTTGTCTTTTGTGGTTGATTTTGTGTTTTTCAGAGATGTCGAAGAATAATGATTCTATGAAGGCCTATAAGAAGGCGAAGAAGGCAACTGCTGCTTTAAACATTTCGGCCAAGGCGGCCGGAGAGGGATCTTCTCAGGTTCCAGTCAAACCTCCTGTACCTAGCTCTCTCGGGCCGAGGAAAGCAATTCCTACTCCTCGGATTCGTCTGGTCGATCCTCCACAACCTTCTGCTACAGCTTCTGGTGCCCTTCCTAGTGAGAAGCAAAAAACATCTGAGCCTTTCAACCTGGATGCCCCAGATTTTGATGCTATCGAGTTTGTTGACCAGCAAATTGCCCCCTATGGTGGGCTTTGACGTGTCTCTTCTTCGGCATCTGGATTTTATCACCAAAAGTAGTGTGAAGATGGCTCATATGGGTGTGGCTATATTTCGAACAGTTCAGGGGATTCCGATTCATGCCACAAAATCCTTCATGGAAAAGGCCAAGTCAGAATTTGATCGAATCAAGGGTCTGAAGGAGGAGTTGGAGGTGAAGTTTGGCGAAGGTGGAGAAGGAGCTGGAGGGTGAGGAGGCCAGTTCTATTGCCTTGGTTGCTTCTTTGAAGTTGGCCGAGGACATGGCACTGAAACATAAGGATAGTTATGTCTTGGCTTATAGGGAATTGATGCGTCTTCGGGAGGATTTGGAAACTGCTCGGGTAAATTATGGTGAGCTTCAGGGTCACCTTGTGGGTAGCGTAACTGCCGCCTCCGAGAACCTAATGGAGCAGTTCCAGATTGTTGCTCCTCATGCCGACTTGACTCTCATCAGCCTGGACAATGTCGTAAGGGATGGTAAGATTGTTCCTAATGACCAGGATGATGATGAGACTGACCCTCCCCCAGTGCCTTCTCTTAAGGTGTCGACCTCTTCTGTTCCTCTCGTTACATCTGATCCGGATTGCCAGATTCTGAACCGGGATGATGGAACCGTAGATGCTGTGCCCCTTCAGACTCGCCCTCCTTCTCCCCGTACTGATGCTGCCGGGAAGGCTCCTGCTCTTTAGCTAATCTTTTTTCTGAGTATTTTGTGTAAATAGCCTGATTTGTGGGCTTTTGAACTTGTATTTGTGAATGATTTTTTATTTGACTATTGATACTCTAGTTGCTGTTGTTAGCAGCTTTATTTTGAAAACAAAATGGTTTCTCTGAGGTTGATTTCAGTGGCCTCTTTGAAGTTTTATCATACTATCCTTCCCTTGTGCTCTAGCAGGGTGTCTATCAGAATCTCGTTGCTTGGCCTCTTTAGATCGCTTTTATGCTTTTTGTTTGCAGCTTGGATCCTTTTGAGGTCATGACTTGTGGGGGATCCGACTTGTTTTTCGGTTTCCTTGCTTTTGTTTTGTATTTTAGCGCTTTATAACCGATTTCTTTTATGTTGGTCCCCTTCTAAGTTATTTTTGTAATCCTCTTTTCTGGGCCTTTGCCAGGTCTCTTTAAGGGATTACTTTTATAACTTATCTTTGTAGGAGACTGACTTCGTTAGGTCGATCTCTTCTAAGTTGTTTTTGTAATCCTCTTTCTTGGACCTTTGGTAGGTCTCTTTCAGGGATTATTTTTACAACTTGTTTTGTAGGAAACTGACTTCGTTAGGTCGATCTCTTCTAAGTTGTTTTTGTAACCCTCTTTCTTGGACCTTTGGTAGGTCTCTTTCAAGGATTACTTTTACAACTTATTTTGTAGGAAACCGACTTCGTTAGGTCGATCTCTTCTAAGTTGTTTTTGTAATCCTTTTTTGGACCTTTGGTAGGTATCTTTCAGGGATTACTTTGGGTGAATCATGTTTTCACCTTTGTCGGTCGATTATTCCTATCAAGATCGTATAGTGAATCTATTCTTCACTTCTTGTTCGATCTGTTGCTTTATAATCAGACGATGAATGCTTCAGATTAATGCGTCTTGAGCATTTGTAGAATATCTGAAATGTATTTTTAAAGAAAGTGCAAATATATACAGGAGGGGGTTTTTTATACCCTTAAGTCGGATTAAATCTCAATCTTGACGCCTCATTAAAAAACCTTTTCAGGAAAAAGAGTGCGTCTTGTGATGAGACTTTTATCTAACTATAGTACCTTCTCAGGTTACAGGTATGCCATGATCTGGGGAGTTCTCGTCCCTCGAGTTCGGACAGTCTGTAGTAGCCCTTCCCAAGTACTTCTGTGACTTGGTAGGGTCCTTTCCAATTAGCTGCCAGCTTTCCTTCTCCAGGTCGAGTTGTTCCAATATCATTTTGGATTAAGATGAGATCGTTCTCTGCGAAATCTCTTGGCACTACCCTCTGATTATACTTGGAAGCCATTCATCGCTTTAATGCCTCTTCTCTGATCCGAGCTCTTTCTTGGATTTCTGGAAGTAGGTCAAGCTCTTCTCTTTGGAGTTGAAAATTTGTTTGCTCATTGTAGTGGACTACTCGGGGAGATCCTTCTTCGACCTTTATTGGAATCATTGCCTCCACTCCGTATGCTAGTCGGAATGGTGATTCGTTCGTGGTGGAATGAGGGGTCCTCCGATATGCCCATAGGACTTATGGAAGTTCCTCGGCCCAAGCCCCCTTTGCTTCTTGCAGTCTACGCTTCAACCCGGCCAATATGACTTTGTTGGCCGCTTCGGCTTTTCCATTGGCTTGGGGATGTTCAACGGAGGTGAACTGGTGTTTTATATTCAAGTCGGCCACTAACTTTCTGAAGCCTGCATCCATGAATTGGGTGCCATTGTCTATGGTGATGGAGTATGGGACCCCAAACCTTGTAACGATGTTCCTATATAGGAATTTCCGGCTTCTTTGAGCAGTAGCATTGGCTAGGGGTTCTGCCTCGATCCATTTCGTGAAATATTCTACTCCTACTATGAGGAATTTTACTTGTCCCGATCCCTGTGGGAAGGGTCCGAGAAGATCGAGTCCCCATTTTGCAAATGGCCAGGGTGAGGTCACGCTAATGAGTTTTTCTGGCGTGGCGATGTGAAAGTTGGCATGCTTTTGACATGGTAGACATGTCTTTACAAATTCTGTAGCTTCCTTTCGTAGAGTTGGCCAATAGAATCTTGCCCGGAGTACTTTTTTGGGGAGAGCTTGTGCTCCGAGATGGTTGCCACAAATGCCGCTGTGTACTTCTTCCAAGACTTCCTTTGTATTGGATGTCGGGACGCATTTTAACAATGGTGTTGAGATCCCTTTTTTGTATAGGATGTTGTTTATGATAGTGTAGTACTGTGCCTCCCTTTTTAACCTCTTTGCCTCCTTTTCATCTGTGGGGAGCGCTTTTGTTTTGAGGTAGTTAATTATGGGGGTCATCGATCCTTGATCCCGACCTGTTATGGCTAGGATTTTTTCTTCTTACAATATTGATGGGTTCTGTAGTATTTCCTAGATGAGGCTTCTATTGTTCCCCCCTGGTTTGGTGCTGGCTAGCTTTGAGAGCGCGTCAGCTCAGGCATTTTGCTCGCGGGGTATGTGGCAGATCCTATATTCTCCAAGTTGTCCAAGCTGTTCTTTGGTTTTATCCAAATATTTTTTCATGGTAGGATCTTTGGCTTGGTAGCTTCCCGTTATTTGTGAGGTAATAACTTGTGAGTCACTGTAGATGTTGAGTTTCTGAGCTCCAACTTCCCTAGCCAGTTTCAAACCAGCTAATAACGCTTCGTATTCTGCTTGGTTATTTGAGGCCGGGAATCCAAATTTCAGGGAAAGCTCAAGTTGGGTTCCTTGGTTGCTTTCGATTGTCAAACCTACACCCCTTCCGGCTTTATTTGAGGAACCGTCCACGTATATGTTCCACTCTATGGGGTTTTCCGTGGTTCTGTGAATTCTGTAATGAAGTCGTCCAGGTATTGTGATTTGATGGCTGTCCGTGCCTCGTATTGGAGGTCGAACTCAGACAACTCGATTGCCCACTGTAGGATTCTTCCTGCTAAATCTGTTTTCTGCAGTATTCCTTTTATGGGCTGGTTGGTCCGAATTTTGATGGTGTGCGCTTGGAAGTATGGGCGAAGTCATCGGGATGTGAGTATAAAAGCGTAGGCAAACTTCTCTATTTTCTGGTAGTTCAGCTCTGACCCCTGTAGTGCTTTACTAATGAAGTAGACGGGTTGTTGTCCCCCTTTATCTTCTCTAATTAGTGCTGAGGCTATTGCCCGACTTCCTACAGCGAGGTATAGTATGAGTGGTTCCCCCTTTCGTGATCGATATAGAATGGGGGCTGTCCCAGGAATTCTTTAAAGTCTCGGAAGGCTTGTTCACATTCCGTTGTCCACTCGAAGTTTTTTCCCTTCCTTAAGGTAGCGTAGAAGGGGAGGGATCTTATTGCTGACCCTTCTAGGAATCTGGACAAGGCCGCCAGTCTCCCATTGAGTTGTTGGACTTCCTTGACGTAGGTCGGGCTTTTCATGTTGAGTATGGCCTGGCATTTATCTAGATTTGCCTCAATTCCTCTTTGTGTGAGCATGAAGCCCAGGAATTTTCCTGCCTCTACTGCGAAGGTGCATTTAGCCGGGTTGAGTCGTATGTCGTGCTTCCGTATGGTGTTGAACATTTGAACCAAGTCGATTAGTAATGTTTCTTCACTTTGTGTCTTTATCAACATGTCGTCCACATATACCTCCATGATTTTTCCGATGTGGTCTGAAAATACTTTATTCATTAGCCTTTGATAAGTGGCTCCTGCATTCTTAAGGCCGAAAGGCATTACGATATAACAATAATTTGTTTTTGGTGTAAGAAACGAGGTCTTTTCTTGATCCGGTGGATACATTGGAATCTGGTTGTAGCCCGAGTATGCGTCCATGAATGAGAGATACTTATATCCTGATGAGGCATCGACTAGAGCATCGATGCTTGGGAGTGGATAAGGGTCTTTTGGGCAGGCTTTGTTGAGGTCGGTGTAGTCGGTGCACATTCGCCACTTCCCATTTGACTTTTTAACCAAGACGACGTTTGCAAGCCATAGCGGGTATTTAACTTCTCTTATGAACCCTGCCTCTAGTAGTGCCTGTACTTGTTCTTCTACAGCTTGAGACCGGTCTGGCCCGAGTTTTCTTCGTCTTTGTTGTACCGGCCGGGATCCCGGGTAGACTGCCAACTTATGGCTCATTAGTTCGGGATCTATGCCTGGCATGTCGGCAGCTTTCAATGCGAAGAGATCAACATTATCTCGTAGAAACCGTATTAACGATTCTTTTGCGTCTCCTTTCAGGATCGTGCCAATATTAGTTGTTTTGTCTGAGGTATCTCCGATCTGGACTCTTTCTATTTCTCCCTCGGGTCGTGGGCGGAGTTCTTCTCGTCTCTGATCTCCGCCGAGTTCGATAGTGTGGAACTCTCTTCCTTCGCCTCGGAGATTTAGACTTTTATAACAGCGACACGCCATCTTTTGATCTGCTTTTATTGTGGCTATCCCTTCTGTAGTTGGGAATTTCATACATAGATGTGGAGTTGAAACTATTGCTCCGAATTGATTTAACGTTGTCTGACCTATTAAGGCATTGTAGGCTGAGCTTACGTCGACCACGATATAATCTATTTTAAGTGTTCTAGATTGGTTCCCCTTTCCGAAGGTTGTATGTAACGATACGTATCCCAGTGGCTGTACTGGGGTATCCCCAAGTCCGAACAAGCTGTTCGGATATGCTTTTAGCTCCTTTTCTTCTAAGCCGAGTTTGTCGAAGGCAGTTTTGAATAAGATGTCGGCAGAGCTTCCTTGGTCAATTAATGTGCGGTGGAGGTTGGCGTTTGCCAATATGATTGTGATGACCATGGGGTCGTCGTGTCCTGAGATGATTTCAGATGCATCTTCTTTGGTAAACGTGATTGCTGGGATGTCTGGCACCTCTTTCTTGCCTTCGACATGATACACTTCTTTGAGGTGTCGCTTGCGGGATGACTTAGAGATTCCTCCGCCAGCAAATCCACCGTGTATCACGTGGATATGTCTTTCAGGTGTGCAGGGTGATCATTCAGATTATCCGACATCTTCATCCCTTCTTCTTTTTCTTGGTTCTTTGTCCCGGTTGGCTAGGAACCGATCTAGTTTTCCTTCCCAAACTAATTTCTCTATGACGTTTTTCAAGTTAAAGCATTCGTTGGTGGAATGTCCTCGGACTCGATGGTACTCACAGTATTGTTCTGATTTCCTCCTCCCCTTTTACCTTTAAGCGGCCGAGCTGGGGGTATTTTTTCCGTATGGCACACTTCTTTGTAAATATCTACCAGGGATACCCTAAGAGGGGTGTAGTTATGATATTTTTTGATTTTCTCTCCGGGGTGATCTTCTTTTTTCCTGGATTCTTTATCTTTATCTCGATAGGCAGAACCGAACCTCGAGGCTTTCCCAAGCAGAGAATTCTCCTCCATGTTGATGTACTTCTGCGCGTGTTCTTGTACTTCGTCTAGGGACGTCGGGTACCTCTTTGATATAGATTGGCTAAATGGTCCTTCTCGTAGGCCATTTATGAGACCCATGATGGCAGCTTCTGTTGGTAGACTTTGTATATCCATGCATGTTTTGTTGAATCTTTCCATGTAGTTGCGAAGACTCTCCCGATCTCCTTGCTTGATCCCTAGTAGGCTGGGTGCGTGTTTAGCTTTGTCCTTTTGTATGGAAAATTGGGCCAGGAACTTTTTGGCCAGGTCGTCGAAACTCGAGATGGATTTTGGAGGTAGGTTGTCGAACCATTTAATGGCTGTCTTGGTAAGAGTTGTTGGAAAGGCTTTGCAGCGAACTGCATCTGAGGCGTCAGTGAGGTACATTCTACTCCTGAAGTTGCTGAGATGGTGGTTGGGGTCCGAGGTGCCGTCATATAGAGTCATATGAAAGTTTGAAATCTTTTGGGATTTTAGTCTTCATAATTTCCCTGGTGAATGGATCTTGATCTTTCTGAAAGCTATCCTCTGTGGAGGGTCGTGTAGCTTTAGTTTTGAGATCGGCTTCGAGTTTCATAAGCTTATCTTCTAATTCTCGGCGCCACCTTATCTCCCGACGTAGGTCCTCTTCTTTTTCGCGTTAATGTTGGGCTTCTTTCTCAAGTTGCTTCAATCGATTTTGAAGTGCTTCTATCGCCCCGGGATTTGATGAATTTTTGTCTCCATTGGATTCCGGAGTATCTTTAAGTATAGGATCCGTGTTTTTGTGTGGCGTCCTATCTTCCAAACCTGAGTCGTGGTCGTTGTCATGGTTGTCCACCATGGTGTTGGGATGACATCCAGGTTCCCCGGCAATGGTGCCAATATTCCGAGGGTTACCTGAAACTGTAGGTCGATCTCGGTCAAGATCTTCTGTGTTGGTCGGAGCCGACGTGTCCGGCAGGTGTATAGCGGCCGGAGCTGGTGTGTCCGACTTGTTGGACTTGGTGATGGTGCTGATCCTTCGTCCCCAGAGGGTGGGAGGTACCTGCAAGGGACTCTGATGCTTAAGTTAGCAAGGGTATTAAGCAGGTATTGAGTAGAATCAAAGTATGAGTTATACATGGGTGCTCTAGTGTATTTATAATGGTGTGGAGTGACCTTTTTGGATAGGATAAGTTAGTTATCTTATCTTATCTTCTGAGTGAGGTCATCTTATCTTCAGGGGAACCGCCCTTCTCTTGTAGGCTTGGGCTGTCTTTAGGATCTGGGGCGTGTTCCTCTATTTGGGCTCTTTGTTTGGGCTTTCCCGTGACTTGACCGAGCTCTTTGAGAAGAGGTCGGATTGTCCTGACCTGAAGAGGTCGGTCGCTTTGTCTGTAGACCATCCTGGGTCGGACAACTCAACCCAGGATATGAACACCTACCTCATCCTTCTATTCTTGTTTTCCTCTGACATCTCAAGGAATCTCTATACTGTGACATAGGGGATTCCATATTTTCTTTATTTTCTTCTCTTTCATATGAGCATGAACAAAGATAAAGGCATACTTGTTGAAACTGATCCTGAACCTAAAAGGACTCTGAAGAGGAAGCTAAGAGCAGCTAAAGCATAAAACTTTGAAGATGACCTCACTGAAATTTTTGAAAAGGAAGGAGCAAAAGAAACAATTATGGCCGAACCAAACAACAATGCAAGGAAGATGCTTGGTGATTTTACTACACCAACTTCTAACTTCTATGGAAGATGCATCTCAATCCCTGCCATAGGAGCAAACAATTTTGAGCTAAAGCCTCAATTAGTTTCTCTACTGCAACAGAACTACAAGTTTCATGGACTTCCATCAGAAGACCCTTATCAGTTCTTAACTGAGTTCTTGCAGATCTGTGATACTGTTAAGACCAATGGAGTTGACCCTAAAGTCTACAAGCTTATGCTTTTCCCTTTTGCTATAAGAGACAGAGCTAGAACATGGTTGGACTCACAACCTAGAGATAGCCTGGACTCTTGGGATAAGCTGGTCACGACTTTCTTAGCCAAGTTCTTTCCTCCTCAAAAGATGAGCAAGCTTAGAGTGGATGTTCATACCTTCAGACAAAAAGATGGTGAGTCCCTCTATGAAGCTTGGGAAAGATACAAGCAACTGACCAAAAAGTGTCCTTCTGACATGCTTTCAGAATGGACCACATTAGATATATTCTATGATGGTCTGTCTGAATTTTCCAAGATATCACTGGACCACTCTGCAGGTGGATCCATTCACCTAAAGAAAACACCTACAGAAGCTTAGGAACTTATTGAAATGGTTGCAAATAACCAGTTCATGTACACCTCTGAGAGAAATTCTGTGAGTTATGGGACGTCCCAGAAGAGATGAGTTCTTAAAATTGATGCTCTGAATGCCATACTGGCTCAGAATAAAATATTGACCCAACAAGTCAATATGATCTCTCAGAGTTTGAATGGATTGCAAAATGCATCCAACGGTACTAAAGAAGCCTCTTCTGAAGAAGAAGCTTATGATCCCGAGAACCCTGCAATGGCATAGGTGAATTACATGGGTGAAGCCTTTGGCAACACCTATAATACTTCATGGAAAAATCATCCAAATTTTCATGGAAGGATCAACAGAAGCAAGGCTTCAATAATAACAATGGTGGAAGAAACAGGTTTAGCAATAGCAAACCTTTCCCATCATCATCTCAGCAACAGACAGAGCATTCTGAGCAGAATCCTTCTAGCCTAGCAAATATAGTCTCTGATCTATCTAAGGCCACTCTTAGTTTCATGACTGAAACAAGATCATCCATTAGAAATTTGGAGGCACAAGTGGGCCAGCTAAGTAAAAGGGTTACTGAAACCCCTCCTAGCACTCTCCCAAGTAATACAGAAGAGAATCCCAAAGGAGAGTGCAAGGCCATTGATATAATCAATATGGCTGAAACCTTAGAGGAGGAGGAGGACATGAATCCCAATGAGGAAGACCTCTGGGAACGTCCAGTGGTCAGTAAGGAATACCCTAATGAGGAACCAAAGGAATCTGAGGCTCATACAGAGACCATAGAAATTCCCTTGGACCTCCTTTTACCATTCATGAGCTCTAATGACTAATCATCTTCTGAAGAGGATGAAGACATTGTTGAAGGGCAAGTTGCCCAATATTTAGGAGCAATCATGAAGCTGAATGCCAAGCTGTTCGGTAATGAAACTTGGGAGGAAGAGCCTCCCTTGCTCACCAATGAACTAAATACATTGGTTCAGCAAAATTTACCTCAAAAGAAATAGGATCCTGGTAAATTCTTAATACCCTGTATCATAGGCACCGTGACCTTTGGAAAGGCTCTGTGTGACCTGGGGTCAGGGATGGAGAGATTGGGAATCTATGAAGTACAGGTTGCCAAGTTCTCATTGGAGATGGTAGAAAAATCTGTGAAAAAGGCTTATGGACTAGTAGAAGACGTGCTAGTGAAGGTTGAAGGCCTTTACTTCCCTGCTGATTTCATAATCCTAGACACTATGAGGGATGAGGATGAATCCATCATCCTTGGAAGACCCTTCCTAGCCACAGCAAGAGCTGTAATTGATGTTGACAGAGGAGAGTTGATCCTTCATGTGAATGAAGAACGCCTTGTAGTAAAGACTCAAGGTTCTCCATCTGTAACCATGGAGAGTAAGCATGAAGAGCTTCTCCCAATACAGAGTCAAACAGAGCCCCCACATTCAAACTCTAAGTTTGGTGTTGGAAGGCCACAGCCAAACTCTAAGTTTGGTGTTGAGAGATCTCAACTTTACTCTGATCATCCGTTAGGCTCCATGAGAGCTCACTGTCAAGCTATTGATAATAAAGAAGCGCTTATTGGGAGGAAACCCAATTTTATTTTAATTTTATCTATATTATTTTGTTTTCTTTTAGGTTGATGATCATGTGAAGTCACAAAGACAATTACAAAAATAAAGAAAAAAATCAAAAACAACATTGAAAATAGCACACCCTGGAGGAAGGACTTACTAGCATTTAAACGCCAATAAGGGTACACTACAACATTTTCAGGTTAAGACAACATTTAAAACGTGTTGCTTAAAGGTTGACAAAAAGTTGCTTTTGCTCTATGGCAACACTTTTGGACTTAAGGCAACGTTTTTGGGCGGCGTTGCATATGCAGCCGTTGCCTTAGATCAAAGCAACACTTTTTGGTTTCAAAAGCGTTGCTTTTGAGAGCAACAAAAGCAACATTTGATAAGTATTGTCTTTGGTTAAAAAACAACAACACTTCAAAGGTGTCTTTGAGACAACACTTTTGCAATGTTGTCTTTTCTCATATTTTGACCACTACTAAAAAATATTGCCTATTTGCAATAAAATTCAACCCTTTTATGTGTTGCTTATAAGTTTGAATTTGCAATACTTTAAAATGTTGCCTATTAGTTTTGAATATGCAACCCTTTAAAGTATTGTCTTTTCTTTAGTATATGCAATCTATACAAGTATTGTCTTTTCTTTTGGATATGCAACAATACAAGTGTTGTCTAATATTCAAAATATGCGACTAATAAAAGGGTTGCCTTTTTTATAAAAATAAAAGTTACTTTTGTAATAGAAATACAAAATATAAAATTTACAATAAAATTTTTTGTTCATACATATGTAATTATTTTAATTAATAAATAAATTTGTGCACAACAGAAAAAATTTATAAAAGAGACAAAATAACTAATAATAAAGTAAAAATTAAAATAGATATTAAAAGGTTCAATTAGTATTTTAAATACATGTTCATCAAGAATTCTCAACAAAATAATAAAATTCTTATCTAACAATAATTGTTATAACAAAATAGTAATTAATATTTGTAAAAAAAATGTCAATCTACTTGCATATTTTATATCCATACTTGACTTGTCCCATATGCTAAATCTGCAAATAATACACAACAAAAAAAATAAGTAACTTATCATTAAAACTAAAAAATTATAATAATAGAAATTTTTTTATGATATTAAATACATAGATATAAAAGTAATAAATAGCTTGCCTCAGATTTTATTCATGCAAGACACGAAATCACTAAATACCAAATACATAAATTACTAAATTAAAACAGAGCTAATGTGTGAGGAGAGAATAAAAAACAGAGAAGAAGCTTTAAGATTCTGCTATATGTAAAGAGAGATCTCAATCTTCTATTCTTGCCACTAACTAAACTAACTTCTATATAAATATAGAGCTAACTAACAAAGAGATATATTACAAATTTAAACTTCATAATAACTCGGTATATTCAAGGTTTTTTTGCAGAAGAAAAAAGAACCAGAAGCTAACCATTACCTCGTCAGTTGCATCTTCCCTTTCAGATGCACCGCTTTCAGCAGCTTCACAGCTCTCATCTTTTCCTTTGTTTTCATGTTCTTCATCCTGGTTATTTAACCAAAGTATGGTGTCACTTTGTACGAATAAAGCAACAATCATATATCAACATTAAAAAACACAGAAATGAACAACAGAGATGAGAAGGAAAAACACAGGAAAGCTATTCGACTGTCTCTGTACTAAATATTAGATGTATTCATTATTCAAATTTAATTTCCAAAATATAGTTAGCATACTGAGAAGTTCACACATATCTACTTTTCACCATCTATTATGTCAAAATTATCCTTTTTATATACATGAAGAGGGATTGATTCATTCAGGTCTTTCACCGAGTCAACTTCACTTTGAGTTTATTTCAGCCTCTGCTCCACCTTCAATGAACTGCACATAAATTTGAAGAGCATTAAGAAACAATCAAAAGCATGAAAAATTGACACTCATGCGTATAAATAAATTAAATTAAACTAATCAATAAAATTTCAAATATAATTAAGTACCTCAAAAACATAATTAAATAGAAAAATAATTCTAAACTATTCACAATAATACATAATATATAAAAATGTATATATACGGGCTGGATCAAATACTCACTTATCAATAAATGGTTTGCTAAGGTCCCTATTAAGATTCCCTGAGCCGAGGCATGGATTAATGGATTAATGCATTGGACGTAGTATCAACTATTCATATTCATAATCAGTAGTATATATTGGCACATAGGAAATATCTAGAATGTTTCTTTCTTTTTGGAGATTAGGAAATTGAAAACAAAACCTTCAACTTATTGAAAAAAAACCAATGCTCCAAAAAAACATAGTTTAGTGTCTTGGGTAGTTTTAGCATCAACTGCTATAACTCTTGTCTTCTGAAAACTAAAGTGGTGATCACCAGCTGTGAATGAAGGACACAGATGATTGTTTTATAAGAATGAGACTAATGGCAGGACACAAACTCATGATGACAAAAATGAATGTTATATAGATTAAGAGCTAGATCATTTTTCAATAAAAAGAAACAAGAAATGCAGAGTACAAAACCATAGTCTTGTTTCCTTGTATCAAATCAAGTACCTTTACAAAGTTTTTAGTCCATACTTAAGACCCTTGGAACTTTAATATACGGCTCCTCATAGCTTGGAATGGCACCAATCATCGCATCCCTGTAAACCAACACATTTGAATCAACAGTTTTTCAACTATGTCCAATTGAAACATAATGATTAATGGATAACTTTATTTTCACCTGTGCTCAAATATTAGAATCACTAGACTATTATCAAAATACAAAAATGCAGGTATATAATAATGTATATAACAGATACCGTAGCGTAATCATTGGCTATAAGATGAGCCGAAAGCAATCCTCCAAGAACTCTGATTGTCGTCTCAAACAAAGAAACAGTTTTGTTCTGTAACTGACCAAAAAGTAATTAAATTCATCCTTAACTCCAAATTGAGTACAGAAACTTGAAATTCAGCTGCTTAGCCATTCACTCACAATATCAAAGCGAATATTTTTACCAATCCATTCAACGGAAGCGGCAAAGCGGTCACAGTCACCGAGTAGAGCCAAAGTGTCCAAAGAATCAATCAATAGCACCTATCACAATTATCATCAAAATTATCTTATATTAATGAATGAATGAATTAATTTTGGTGATTTTACTTAAATAATATAATTTAGTAAAGCCACTAGCAGCAATTAAGTAATGGGGCATATTCCTAATCAATTTAAAAAATTATGAAGAGGCCTACTCCTTGTAAGTTCCCATTATTTCCAATTCTAAATCCTTGGTATTCCTGTAAATTGGAACCTCCATTAAACCAAATCACAGAAGCTGCCACCTAAAGTTTGAAGCTCTATGAACAACGACAGGGTTTTGCTAATATCAACAATCTGCCAAAATTCAAATAAAAAATCACTAAAGCATCATATTTTTCACAATTGCAACCATTCAATTGGCTCCACATTTATGTTTTGATCACTAACATGAATTCAAGTATACTGAGAGTTGAAGAACTTGGCAAGAAACTCTCTTGAACTTTGCTGAATCTATCCATCTCTTTCTCCATAAAAAAATAAGTTACTTACATCCTGAAGCATCAAATAAAAAGAATAGCTACCTCTTAGCATTCTATAAAGCCTGTGCTGTCCAAATCATAGAGCTTAAATGAAACTGCAAGAGAATTGCAAAGCCTGTGCTGTCCAAATTATAGATCTGCATGCAGTAAAATTCTAATGTCAAAAGGATATCCAATTAATTGAAATGACTAATACTTGGAGATACCATGAAAAACAATGAAATTTATTACTAAGTAGCAACTAGCGAAGACAAAAACACTGATTTCTATATGAAAATTTAAACATAGAAATGCATGTGCTTTTATATCTAAATAAATACTGACCTCTAACTAAATGGGGAGATTACAATGCAGTGATGAGGTACCCAGGTATTTTAATTACACTTAATTCAAATGGACTTCTCCCCTTAACCTAAATCAATAAGGCACAAACACACATATGATATATAATGAACATAAATACAAAGTTATGCAATGCATGTCTGTATTGTGTATAGTTCATCAAAGTTGTGGAGGCACATGTGCAATGTGTAGCTTAGCTTTATGAACCATTTTTAGATTAATTTCCATTAACATACATGGCTTACTTTTCGTCCCAATCTGTCCTTACATATTATTTAGTAGTAGATGAATCACATGCCCACAAATTAATGTTTTAAATTAAATAATTATAATTACTAATGGCTTAAATTAAAGGAGTCTATCTATGCATGTGCAATCTCAGGAAGAGCAAAAAACAAATGCAGGCACGGAACATTCTGATTTGTACCAATACCTTATATTTAAATGGGAGACACAATTTAGCTAAAAAAGGAAACAGAACAAGACTTGACCTTACAACTACTCAGCTAATCAAATAATATATAGATTACAAAATACTAAACAACATCATATATGTAAATTTCAAACTGATTAGTGATCACATTGAGCAGCCTTCAGATTGAAGTTAAATTATTTTTTATAAGTTAAAGTAGTAAAACAAATTTTTCATTGAAATAGCTATTGCACACAAAATCCATCAAGCAGCCAAACCATTGTTTACAACTTTACAATATAAAATCATTGAAATAGCTATTGTACACAAAAACCATCAAATGTTTAAGCACTTGAGGTAGCTGTAGCCAAGACAAAGCTTCCAAGAATTTCCCAAATATTGTAGCTATGAAAGCAAACCTAATTTGCAAAGAGAGAAGCAGAAAAAAGAAGTGAACGTAATTGGAAGCATGGCGAAAAACTTAGCGCTAACTCAATTGAACTGAAGAAATTCCCAACCAACTCCAACATCTACAATAACAATGAATCCACTGTTAAATTCCTAAATTGAGATTCCACCAACAATAATTAAATTCCAATCCCTAAAATTGCCATCATTCAGTGATTAAAGCAGCAACAGATAAATATATCATAACAATGAAATATTGTAGCGATTTTACAAGACCAGAATTAATTAAGCAGTAGGCAATGAATAGATAGTGACGCGACGAGGGACGAACCCAACGGCGAGGCGAGGCAAGCAGCGACGAACACGACGGAGACGCCAACAGCGACGCCAGCAATGAGGAACACAGGAAATGACGAGGAAATCGAATAGAGAAGAGTAAATTGCAAGCAATGACAAGAGTAAATCTCACATCAATCAAAATTCAAAGTGGTTGGAGTAGTTTTGTTATTTCAACAATTCAACCAAATTAACCACTAGTAAGTAAAATTTGAGAGAAATTTTTGTCATACCTGAAAAATTTGAGAGGAAGATGTGAACGACACCACGGCGGAGCAAAGTGAATGTTTCAGAATGACGCGAGCTGAAGATCAAACATGGCGGAGCAGAGCAGAACACGATGCGAGAAGAAGCACATGACACGAGCAGAGCAGAATGCGATGCAAGCATAACACGACGCGAGCAGAGCAGTGAAGAACACCACAACGGCGAGAGAGAGGAACGCATAACGCGAGTCAATATCATGAAATTGGGGAAATTGAGCTAGGGTTGGGGTTAGGATTTTGATTCTAAAATGGTATGAATTGAGTGTACTTGACATGTTAGTAAGGAAGGTGATGAATTAATTATTGCTCATGTTTTCTTTTCTTGTTTTTGGTTTAGGAGGGAAAGTAAATTCTATTAAAATATTTGGAGGGAATTAAAATATGATGAAAAATATTTAAGCAACGTTTACCACCACAAGTGTATTATATATCTTTAAAGGCAACTCTTATAAAGTGTAATATATGAATATTATAAATATTATTTTTTTAATTCACTAAAGCAACGTTTTTTATATATTCTTTAAATTGATCAAAGAGAACACTTATTAATAAAGAGTTGTAATAGTCTTATTTTTTTGCAATAAATTTTAAGTGTTGTTTTTGACTATTATAAATAATATTTTTTAAGTGTTGTTTATAGCATATGTTGCAATAGCTTAAAAATGTTGTAGTGGTAGTAAAATGGGCGTTTAAACGCCCAATCTGGCACCTTTCTGGGCGTCAAAACGCTAGAATAGGGCACCAGACTGGCATTTAAACGCCAAAACAGGGCAATAAACTGGTGTTTAGATGCTAGAACAAGAAGGAAAGTTGGCGTTTAAACGCCAGAACAGGGCAACAAACTGGTGTTTAAACGCCAGAATTGCACTCTAAGGCATTTTGAATGCCCAATTGAAGCAGGGAAGAGAATTCTTTGACCCCTCAGGATCTGTGCATCCCACATGATCCCCACCAACCTCAACTCACTCTTTCTCCTCTTCACACCTTTCTACAACACTCTTCCCCAAATACCCTTCACCAATCAACTCCATATCTCTTCCCCAAATACCCTTCACCAATCACCTCCTTAACTCTTCCCCAAAAACCCCACCCACCTTCAAAATTTAAAACCATTTCCCTCCCAAACCCATCCAAACCATTCGGCCACTCTCCCTATAAGTACCCCCCTACACCCCTTCGTTTTCACACATCACAAACACCTTGTTCCCCTCTTGGCCGAACCCTATACACCCTCCATCTCCTCCATTTTCTTCTGCTTCTACATCTCTCTTTCTTCTTTTGCTCGGGGACGAGCAAATATTTTAAGTTTGGTGTGGTAAAAGCATTGCTTTTTGTTTTTCCATAACTACTTATGGAACCTAAGGCCAGAGAAACCTATAGAAAGAGGAAAGGGAAGGCAACTGCCTCCACCTTTGAGTCATGGGAGATAGAGAGATTTATCTCAAAGGTCCATCAAGATCACTTCTATGAAGTTGTGGCCAAGAAGAAGGTGATCCCTGAGGTCCCTTTTAGGCTCAAAAAGGGCGAATATCCGAAGATCCGACAAGAGATCCAAAGAAGAGGTTGGGAAGTTCTTGCCAACCCCATTCAACAATTGGAGAGGAAGTAGAAGTTTATGAAATCATACCTCTAGAACTCTACAAGGTGGCTGACAAGTCCTCACCTTTGATAAGATTAGCCTTTCCTAATCTCATATGTCACCTTGGCTATTCAGCTGGGATTGTCATAGAGGGAGACATCCTCATTGAAGAGGACAAGCCCATCACTAAGAAGAGGATGGAGCAAACTAGAGAGCTCATCCATGGCACTCAACAAAAGCATGAGGAAGTCCCTCATCAAGAAATCCCTGAGATACCTCAAGGGATGCAATTTTCTCCACACAATTATTGGGAGCAACTCAACACTTCTTTGGAAAGCTTGAGTTGCAACATGGACCAATTAAGGGTGGAACACCAAGAGCACTCCATCATTCTCCATGAGATTAAAGAAGATCAAAGAGCTGTGAGGGAGGAGCAACAAAGGCAAGGAAGAGACATAAAGGAGCTCAAGAGCACCATTGGTTCTTCAAGAGGAGGAAGACGCCACCCTCACTAAGGTGGACCCATTTCTTAATCTCCTTGTCTATTTATTTTTCTGTTTTCGGCTTTATGCTGTATGTTCTATCTATGTTTGTGTCTTCACTACATGATCATTAGTGTCTTGTGTCTATGTCTTAAAGATATGAATAACTCCATGAATCCTTCACCTCTCTTACATGAAAAATGTGTTTAATTACAAAAGAACAAGAAGTACTTGGATTTCAAATTTTATCTTGAAATTAGTTTAATTATTTTGATGTGGTGACAAAACTTTTTGTACTCTGAATGAATGCTTGAACAGTGCATTTTTTTATCTTGTTGTTTATGAATGTTAAAGTTGTTGGCTCTTGAAAGAATGATGAACAAAGAGAAATGTTATTGATAATCTAAAAAAAATCATGAAATTGATTCTTGAAGCAAGAAAAAGCAGTGAATGAGAAAGCTTGCGAAAAAAAAGAGAAAAGAGAAAAAATTGAAAAAAAATGGCAAAAAAAAGAGAGAAAGAAAAAGAGAAAAAGCAAGCAGAAAAAGCCAATAGCCCTTAAAACCAAAAGGCAAGGGTAAAAAGGATCCAAGGCTTTGAGCATTAATGGATAGGAGTGTCCAAGGAAATAAAATCCAGGCCTAAGCGGCTAAATCAAGCTGTCCCTAACCATGTGCTTGTGTCATGAAGGTCCAAGTGAAAAGCTAGAGACTGAGTGGTTAAAGTCGTGATCCAAAGCAAAAGAGTGTGCTTAAGAACTCTGGACACCTCTAACTGGGGACTTTGGCAAAGCTGAGTCACAATCTGAAAAGGTTCACCCAGTTACGT